>NW_028142951.1:600000-941000 GCF_977018435.1 Lepisma saccharinum | reverse complement strand
TTTTGACGTTATCTGGAACATCTTTTCTGAAAATTTGAAAATTCTTAAAAAATTCGTCCAAAATCTTGATGTCTCCAATCTCTTGTTTTGTACGTTTTTTCCACGTGTCTTGACATCCAAAGTATCCCTGCAAAGTTTGGTGAAGATCTGAGTATGTAGTTCTTGACCTTATCTGGAACCTCCTTTCTGAAAATTTGAAAATTCTTAAAAAATTCGTCCAAAATCTTGATGTCTCCAATCCCTTGTTTTGTACGTTTTTTCCACGTGTCTTGACATCCAATGTATTCCTGCAAAGTTTGGTGAAGATCTGAGTATGTCGTTTTTGACCTTATCTGGGACCTCCCATCTGAAAATTTGAAAATTCTTAAAAAATCCGTCCAAAATCTTGATGACCCCAATCTCTTGTTTTGTACGTTTTTTCCACGTGTCTTGACATCCAATGTATCCCTGCAAAGTTTGGTGAAGATCTGAGTATGTAGTTTTTGACCTTATCTGGAACCTACTTTCTGAAAATTTGAATATTCTTAAAAAATTCGTCCAAAATCTTGATGTCCCTAATCCTATGTTTTGTATGTTTTTTCCACGTGTCTTGACATCCAATGTATCCCTGCAAAGTTTGGTGAAGATCTGAGTATGTCGTTTTTGACCTTATCTGGAACCTACTTTCTGAAAATTTGAATATTTTTAAAAAATTCGTCCAAAATCTTGATGTCTCCAATCTCTTGTTTTGTACGTTTTTTCCACGTGTCTTGACATCCAATGTATCCCTGCAAAGTTTGGTGAAGATCTGAGTGTGTCGTTTTTGACCTTATCTGGAACCTCCCATCTGAAAATTTGAAAATTCTTAAAAAATCCGTCCAAAATCTTGATGACCCCAATCTCTTGTTTTGTACGTTTTTTCCACGTGTCTTGACATCCAATGTATCCCTGCAATGTTTGGTGAAGATCTGAGTATGTAGTTTTGGACCTTATATGGAACCTCCTCTCTGAAAATTTGAAAATTCTTAAAAAAAACGACCAAAATCTTGATGTCCCGAATCTTATGTTTTGTATGTTTTTTCCACGTGTCTTGACATCCAATGTATTCCTGCAAAGTTTGGTGAAGATCTGAGTATGTCGTTTTTGACCTTATCTGGGACCTCCCATCTGAAAATTTGAAAATTCTTAAAAAATCCGTCCAAAATCTTGATGACCCCAATCTCTTGTTTTGTACGTTTTTTCCACGTGTCTTGACATCCAATGTATCCCTGCAAAGTTTGGTGAAGATCTGAGTATGTAGTTTTTGACCTTATATGGAACCTCCTATCTGAAAATTTGAAAATTCTTAAAAAATTCGACCAAAATCTTGATGTCCCCAACCCTATGTTTTGTATGTTTTTTCCACGTGTCTTGACATCCAATGTATCCCTGCAAAGTTTGGTGAAGATCTGAGTATGTAGTTTTTGACCTTATCTGGAACCTACTTTCTGAAAATTTGAATATTCTTAAAAAATTCGTCCAAAATCTTGATGTCTCCAATCTCTTGTTTTGTACGTTTTTTCCACGTGTCTTGACATCCAATGTATCCCTGCAAAGTTTGGTGAAGATCTGAGTATGTAGTTTTTGACCTTATCTGGAACCTCCCATCTGAAAATTTGAAAATTCCTAAAAAATCCGTCCAAAATCTTGATGACCCCAATCTCTTGTTTTGTACGTTTTTTCCACGTGTCTTGACATCCAATGTATCCCTGCAAAGTTTGGTGAAGATCTGAGTATGTCGTTTTTGATCTTATCTGAAACCTCCCATCTGAAAATTTGAAAATTCTTAAAAAAATCGTCGAAAATCTTGATGTCTCCAATCTCTTGTTTTGTACGTTTTTTCCACGTGTCTTGACATGCAAAGTATCCCTGCAAGGTTTGGTGAAGATCTGAGTATGTAGTTTTTGACCTTATCTGGAACCTCCTATCTGAAAATTTGAAAATTTTGAAAAAATTCGTCCAAAATCTTGATGTCTCCAATCCTATGTTTTGTATGTTTTTTCCACGTGTCTTGACATCCAATGTATCCCTGCAAAGTTTGGTGAAGATCCGATATGTAGTTTTTGACCTTATCTGGAACCTCCTATCTGAAAATTTGAATATTTTGAAAAAATTCGTCCAAAATCTTGATGTCTCCAATCTCTTGTTCTGTACGTTTTTTCCACGTGTCTTGACATCCAATGTATCCCTGCAATGTTTGGTGAAGATCTGAGTATGTAGTTTTTGACATTATATGGAACCTCCTATCTGAAAATTTGAAAATTCTTAAAAAATTTGACCAAAATCTTGATGTCCCCAATCCTATGTTTTGTATGTTTTTTCCACGTGTCTTGACATCCAATGTATCCCTGAAAAGTTTGGTGAAGATCTGAGTATGTCGTTTTTGACCTTATCTGGAACATCCTTTCTGAAAATTTGAAAATTCTTAAAAAATTCGTCCAAAATCTTGATGTCTCCAATCTCTTGTTTTGTACGTTTTTTCCACGTGTCTTGACATCCAATGTATCCCTGCAAAGTTTGGTGAAGATCTGAGTGTGTCGTTTTTGACCTTATCTGGAACCTCCCATCTGAAAATTTGAAAATTCTTAAAAAATCCGTCCAAAATCTTGATGTCCCCAATCTCTTGTTTTGTACGTTTTTTCCACGTGTCTTGACATCCAATGTATCCCTGCAAAGTTTGGTGAAGATCTGAGTATGTAGTTTTTGACCTTATATGGAACCTACTTTCTAAAAATTTGAATATTCTTAAAAAATTCGTCCAAAATCTTGATGTCCCTAACCCTATGTTTTGTATGTTTTTTCCACGTGTCTTGACATCCAATGTATCCCTGCAAAGTTTGGTGAAGATCTGAGTATGTCGTTTTTGACCTTATCTGGAACCTCCTATCTGAAAATTTGAATATTCTTAAAAAATTCGTCCAAAATCTTGATGTCTCCAATCTCTTGTTTTGTACGTTTTTTCCACGTGTCTTGACATCCAATGTATCCCTGCAAAGTTTGGTGAAGATCTGAGTATGTAGTTTTTGACCTTATCTGGAACCTCCCATCTGAAAATTTGAAAATTCCTAAAAAATCCGTCCAAAATCTTGATGACCCCAATCTCTTGTTTTGTACGTTTTTTCCACGTGTCTTGACATCCAATGTATCCCTGCAAAGTTTGGTGAAGATCTGAGTATGTCGTTTTTGACCTGATCTGGAACCTCCCATCTGAAATTTTGAAAATTCTTGAAAAATTCGTCGAAAATCTTGATGTCTCCAATCTCTTGTTTTGTACGTTTTTTCCACGTGTCTTGACATGCAAAGTATCCCTGCAAAGTTTGGCGAAGATCTGAGTTTTTGACCTTATCTGGAACCTCCTATCTGAAAATTTGAAAATTCCTAAAAAATTCGTCCAAAATCTTGATGTCTCCAATCTCTTGTTTTGTACGTTTTTTCCACGTGTCTTGACATCCAATGTAACTCTGCAATGTTTGGTGAAGATCTGAGTATGTAGTTTTTGACCTTATATGGAACATCCTATCTGAAAATTTGAAAATTCTTAAAAAATTTGACCAAAATCTCGATATCCCCAATCCTATGTTTTGTATGTTTTTTCCACGTGTCTTGACATCCAATGTATCCCTGCAAAGTTTGGTGAAGATCCGAGTATGTAGTTTTTGACCTTATCTGGAACCTCCTATCAGAAAATTTGAAAATTTTGAAAAAATTCGTCCAAAATCTTGATGTCTCCAATCCTTTGTTTTGTACGTTTTTTCCACGTGTCTTGAAATCCAATGTATCCCTGCAATGTTTGGTGAAGATCTGAGTATGAAGTTTTTGACCTTATATGGAACCTCCTATCTGAAAATTTGAAAATTCTTAAAAAATTTGACCAAAATCTTGATATCCCCAATCCTATGTTTTGTATGTTTTTTCCACGTGTCTTGACATCCAATGTATCTCTGCAAAGTTTGGTGAAGATCTGAGTATGTAGTTTTTGACCTTATCTGGAACCTCCTATCTGAAAATTTGAAAATTTTTAAAAAATTCGTCCAAAATCTTGATGTCTCCAATCTCTTGTTTTGTACGTTTTTTCCACGTGTCTTGACATCCAATGTATCCCTGCAATGTTTGGTGAAGATCTGAGTATGTAGTTTTTGACCTTATATGGAACCTCCTATCTGAAAATTTGAAAATTCTTAAAAAATTTGACCAAAATCTTGATGTCCCCAATCCTATGTTTTCTATGTTTTTTCCACGTGTCTTGACATCCAATGTATCCCTGCAAAGTTTGGTGAAGATCTGAGTATGTCGTTTTTGACCTTATCTGGAACATCCTTTCTGAAAATTTGAAAATTCTTAAAAAATTCGTCCAAAATCTTGATGTCTCCAATCTCTTGTTTTGTACGTTTTTCCCACGTGTCTTGACATCCAATGTATCCCTGCAAAGTTTGGTGAAGATCTGAGTATGTAGTTTTTGACCTTATCTAGAACCTCCTATCTGAATATTTGAAAATTTTGAAAAAATTCGTCCAAAATCTTGATGTCTCCAATCTCTTGTTTTGTACGTTTTTTCAACGTGTCTTGACATCCAATGTATCCCTGCAATGTTTGGTGAAGGTCTGAGTATGTAGTTTTTGACCTTATATGGAACCTCCTATCTGAAAATTTGAAAATTCTCAAAAAATTTGACCAAAATCTTGATGTCCCCAATCCTATGTTTTCTATGTTTTTTCCACGTGTCTTGACATCCAATGTATCCCTGAAAAGTTTGGTGAAGATCTGAGTATGTCGTTTTTGACGTTATCTGGAACATCTTTTCTGAAAATTTGAAAATTCTTAAAAAATTCGTCCAAAATCTTGATGTCTCCAATCTCTTGTTTTGTACGTTTTTTCCACGTGTCTTGACATCCAATGTATCCCTGCAAAGTTTGGTGAAGATCTGAGTATGTTGTTTTTGACCTTATCTGGAACCTCCTTTCTGAAAATTTGAAAAATCTTAAAAAATTCGTCCAAAATCTTGATGTCTCCAATCCCTTGTTTTGTACGTTTTTTCCACGTGTCTTGACATCCAATGTATTCCTGCAAAGTTTGGTGAAGATCTGAGTATGTCGTTTTTGACCTTATCTGGGACCTCCCATCTGAAAATTTGAAAATTCTTAAAAAATCCGTCCAAAATCTTGATGACCCCAATCTCTTGTTTTGTACGTTTTTTCCACGTGTCTTGACATCCAATGTATCCCTGCAAAGTTTGGTGAAGATCTGAGTATGTAGTTTTTGACCTTATCTGGAACCTACTTTCTGAAAATTTGAATATTCTTAAAAAATTCGTCCAAAATCTTGATGTCCCTAATCCTATGTTTTGTATGTTTTTTCCACGTGTCTTGACATCCAATGTATCCCTGCAAAGTTTGGTGAAGATCTGAGTATGTCGTTTTTGACCTTATCTGGAACCTACTTTCTGAAAATTTGAATATTTTTAAAAAATTCGTCCAAAATCTTGATGTCTCCAATCTCTTGTTTTGTACGTTTTTTCCACGTGTCTTGACATCCAATGTATCCCTGCAAAGTTTGGTGAAGATCTGAGTGTGTCGTTTTTGACCTTATCTGGAACCTCCCATCTGAAAATTTGAAAATTCTTAAAAAATCCGTCCAAAATCTTGATGACCCCAATCTCTTGTTTTGTACGTTTTTTCCACGTGTCTTGACATCCAATGTATCCCTGCAAAGTTTGGTGAAGATCTGAGTATGTAGTTTTTGACCTTATATGGAACCTCCTATCTGAAAATTTGAAAATTCTTAAAAAAAACGACCAAAATCTTGATGTCCCGAATCTTATGTTTTGTATGTTTTTTCCACGTGTCTTGACATCCAATGTATTCCTGCAAAGTTTGGTGAAGATCTGAGTATGTCGTTTTTGACCTTATCTGGGACCTCCCATCTGAAAATTTGAAAATTCTTAAAAAATCCGTCCAAAATCTTGATGACCCAATCTCTTGTTTTGTACGTTTTTTCCACGTGTCTTGACATCCAATGTATGCCTGCAAAGTTTGGTGAAGATCTGAGTATGTAGTTTTTGACCTTATATGGAACCTCCTATCTGAAAATTTGAAAATTCTTAAAAAATTCGTCCAAAATCTTGATGTCCCCAACCCTATGTTTTGTATGTTTTTTCCACGTGTCTTGACATCCAATGTATCCCTGCAAAGTTTGGTGAAGATCTGAGTATGTCGTTTTTGACCTTATCTGGAACCTACTTTCTGAAAATTTGAATATTCTTAAAAAATTCGTCCAAAATCTTGATGTCTCCAATCTCTTGTTTTGTACTTTTTTTCCACGTGTCTTGACATCCAATGTATCCCTGCAAAGTTTGGTGAAGATCTGAGTATGTAGTTTTTGACCTTATCTGGAACCTCCCATTTGAAAATTTGAAAATTCCTAAAAAATCCGTCCAAAATCTTGATGACCCCAATCTCTTGTTTTGTACGTTTTTCCACGTGTCTTGACATCCAATGTATCCCTGCAAAGTTTGGTGAAGATCTGAGTATGTCGTTTTTGACCTTATCTGGAACCTCCCATCTGAAAATTTGAAAATTCTTAAAAAATTCGTCGAAAATCTTGGTCTCCAATCTCTTGTTTTGTACGTTTTTTCCACGTGTCTTGACATGCAAAGTATCCTTGCAAGGTTTGGTGAAGATCTGAGTATGTAGTTTTTGACCTTATCTGGAACCTCCTATCTGAAAATTTGAAAATTTTGAAAAAATTCGTCCAAAATCTTGATGTCTCCAATCCTATGTTTTGTATGTTTTTTCCACGTGTCTTGACATCCAATGTATCCCTGCAAAGTTTGGTGAAGATCCGATATGTAGTTTTTGACCTTATCTGGAACCTCCTATCTGAAAATTTGAAAATTTTGAAAAAATTCGTCCAAAATCTTGATGTCTCCAATCTCTTGTTTTGTACGTTTTTTCCACGTGTCTTGACATCCAATGTATCCCTGCAATGTTTGGTGAAGATCTGAGTATGTAGTTTTTGACATTATATGGAACCTCCTATCTGAAAATTTGAAAATTCTTAAAAAATTTGACCAAAATCTTGATGTCCCCAATCCTATGTTTTGTATGTTTTTTCCACGTGTCTTGACATCCAATGTATCCCTGAAAAGTTTGGTGAAGATCTGAGTATGTCGTTTTTGACCTTATCTGGAACATCCTTTCTGAAAATTTGAAAATTCTTAAAAAATTCGTCCAAAATCTTGATGTCTCCAATCTCTTGTTTTGTACTTTTTTCCACGTGTCTTGACATCCAATGTATCCCTGCAAAGTTTGGTGAAGATCTGAGTGTGTCGTTTTTGACCTTATCTGGAACCTCCCATCTGAAAATTTGAAAATTCTTAAAAAATCCGTCCAAAATCTTGATGACCCCAATCTCTTGTTTTGTACGTTTTTTCCACGTGTCTTGACATCCAATGTATCCCTGCAAAGTTTGGTGAAGATCTGAGTATGTAGTTTTTGACCTTATATGGAACCTACTTTCTAAAAATTTGAATATTCTTAAAAAATTCGTCCAAAATCATGATGTCCCTAACCCTATGTTTTGTATGTTTTTTCCACGTGTCTTGACATCCAATGTATCCCTGCAAAGTTTGGTGAAGATCTGAGTATGTCGTTTTTGACCTTATCTGGAACCTCCTATCTGAAAATTTGAATATTCTTAAAAAATTCGTCCAAAATCTTGATGTCTCCAATCTCTTGTATTGTACGTTTTTTCCACGTGTCTTGACATCCAATGTATCCCTGCAAAGTTTGGTGAAGATCTGAGTATGTAGTTTTTGACCTTATCTGGAACCTCCCATCTGAAAATTTGAAAATTCCTAAAAAATCCGTCCAAAATCTTGATGACCCCAATCTCTTGTTTTGTACGTTTTTTCCACGTGTCTTGACATCCAATGTATCCCTGCAAAGTTTGGTGAAGATCTGAGTATGTCGTTTTTGACCTGATCTGGAACCTCCCATCTGAAAATTTGAAAATTCTTGAAAAATTCGTCGAAAATCTTGATGTCTCCAATCTCTTGTTTTGTACGTTTTTTCCACGTGTCTTGACATGCAAAGTATCCCTGCAAAGTTTGGCGAAGATCTGAGTTTTTGACCTTATCTGGAACCTCCTATCTGAAAATTTGAAAATTCCTAAAAAATTCGTCCAAAATCTTGATGTCTCCAATCTCTTGTTTTGTACGTTTTTTCCACGTGTCTTGACATCCAATGTAACTCTGCAATGTTTGGTGAAGATCTGAGTATGTAGTTTTTGACCTTATATGGAACATCCTATCTGAAAATTTGAAAATTCTTAAAAAATTTGACCAAAATCTCGATATCCCCAATCCTATGTTTTGTATGTTTTTTCCACGTGTCTTGACATCCAATGTATCCCTGCAAAGTTTGGTGAAGATCCGAGTATGTAGTTTTTGACCTTATCTGGAACCTCCTATCAGAAAATTTGAAAATTTTGAAAAAATTCGTCCAAAATCTTGATGTCTCCAATCCTATGTTTTGTACGTTTTTTCCACGTATCTTGACATCCAATGTATCCATGCAAAGTTTGGTGAAGATCTGAGTATGTAGTTTTTGACCTTATATGGAACTTCAAATCTGAAAATTTGAAAATTCTTAAAAAATTCTTCCAAAATCTTGATGTCTCCAATCTCTTGTTTTGTACGTTTTTCCACGTGTCTTGACATCCAATGTATCCCTGGAAAGTTTGGTGAAGATCTGAGTATGTAGTTTTTGACCTTATCTGGAACATCCTATCTGAAAATTTGAAAATTTTTAAAAAATTCGTCCAAAATCTTGATGTCTCCAATCTCTTGTTTTGTACGTTTTTTCCACGTGTCTTGACATCCAATGTATCCCTGCAATGTTTGGTGAAGATCTGAGTATGTAGTTTTTGACCTTATATGGAACCTCCTATCTGAAAATTTGAAAATTCTTAAAAAATTTGACCAAAATCTTGATGTCCCCAATCCTGTGTTTTCTATGTTTTTTCCACGTGTCTTGACATCCAATGTATCCCTGCAAAGTTTGGTGAAGATCTGAGTATGTCGTTTTTGACCTTATCTGGAACATCCTTTCTGAAAATTTGAAAATTCTTAAAAAATTCGTCCAAAATCTTGATGTCTCCAATCTCTTGTTTTGTACGTTTTTTCCATGTGTCTTGACATCCAATGTATCCCTGCAAAGTTTGGTGAAGATCTGAGTATGTAGTTTTTGACCTTATATGGAACCTCCTTTCTGAAAATTTGAAAATTCTTAAAAAATTCGTCGAAAATCTTGATGTCTCCAATCTCTTGTTTTGTACGTTTTTTCCACGTGTCTTGACATGCAAAGTATCCCTGCAAGGTTTGGTGAAGATCTGAGTATGTAGTTTTTGACCTTATCTGGAACCTCCTATCTGAAAATTTGAAAATTTTGAAAAAATTCGTCCAAAATCTTGATGTCTCCAATCCTATGTTTTGTATGTTTTTTCCACGTGTCTTGACATCCAATGTATCCCTGCAAAGTTTGGTGAAGATCCGATATGTAGTTTTTGACCTTATCTGGAACCTCCTATCTGAAAATTTGAAAATTTTGAAAAAATTCGTCCAAAATCTTGATGTCTCCAATCTCTTGTTTTGTACGTTTTTTCCACGTGTCTTGACATCCAATGTATCCCTGCAATGTTTGGTGAAGATCTGAGTATGTAGTTTTTGACATTATATGGAACCTCCTATCTGAAAATTTGAAAATTCTTAAAAAATTTGACCAAAATCTTGATGTCCCCAATCCTATGTTTTGTATGTTTTTTCCACGTGTCTTGACATCCAATGTATCCCTGAAATGTTTGGTGAAGATCTGAGTATGTCGTTTTTGACCTTATCTGGAACATCCTTTCTGAAAATTTGAAAATTCTTAAAAAATTCGTCCAAAATCTTGATGTCTCCAATCTCTTGTTTTGTACTTTTTTCCACGTGTCTTGACATCCAATGTATCCCTGCAAAGTTTGGTGAAGATCTGAGTGTGTCGTTTTTGACCTTATCTGGAACCTCCCATCTGAAAATTTGAAAATTCTTATAAAATCCGTCCAAAATCTTGATGACCCCAATCTCTTGTTTTGTACGTTTTTTCCACGTGTCTTGACATCCAATGTATCCCTGCAAAGTTTGGTGAAGATCTGAGTATGTAGTTTTTGACCTTATATGGAACCTACTTTCTAAAAATTTGAATATTCTTAAAAAATTCGTCCAAAATCTTGATGTCCCTAACCCTATGTTTTGTATGTTTTTTCCACGTGTCTTGACATCCAATGTATCCCTGCAAAGTTTGGTGAAGATCTGAGTATGTCGTTTTTGACCTTATCTGGAACCTCCTATCTGAAAATTTGAATATTCTTAAAAAATTCGTCCAAAATCTTGATGTCTCCAATCTCTTGTTTTGTACGTTTTTTCCACGTGTCTTGACATCCAATGTATCCCTGCAAAGTTTGGTGAAGATCTGAGTATGTAGTTTTTGACCTTATCTGGAACCTCCCATCTGAAAATTTGAAAATTCCTAAAAAATCCGTCCAAAATCTTGATGACCCCAATCTCTTGATTTGTACGTTTTTTCCACGTGTCTTGACATCCAATGTATCCCTGCAAAGTTTGGTGAAGATCTGAGTATGTCGTTTTTGACCTGATCTGGAACCTCCCATCTGAAAATTTGAAAATTCTTGAAAAATTCGTCGAAAATCTTGATGTCTCCAATCTCTTGTTTTGTACGTTTTTTCCACGTGTCTTGACATGCAAAGTATCCCTGCAAAGTTTGGCGAAGATCTGAGTTTTTGACCTTATCTGGAACCTCCTATCTGAAAATTTGAAAATTCCTAAAAAATTCGTCCAAAATCTTGATGTCTCCAATCTCTTGTTTTGTACGTTTTTTCCACGTGTCTTGACATCCAATGTAACTCTGCAATGTTTGGTGAAGATCTGAGTATGTAGTTTTTGACCTTATATGGAACATCCTATCTGAAAATTTGAAAATTCTTAAAAAATTTGACCAAAATCTCGATATCCCCAATCCTATGTTTTGTATGTTTTTTCCACGTGTCTTGACATCCAATGTATCCCTGCAAAGTTTGGTGAAGATCCGAGTATGTAGTTTTTGACCTTATCTGGAACCTCCTATCAGAAAATTTGAAAATTTTGAAAAAATTCGTCCAAAATCTTGATGTCTCCAATCCTATGTTTTGTACGTTTTTTCCACGTGTCTTGACATCCAATGTATCCATGCAAAGTTTGGTGAAGATCTGAGTATGTAGTTTTTGACCTTATATGGAACTTCAAATCTGAAAATTTGAAAATTCTTAAAAAATTCGTCCAAAATCTTGATGTCTCCAATCTCTTGTTTTGTACGTTTTTCCACGTGTCTTGACATCCAATGTATCCCTGGAAAGTTTGGTGAAGATCTGAGTATGTAGTTTTTGACCTTATCTGGAACCTCCTATCTGAAAATTTGAAAATTTTTAAAAAATTCGTCCAAAATCTTGATGTCTCCAATCTCTTGTTTTGTACGTTTTTTCCACGTGTCTTGACATCCAATATATCCCTGCAATGTTTGGTGAAGATCTGAGTATGTAGTTTTTGACCTTATATGGAACCTCCTATCTGAAAATTTGAAAATTCTTAAAAAATTTGACCAAAATCTTGATGTCCCCAATCCTGTGTTTTCTATGTTTTTTCCACGTGTCTTGACATCCAATGTATCCCTGCAAAGTTTGGTGAAGATCTGAGTATGTCGTTTTTGACCTTATCTGGAACATCCTTTCTGAAAATTTGAAAATTCTTAAAAAATTCGTCCAAAATCTTGATGTCTCCAATCTCTTGTTTTGTACGTTTTTTCCACGTGTCTTGACATCCAATGTATCCCTGCAAAGTTTGGTGAAGATCTGAGTATGTAGTTTATGACCTTATATGGAACCTCCTTTCTGAAAATTTGAAAATTCTTAAAAAATTCGTCGAAAATCTTGATGTCTCCAATCTCTTGTTTTGTACGTTTTTTCCACGTGTCTTGACATGCAAAGTATCCCTGCAAGGTTTGGTGAAGATCTGAGTATGTAGTTTTTGACCTTATCTGGAACCTCCTATCTGAAAATTTGAAAATTTTGAAAAAATTCGTCCAAAATCTTGATGTCTCCAATCCTATGTTTTGTATGTTTTTTCCACGTGTCTTGACATCCAATGTATCCCTGCAAAGTTTGGTGAAGATCCGATATGTAGTTTTTGACCTTATCTGGAACCTCCTATCTGAAAATTTGAAAATTTTGAAAAAATTCGTCCAAAATCTTGATGTCTCCAATCTCTTGTTTTGTACGTTTTTTCCACGTGTCTTGACATCCAATGTATCCCTGCAATGTTTGGTGAAGATCTGAGTATGTAGTTTTTGACATTATATGGAACCTCCTATCTGAAAATTTGAAAATTCTTATAAAATTTGACCAAAATCTTGATGTCCCCAATCCTATGTTTTGTATGTTTTTTCCACGTGTCTTGACATCCAATGTATCCCTGAAAAGTTTGGTGAAGATCTGAGTATGTCGTTTTTGACCTTATCTGGAACATCCTTTCTGAAAATTTGAAAATTCTTAAAAAATTCGTCCAAAATCTTGATGTCTCCAATCTCTTGTTTTGTACTTTTTTCCACGTGTCTTGACATCCAATGTATCCCTGCAAAGTTTGGTGAAGATCTGAGTGTGTCGTTTTTGACCTTATCTGGAACCTCCCATCTGAAAATTTGAAAATTCTTAAAAAATCCGTCCAAAATCTTGATGACCCCAATCTCTTGTTTTGTACGTTTTTTCCACGTGTCTTGACATCCAATGTATCCCTGCAAAGTTTGGTGAAGATCTGAGTATGTAGTTTTTGACCTTATATGGAACCTACTTTCTAAAAATTTGAATATTCTTAAAAAATTCGTCCAAAATCTTGATGTCCCTAACCCTATGTTTTGTATGTTTTTTCCACGTGTCTTGACATCCAATGTATCCCTGCAAAGTTTGGTGAAGATCTGAGTATGTCGTTTTTGACCTTATCTGGAACCTCCTATCTGAAAATTTGAATATTCTTAAAAAATTCGTCCAAAATCTTGATGTCTCCAATCTCTTGTTTTGTACGTTTTTTCCACGTGTCTTGACATCCAATGTATCCCTGCAAAGTTTGGTGAAGATCTGAGTATGTAGTTTTTGACCTTATCTGGAACCTCCCATCTGAAAATTTGAAAATTCCTAAAAAATCCGTCCAAAATCTTGATGACCCCAATCTCTTGTATTGTACGTTTTTTCCACGTGTCTTGACATCCAATGTATCCCTGCAAAGTTTGGTGAAGATCTGAGTATGTCGTTTTTGACCTGATCTGGAACCTCCCATCTGAAAATTTGAAAATTCTTGAAAAATTCGTCGAAAATCTTGATGTCTCCAATCTCTTGTTTTGTACGTTTTTTCCACGTGTCTTGACATGCAAAGTATCCCTGCAAAGTTTGGCGAAGATCTGAGTTTTTGACCTTATCTGGAACCTCCCATCTGAAAATTTGAAAATTCCTAAAAAATTCGTCCAAAATCTTGATGTCTCCAATCTCTTGTTTTGTACGTTTTTTCCACGTGTCTTGACATCCAATGTAACTCTGCAATGTTTGGTGAAGATCTGAGTATGTAGTTTTTGACCTTATATGGAACATCCTATCTGAAAATTTGAAAATTCTTAAAAAATTTGACCAAAATCTCGATATCCCCAATCCTATGTTTTGTATGTTTTTTCCACGTGTCTTGACATCCAATGTATCCCTGCAAAGTTTGGTGAAGATCCGAGTATGTAGTTTTTGACCTTATCTGGAACCTCCTATCAGGAAATTTGAAAATTTTGAAAAAATTCGTCCAAAATCTTGATGTCTCCAATCCTATGTTTTGTACGTTTTTTCCACGTGTCTTGACATCCAATGTATCCATGCAAAGTTTGGTGAAGATCTGAGTATGTAGTTTTTGACCTTATATGGAACTTCAAATCTGAAAATTTGAAAATTCTTAAAAAATTCGTCCAAAATCTTGATGTCTCCAATCTCTTGTTTTGTACGTTTTTCCACGTGTCTTGACATCCAATGTATCCCTGGAAAGTTTGGTGAAGATCTGAGTATGTAGTTTTTGACCTTATCTGGAACCTCCTATCTGAAAATTTGAAAATTTTTAAAAAATTCGTCCAAAATCTTGATGTCTCCAATCTCTTGTTTTGTACGTTTTTTCCACGTGTCTTGACATCCAATGTATCCCTGCAATGTTTGGTGAAGATCTGAGTATGTAGTTTTTGACCTTATATGGAACCTCCTATCTGAAAATTTGAAAATTCTTAAAAAATTTGACCAAAATCTTGATGTCCCCAATCCTGTGTTTTCTATGTTTTTTCCACGTGTCTTGACATCCAATGTATCCCTGCAAAGTTTGGTGAAGATCTGAGTATGTCGTTTTTGATCTTATCTGGAACTTCCTTTCTGAAAATTTGAAAATTCTTAAAAAATTCGTCCAAAATCTTGATGTCTCCAATCTCTTGTTTTGTACGTTTTTTCCACGTGTCTTGACATCCAATGTATCCCTGCAAAGTTTGGTGAAGATCTGAGTATGTAGTTTTTGACCTTATATGGAACCTCCTTTCTGAAAATTTGAAAATTCTTAAAAAATTCGTCCAAATTCTTGATGTCGCCAATCTCTTGTTTTGTACGTTTTTTCCACGTGTCTTGACATCCAATGTATCCCTGCAAAGTTTGGTGAAGATCTGAGTATGTAGTTTTTGACCTTATATGGAACCTCCTTTCTGAAAATTTGAAAATTCTTAAAAAATTCGTCCAAAATCTTGATGTCACCAATCCTATGTTTTGTACGTTTTTTCCACGTGTCTTGACATGCAAAGTATCCCTGCAAAGTTTGGTGAAGATCTGAGTATGTAGTTTTTGACCTTATATGGAACCTCCTATCTGATAATTTGAAAATTCTTAAAAAATTCGACCAACACCTTGATGTCCCGAATCTTACGTTTTGTATGTTTTTCCACGTGTCTTGACATCCAATGTATTCCTGCAAAGTTTGGTGAAGATCTGAGTATGTCGTTTTTGACCTTATCTGGAACCTCCCATCTGAAAATTTGAAAATTCTTAAAAAATCCGTCAAAAATCTTGATGACCCCAATCTCTTGTTTTGTACGTTCTTTCCACGTGTCTTGACATCCAATGTATCCCTGCAAAGTTTGGTGAAGATCTGAGTATGTAGTTTTTGACCTTATATGGAACCTCCTATCTGAAATCTTGAAAATTCTTAAAAAATTCGTCCAAAATCTTGATGTCTCCAATCTCTTGTTTTGTACGTTTTTTCCACGTGTCTTGACATCCAATGTATCCCTGCAAAGTTTGGTGAAGATCTGAGTATGTAGTTTTTGACCTTATCTGGAACCTCCTATCTGAAAATTTGAAAATTTTGAAAAAATTCGTCCAAAATCTTGATGTCTCCAATCCTATGTTTTGTATGTTTTTTCCACGTGTCTTGACATCCAATGTATCCCTGCAAAGTTTGGTGAAGATCCGATATGTAGTTTTTGACCTTATCTGGAACCTCCTATCTGAAAATTTGAAAATTTTGAAAAAATTCGTCCAAAATCTTGATGTCTCCAATCTCTTGTTTTGTACGTTTTTTCCACGTGTCTTGACATCCAATGTATCCCTGCAATGTTTGGTGAAGATCTGAGTATGTAGTTTTTGACATTATATGGAACCTCCTATCTGAAAATTTGAAAATTCTTAAAAAATTTGACCAAAATCTTGATGTCCCCAATCCTATGTTTTGTATGTTTTTTCCACGTGTCTTGACATCCAATGTATCCCTGAAAAGTTTGGTGAAGATCTGAGTATGTCGTTTTTGACCTTATCTGGAACATCCTTTCTGAAAATTTGAAAATTCTTAAAAAATTCGTCCAAAATCTTGATGTCTCCAATCTCTTGTTTTGTACTTTTTTCCACGTGTCTTGACATCCAATGTATCCCTGCAAAGTTTGGTGAAGATCTGAGTGTGTCGTTTTTGACCTTATCTGGAACCTCCCATCTGAAAATTTGAAAATTCTTAAAAAATCCGTCCAAAATCTTGATGACCCCAATCTCTTGTTTTGTACGTTTTTTCCACGTGTCTTGACATCCAATGTATCCCTGCAAAGTTTGGTGAAGATCTGAGTATGTAGTTTTTGACCTTATATGGAACCTACTTTCTAAAAATTTGAATATTCTTAAAAAATTCGTCCAAAATCTTGATGTCCCTAACCCTATGTTTTGTATGTTTTTTCCACGTGTCTTGACATCCAATGTATCCCTGCAAAGTTTGGTGAAGATCTGAGTATGTCGTTTTTGACCTTATCTGGAACCTCCTATCTGAAAATTTGAATATTCTTAAAAAATTCGTCCAAAATCTTGATGTCTCCAATCTCTTGTTTTGTACGTTTTTTCCACGTGTCTTGACATCCAATGTATCCCTGCAAAGTTTGGTGAAGATCTGAGTATGTAGTTTTTGACCTTATCTGGAACCTCCCATCTGAAAATTTGAAAATTCCTAAAAAATCCGTCCAAAATCTTGATGACCCCAATCTCTTGATTTGTACGTTTTTTCCACGTGTCTTGACATCCAATGTATCCCTGCAAAGTTTGGTGAAGATCTGAGTATGTCGTTTTTGACCTGATCTGGAACCTCCCATCTGAAAATTTGAAAATTCTTGAAAAATTCGTCGAAAATCTTGATGTCTCCAATCTCTTGTTTTGTACGTTTTTTCCACGTGTCTTGACATGCAAAGTATCCCTGCAAAGTTTGGCGAAGATCTGAGTTTTTGACCTTATCTGGAACCTCCTATCTGAAAATTTGAAAATTCTTAAAAAATTTGACCAAAATCTCGATATCCCCAATCCTATGTTTTGTATGTTTTTTCCACGTGTCTTGACATCCAATGTATCCCTGCAAAGTTTGGTGAAGATCCGAGTATGTAGTTTTTGACCTTATCTGGAACCTCCTATCAGAAAATTTGAAAATTTGAAAAAATTCGTCCAAAATCTTGATGTCTCCAATCCTATGTTTTGTACGTTTTTTCCACGTGTCTTGACATCCAATGTATCCATGCAAAGTTTGGTGAAGATCTGAGTATGTAGTTTTTGACCTTATATGGAACTTCAAATCTGAAAATTTGAAAATTCTTAAAAAATTCGTCCAAAATCTTGATGTCTCCAATCTCTTGTTTTGTACGTTTTTCCACGTGTCTTGACATCCAATGTATCCCTGGAAAGTTTGGTGAAGATCTGAGTATGTAGTTTTTGACCTTATCTGGAACCTCCTATCTGAAAATTTGAAAATTTTTAAAAAATTCGTCCAAAATCTTGATGTCTCCAATCTCTTGTTTTGTACGTTTTTTCCACGTGTCTTGACATCCAATGTATCCCTGCAATGTTTGGTGAAGATCTGAGTATGTAGTTTTTGACCTTATATGGAACCTCCTATCTGAAAATTTGAAAATTCTTAAAAAATTTGACCAAAATCTTGATGTCCCCAATCCTGTGTTTTCTATGTTTTTTCCACGTGTCTTGACATCCAATGTATCCCTGCAAAGTTTGGTGAAGATCTGAGTATGTCGTTTTTGACCTTATCTGGAACTTCCTTTCTGAAAATTTGAAAATTCTTAAAAAATTCGTCCAAAATCTTGATGTCTCCAATCTCTTGTTTTGTACGTTTTTTCCACGTGTCTTGACATCCAATGTATCCCTGCAAAGTTTGGTGAAGATCTGAGTATGTAGTTTTTGACCTTATATGGAACCTCCTTTCTGAAAATTTGAAAATTCTTAAAAAATTCGTCCAAATTCTTGATGTCGCCAATCTCTTGTTTTGTACGTTTTTTCCACGTGTCTTGACATCCAATGTATCCCTGCAAAGTTTGGTGAAGATCTGAGTATGTAGTTTTTGACCTTATATGGAACCTCCTTTCTGAAAATTTGAAAATTCTTAAAAAATTCGTCCAAAATCTTGATGTCACCAATCCTATGTTTTGTACGTTTTTTCAACGTGTCTTGACATGCAAAGTATCCCTGCAAAGTTTGGTGAAGATCTGAGTATGTAGTTTTTGACCTTATATGGAACCTCCTATCTGATAATTTGAAAATTCTTAAAAAATTCGACCAACACCTTGATGTCCCGAATCTTACGTTTTGTATGTTTTTCCACGTGTCTTGACATCCAATGTATTCCTGCAAAGTTTGGTGAAGATCTGAGTATGTCGTTTTTGACCTTATCTGGAACCTCCCATCTGAAAATTTGAAAATTCTTAAAAAATCCGTCAAAAATCTTGATGACCCCAATCTCTTGTTTTGTACGTTCTTTCCACGTGTCTTGACATCCAATGTATCCCTGCAAAGTTTGGTGAAGATCTGAGTATGTAGTTTTTGACCTTATATGGAACCTCCTATCTGAAATCTTGAAAATTCTTAAAAAATTCGTCCAAAATCTTGATGTCTCCAATCTCTTGTTTTGTACGTTTTTTCCACGTGTCTTGACATCCAATGTATCCCTGCAAAGTTTGGTGAAGATCTGAGTATGTAGTTTTTGACCTTATATGGAACCTCCTTTCTGAAAATTTGAAAATTCTTAAAAAATTCGTCCAAAATTTTGATGTCTACAATCCCTTGTTTTGTACGTTTTTTCCACGTGTCTTGACATCCAATGTATCCCTGCAAAGTTTGGTGAAGATCTGAGTATGTCGTTTTTGACCTTATCTGGAACCTCCCATCTGAAAATTTGAAAATTCTTAAAAAATCCGTCCAAAATCTTGATGTCTCCAATCTCTTGTTTTGTACGTTTTTTCCACGTGTCTTGACATCCAATGTATCCCTGCAATGTTTGGTGAAGATCTGAGTATGTAGTTTTTGACCTTATATGGAACCTCCTATCTGAAAATTTGTAAATTCTTAAAAAATTTGACCAAAATCTTGATGTCCCCAATCCTATGTTCTGTTCGTTTTTTCCACGTGTCTTGACATCCAATGTATCCCTGCAAAGTTTGGTGAAGATCTGAGTATGTAGTTTTTGACCTTATATGGAACCTCCCATCTGAAAATTTGAAAATTCTTAAAAAATTCGTCCAAAATCTTGATGTCTCCAATCTCTTGTTTTGTACGTTTTTTCCACGTGTCTTGACATCCAATGTATCCCTCCAATGTTTGGTGAAGATCTAAGTATGTAGTTTTTGACCTTATATGGAACCTCCTATCTTAAAATTTGAAAATTCTTAAAAAAATTCGACCAAAATCTTGATGTCCCCAATCTCTTGTTTTGTATGTTTTTTCCACGTGTCTTGACATCCAATGTATCCCTGCAAAGTTTGGTGGAGATCTGAGTATGTAGTTTTTGACCTTATATGAAACCTCCTATCTGAAAATTTGAATATTCTTAAAAAATTCGTCCAAAATCTTGATGTCTCCAATCTCTTGTTTTGTACGTTTTTTCCACGTGTCTTGACATCCAATGTATCCCTGCAAAGTTTGGTGAAGATCTGAGTATGTAGTTTTTGACCTTATCTGGAACCTCCCATCTGAAAATTTGAAAATTCCTAAAAAATCCGTCCAAAATCTTGATGACCCCAATCTCTTGTTTTGTACGTTTTTTCCACGTGTCTTGACATCCAATGCATTCCTGCAAAGTTTGGTGAAGATCTGAGTATGTCGTTTTTGACCTTATCTGGAACCTCCCATCTGAAAATTTGAAAATTCTTAAAAAATCCGTCCAAAATCTTGATGTCTCCAATCTCTTGTTTTGTACGTTTTTTCCACGTGTCTTGACATCCAATGTATCCCTGCAATGTTTGGTGAAGATCTGAGTATGTAGTTTTTGACCTTATATGGAAACTCCTATCTGAAAATTTGAAAATTCTTAAAAAATTTGACCAAAATCTTGATGTCCCCAATCCTATGTTTTGTATGTTTTTTCCACGTGTCTTGACATCCAATGTATCCCTGCAGAGTTTGGTGAAGATCTGAGTATGTCGTTTTTGACCTTATCTGGAACATCCTTTCTGAAAATTTGAAAATTCTTAAAAAATTCGTCCAAAATCTTGATGTCTCCAATCTCTTGTTTTGTATGTTTTTTCCACGTGTCTTGACATCCAATGTATCCCTGCAAAGTTTGGTGAAGATCTGAGTATGTAGTTTTTGACCTTATCTGGAACCTCCCATCTGAAAATTTGAAAATTCCTAAAAAATCCGTCCAAAATCTTGATGAACCCAATCTCTTGTTTTGTACGTTTTTTCCACGTGTCTTGACACATCATGTATCCCTGCAAAGTTTGGTGAAGATCTGAGTATGTAGTTTTTGACCTTATATGGAACCTCCTTTCTGAAAATTTGAAAATTCTTAAAAAATTCGTCCAAAATCTTGATGTCTCCAATCTCTTGTTTTGTTTTTTCCACGTGTCTTGACATCCAATGTATCCCTGCAAAGTTTGGTGAAGATCTGAGTATGTAGTTTTTGACCTTATATGGAACCTCCTATCTGAAAATTTGAAAATTCTTAAAAAATTCGACCAAAATCTTGATGTCCCCAATCCTATGTTTTGTATGTTTTTTCCACGTGTCTTGACATCCAATGTATCCATGCAAAGTTTGGTGAAGATCTGAGTATGTAGTTTTTGACCTTATCTGGAACCTACTTTCTGAAAATTTGAATATTCTTAAAAAAATCGTCCAAAATCTTGATGTCTCCAATCCCTTGTTTTGTACGTTTTTTTCACGTGTCTTGACATCCAATGTATCCCTGCAAAGTTTGGTGAAGATCTTAGTATGTAGTTTTTGACCTTATCTGGAACATCCCATCTGAAAATTTGAAAATTCTTAAAAAATCCGTCCAAAATCTTGATAACCCCAATCCCTTGTTTTGTACGTTTTTTCCACGTGTCTTGACATCCAATGTATCCCTGCAAAGTTTGGTGAAGATCTGAGTATGTAGTTTTTGACCTTATCTGGAACCTCCCATCTGAAAATTTGAAAATTCTTAAAAAATCCGTCCAAAATCTTGATAACCCCAATCTCTTGTTTTGTACGTTTTTTCCACGTGTCTTGACATCCAATGTATCCCTGCAAAGTTTGGTGAAGATCTGAGTATGTAGTTTTTGACCTTATCTGGAACCGCATTTCTGAAAATTTGAAAATTCTTAAAAAATTCGTCCAAAATCTTGATGTCTCAAATCTCTTGTTTTGTACGTTTTTTTAACGTGTCTTGACATGCAAAGTATCCCTGCAAAGTTTGGTGAAGATCTGAGTATGTAGTTTTTGACCTTATCTGGAACCTCCTATCTGAAAATTTGAAAATTCCTAAAAAATTCGTCCAAAATCTTGATGTCTCCAATCTCTTGTTTTGTACGTTTTTTCCACGTGTCTTGACATCCAATGTATCTCTGCAATGTTTGGTGAAGATCTGAGTATGTAGTTTTTGACCTTATATGGAACCTCCTATCTGAAAATTTGAAAATTCTTAAAAAATTTGACCAAAATCTTGATATCCCCAATCCTATGTTTTGTATGTTTTTCCACGTGTCTTGACATCCAATGTATCTCTGCAAAGTTTGGTGAAGATCTGAGTATGTAGTTTTTGACCTTATCTGGAACCTCCTATCTGAAAATTTGAAAATTTTTAAAAAATTCGTCCAAAATCTTGATGTCTCCAATCTCTTGTTTTGTACGTTTTTTCCACGTGTCTTGACATCCAATGTATCCCTGCAATGTTTGGTGAAGATCTGAGTATGTAGTTTTTGACCTTATATGGAACCTCCTATCTGAAAATTTGAAAATTCTTAAAAAATTTGACCAAAATCTTGATGTCCCCAATCCTACGTTTTGTATGTTTTTTCCACGTGTCTTGACATCCAATGTATCCCTGAAAAGTTTGGTGAAGATCTGAGTATGTCGTTTTTGACCTTATCTGGAACATCCTTTCTGAAAATTTGAAAATTCTTAAAAAATTCGACCAAAATCTTGATGTCTCCAATCTCTTGTTTTGTACGTTTTTTCCACGTGTCTTGACATCCAATGTATCCCTGCAAAGTTTGGTGAAGATCTGAGTGTGTCGTTTTTGACCTTATCTGGAACCTCCCATCTGAAAATTTGAAAATTCTTAAAAAATCCGTCCAAAATCTTGATGACCCCAATCTCTTGTTTTGTACGTTTTTTCCACGTGTCTTGACATCCAATGTATCCCTGCAAAGTTTGGTGAAGATCTGAGTATGTAGTTTTTGACCTTATATGGAACCTACTTTCTAAAAATTTGAATATTCTTAAAAAATTCGTCCAAAATCTTGATGTCCCTAACCCTATGTTTTGTATGTTTTTTCCACGTGTCTTGACATCCAATGTATCCCTGCAAAGTTTGGTGAAGATCTGAGTATGTCGTTTTTGACCTTATCTGGAACCTCCTATCTGAAAATTTGAATATTCTTAAAAAATTCGTCCAAAATCTTGATGTCTCCAATCTCTTGTTTTGTACGTTTTTTCCACGTGTCTTGACATCCAATGTATCCCTGCAAAGTTTGGTGAAGATCTGAGTATGTAGTTTTTGACCTTATCTGGAACCTCCCATCTGAAAATTTGAAAATTCCTAAAAAATCCGTCCAAAATCTTGATGACCCCAATCTCTTGTTTTGTACGTTTTTTCCACGTGTCTTGACATCCAATGTATCCCTGCAAAGTTTGGTGAAGATCTGAGTATGTCGTTTTTGACCCTGATCTGGAACCTCCCATCTGAAAATTTGAAAATTCTTGAAAAATTCGTCGAAAATCTTGATGTCTCCAATCTCTTGTTTTGTACGTTTTTTCCACGTGTCTTGACATGCAAAGTATCCCTGCAAAGTTTGGCGAAGATCTGAGTTTTTGACCTTATCTGGAACCTCCTATCTGAAAATTTGAAAATTCCTAAAAAATTCGTCCAAAATCTTGATGTCTCCAATCTCTTGTTTTGTACGTTTTTTCCACGTGTCTTGACATCCAATGTAACTCTGCAATGTTTGGTGAAGATCTGAGTATGTAGTTTTTGACCTTATATGGAACATCCTATCTGAAAATTTGAAAATTCTTAAAAAATTTGACCAAAATCTCGATATCCCCAATCCTATGTTTTGTATGTTTTTCCACGTGTCTTGACATCCAATGTATCCCTGCAAAGTTTGGTGAAGATCCGAGTATGTAGTTTTTGACCTTATCTGGAACCTCCTATCAGAAAATTTGAAAATTTTGAAAAAATTCGTCCAAAATCTTGATGTCTCCAATCCTATGTTTTGTACGTTTTTTCCACGTGTCTTGAAATCCAATGTATCCCTGCAATGTTTGGTGAAGATCTGAGTATGAAGTTTTTGACCTTATATGGAACCTCCTATCTGAAAATTTGAAAATTCTTAAAAAATTTGACCAAAATCTTGATATCCCCAATCCTATGTTTTGTATGTTTTTTCCACGTGTCTTGACATCCAATGTATCTCTGCAAAGTTTGGTGAAGATCTGAGTATGTAGTTTTTGACCTTATCTGGAACCTCCTATCTGAAAATTTGAAAATTTTTAAAAAATTCGTCCAAAATCTTGATGTCTCCAATCTCTTGTTTTGTACGTTTTTTCCACGTGTCTTGACATCCAATGTATCCCTGCAATGTTTGGTGAAGATCTGAGTATGTAGTTTTTGACCTTATATGGAACCTCCTATCTGAAAATTTGAAAATTCTTAAAAAATTTGACCAAAATCTTGATGTCCCCAATCCTGTGTTTTCTGTTTTTTCCACGTGTCTTGACATCCAATGTATCCCTGCAAAGTTTGGTGAAGATCTGAGTATGTCGTTTTTGACCTTATCTGGAACATCCTTTCTGAAAATTTGAAAATTCTTAAAAAATTCGTCCAAAATCTTGATGTCTCCAATCTCTTGTTTTGTACGTTTTTTCCACGTGTCTTGACATCCAATGTATCCCTGCAAAGTTTGGTGAAGATCTGAGTATGTAGTTTTTGACCTTATATGGAACCTCCTATCTGAAATCTTGAAAATTCTTAAAAAATTCAACCAAAATCTTGATGTCTCCAATCTCTTGTTTTGTACGTTTTTTCCACGTGTCTTGACATCCAATGTATCCCTGCAAAGTTTGGTGAAGATCTGAGTATGTAGTTTTTGACCTTATATGGAACCTCCTTTCTGAAAATTTGAATATTCTTAAAAAATTCGTCCAAAATCTTGATGTCTCCAATCTCTTGTTTTGTACGTTTTTTCCACGTGCCTTGACATCCAATGTATCCCTCCAATGTTTGGTGAAGATCTAAGTATGTAGTTTTTGACCTTATATGGAACCTCCTATCTGAAAATTTGAAAATTCTTAAAAAATTCGACCAAAATCTTGATGTCCCCAATCTCTTGTTTTGTATGTTTTTTCCACGTGTCTTGACATCCAATGTATCCCTGCAAAATTTGGTGGAGATCTGAGTATGTAGTTTTTGACCTTATATGAAACCTCCTATCTGAAAATTTGAATATTCTTAAAAAATTCGTCCAAAATCTTGATGTCTCCAATCTCTTGTTTTGTACGTTTTTTCCACGTGTCTTGACATCCAATGTATCCCTGCAAAGTTTGGTGAAGATCTGAGTATGTAGTTTTTGACCTTATCTGGAACCTCCCATCTGAAAATTTGAAAATTCCTAAAAAATCCGTCCAAAATCTTGATGACCCCAATCTCTTGTTTTGTACGTTTTTTCCACGTGTCTTGACATCCAATGCATTCCTGCAAAGTTTGGTGAAGATCTGAGTATGTCGTTTTTGACCTTATCTGGAACCTCCCATCTGAAAATTTGAAAATTCTTAAAAAATCCGTCCAAAATCTTGATGTCTCCAATCTCTTGTTTTGTACGTTTTTTCCACGTGTCTTGACATCCAATGTATCCCTGCAATGTTTGGTGAAGATCTGAGTATGTAGTTTTTGACCTTATATGGGACCTCCTATCTGAAAATTTGAAAATTCTTAAAAAATTTGACCAAAATCTTGATGTCCCCAATCCTATGTTTTGTATGTTTTTTCCACGTGTCTTGACATCCAATGTATCCCTGCAGAGTTTGGTGAAGATCTGAGTATGTCGTTTTTGACCTTATCTGGAACATCCTTTCTGAAAATTTGAAAATTCTTAAAAAATTCGTCCAAAATCTTGATGTCTCCAATCTCTTGTTTTGTACGTTTTTTCCACGTGTCTTGACATCCAATGTATCCCTGCAAAGTTTGGTGAAGATCTGAGTATGTAGTTTTTGACCTTATCTGGAACCTCCCATCTGAAAATTTGAAAATTCCTAAAAAATCCGTCCAAAATCTTGATGAACCCAATCTCTTGTTTTGTACGTTTTTTCCACGTGTCTTGACACATCATGTATCCCTGCAAAGTTTGGTGAAGATCTGAGTATGTAGTTTTTGACCTTATATGGAACCTCCTTTCTGAAAATTTGAAAATTCTTAAAAAATTCGTCCAAAATCTTGATGTCTCCAATCTCTTGTTTTGTTTTTTCCACGTGTCTTGACATCCAATGTATCCCTGCAAAGTTTGGTGAAGATCTGAGTATGTAGTTTTTGACCTTATATGGAACCTCCTATCTGAAAATTTGAAAATTCTTAAAAAATTCGACCAAAATCTTGATGTCCCCAATCCTATGTTTTGTATGTTTTTTCCACGTGTCTTGACATCCAATGTATCCATGCAAAGTTTGGTGAAGATCTGAGTATGTAGTTTTTGACCTTATCTGGAACCTACTTTCTGAAAATTTGAATATTCTTAAAAAAATCGTCCAAAATCTTGATGTCTCCAATCCCTTGTTTTGTACGTTTTTTCCACGTGTCTTGACATCCAATGTATCCCTGCAAAGTTTGGTGAAGATCTGAGTATGTAGTTTTTGACCTTATCTGGAACATCCCATCTGAAAATTTGAAAATTCTTAAAAAATCCGTCCAAAATCTTGATGACCCCAATCCCTTGTTTTGTACGTTTTTTCCACGTGTCTTGACATCCAATGTATCCCTGCAAAGTTTGGTGAAGATCTGAGTATGTAGTTTTTGACCTTATCTGGAACCTCCCATCTGAAAATTTGAAAATTCTTAAAAAATCCGTCCAAAATCTTGATAACCCCAATCCCTTGTTTTGTACGTTTTTTCCACGTGTCTTGACATCCAAAGTGTCTCTGCAATGTTTGGTGAAGATCTGAGTATGTAGTTTTTGACCTTATATGGAACCTCCTATCTGAAAATTTGAAAATTCTTAAAAAATTTGACCAAAATCTCGATATCCCCAATCCTATGTTTTGTATGTTTTTTCCACGTGTCTTGACATCCAATGTATCCCTGCAAAGTTTGGTGAAGATCTGAGTATGTAGTTTTTGACCTTATCTGGAACCTCCCATCTGAAAATTTGAAAATTCTTAAAAAATCCGTCCAAAATCTTGATAACCCCAATCCCTTGTTTTGTACGTTTTTTCACGTGTCTTGACATCCAATGTATCCCTGCAAAGTTTGGTAAAGATCTGAGTATGTAGTTTTTGACCTTATCTGGAACCGCATTTCTGAAAATTTGAAAATTCTTAAAAAATTCGTCCAAAATCTTGATGTCTCAAATCTCTTGTTTTGTACGTTTTTTTAACGTGTCTTGACATGCAAAGTATCCCTGCAAAGTTTGGTGAAGATCTGAGTATGTAGTTTTTGACCTTATCTGGAACCTCCAACCTGAAAATTTGAAAATTCCTAAAAAATTCGTCCAAAATCTTGATGTCTCCAATCTCTTGTTTTGTACGTTTTTTCCACGTGTCTTGACATCCAAAGTGTCTCTGCAATGTTTGGTGAAGATCTGAGTATGTAGTTTTTGACCTTATATGGAACCTCCTATCTGAAAATTTGAAAATTCTTAAAAAATTTGACCAAAATCTCGATATCCCCAATCCTATGTTTTGTATGTTTTTTCCACGTGTCTTGACATCCAATGTATCCCTGCAATGTTTGGTGAAGATCCGAGTATGTAGTTTTTGACCTTATCTGGAACCTCCTATCAGAAAATTTGAAAATTTTGAAAAAATTCGTCCAAAATCTTGATGTCTCCAATCCTATGTTTTGTACGTTTTTTCCACGTGTCTTGAAATCCAATGTATCCCTGCAATGTTTGGTGAAGATCTGAGTATGTAGTTTTTGACCTTATATGGAACCTCCTATCTGAAAATTTGAAAATTCTTAAAAAATTTGACCAAAATCTTGATATCCCCAATCCTATGTTTTGTATGTTTTTTCCACGTGTCTTGACATCCAATGTATCTCTGCAAAGTTTGGTGAAGATCTGAGTATGTAGTTTTTGACCTTATCTGGAACCTCCTATCTGAAAATTTGAAAATTTTTAAAAAATTCGTCCAAAATCTTGATGTCTCCAATCTCTTGTTTTGTACGTTTTTTCCACGTGTCTTGACATCCAATGTATCCCTGCAATGTTTGGTGAAGATCTGAGTATGTAGTTTTTGACCTTATATGGAACCTCCTATCTGAAAATTTGAAAATTCTTAAAAAATTTGACCAAAATCTTGATGTCCCCAATCCTACGTTTTGTATGTTTTTCCACGTGTCTTGACATCCAATGTATCCCTGCAAAGTTTGGTGAAGATCTGAGTATGTCGTTTTTGACCTTATCTGGAACATCCTTTCTGAAAATTTGAAAATTCTTAAAAAATTCGTCCAAAATCTTGATGTCTCCAATCTCTTGTTTTGTACGTTTTTTCCACGTGTCTTGACATCCAATGTATCCCTGCAAAGTTTGGTGAAGATCTGAGTATGTAGTTTTTGACCTTATATGGAAAATTCTTTCTGAAAATTTGAAAATTCTTAAAAAATTCGTCCAAAATCTTGATGTCTCCAATCTCTTGTTTTGTACGTTTTTTCCACGTGTCTTGACATCCAATGTATCCCTGCAAAGTTTGGTGAAGATCTGAGTATGTAGTTTTTGACCTTATATGGAACCTCCTTTCTGAAAATTTGAAAATTCTTAAAAAATTCGTCCAAAATCTTGATGTCACCAATCCTATGTTTTGTACGTTTTTTCCACGTGTCTTGACATGCAAAGTATCCCTGCAAAGTTTGGTGAAGATCTGAGTATGTAGTTTTCGACCTTATATGGAACCTCCTATCTGAAAATTTGAAAATTCTTAAAAAATTCGACCAAAACCTTGATGTCCCGAATCTTACGTTTTGTATGTTTTTCCACGTGTCTTGACATCCAATGTATTCCTGCAAAGTTTGGTGAAGATCTGAGTATGTCGTTTTTGACGTTATCTGGAACATCTTTTCTGAAAATTTGAAAATTCCTAAAAAATCCGTCCAAAATCTTGATGAACCCAATCTCTTGTTTTGTACGTTTTTTCCACGTGTCTTGACACATCATGTATCCCTGCAAAGTTTGGTGAAGATCTGAGTATGTAGTTTTTGACCTTATATGGAACCTCCTTTCTGAAAATTTGAAAATTCTTAAAAAATTCGTCCAAAATCTTGATGTCTCCAATCTCTTGTTTTGTTTTTTCCACGTGTCTTGACATCCAATGTATCCCTGCAAAGTTTGGTGAAGATCTGAGTATGTAGTTTTTGACCTTATATGGAACCTCCTATCTGAAAATTTGAAAATTCTTAAAAAATTCGACCAAAATCTTGATGTCCCCAATCCTATGTTTTGTATGTTTTTTCCACGTGTCTTGACATCCAATGTATCCATGCAAAGTTTGGTGAAGATCTGAGTATGTAGTTTTTGACCTTATCTGGAACCTACTTTCTGAAAATTTGAATATTCTTAAAAAAATCGTCCAAAATCTTGATGTCTCCAATCCCTTGTTTTGTACGTTTTTTCCACGTGTCTTGACATCCAATGTATCCCTGCAAAGTTTGGTGAAGATCTGAGTATGTAGTTTTTGACCTTATCTGGAACATCCCATCTGAAAATTTGAAAATTCTTAAAAAATCCGTCCAAAATCTTGATGACCCCAATCCCTTGTTTTGTACGTTTTTTCCACGTGTCTTGACATCCAATGTATCCCTGCAAAGTTTGGTGAAGATCTGAGTATGTAGTTTTTGACCTTATCTGGAACCTCCCATCTGAAAATTTGAAAATTCTTAAAAAATCCGTCCAAAATCTTGATAACCCCAATCCCTTGTTTTGTACGTTTTTTCCACGTGTCTTGACATCCAAAGTGTCTCTGCAATGTTTGGTGAAGATCTGAGTATGTAGTTTTTGACCTTATATGGAACCTCCTATCTGAAAATTTGAAAATTCTTAAAAAATTTGACCAAAATCTCGATATCCCCAATCCTATGTTTTGTATGTTTTTTCCACGTGTCTTGACATCCAATGTATCCCTGCAAAGTTTGGTGAAGATCTGAGTATGTAGTTTTTGACCTTATCTGGAACCTCCCATCTGAAAATTTGAAAATTCTTAAAAAATCCGTCCAAAATCTTGATAACCCCAATCCCTTGTTTTGTACGTTTTTTCCACGTGTCTTGACATCCAATGTATCCCTGCAAAGTTTGGTAAAGATCTGAGTATGTAGTTTTTGACCTTATCTGGAACCGCATTTCTGAAAATTTGAAAATTCTTAAAAAATTCGTCCAAAATCTTGATGTCTCAAATCTCTTGTTTTGTACGTTTTTTTAACGTGTCTTGACATGCAAAGTATCCCTGCAAAGTTTGGTGAAGATCTGAGTATGTAGTTTTTGACCTTATCTGGAACCTCCTATCTGAAAATTTGAAAATTCCTAAAAAATTCGTCCAAAATCTTGATGTCTCCAATCTCTTGTTTTGTACGTTTTTTCCACGTGTCTTGACATCCAAAGTGTCTCTGCAATGTTTGGTGAAGATCTGAGTATGTAGTTTTTGACCTTATATGGAACCTCCTATCTGAAAATTTGAAAATTCTTAAAAAATTTGACCAAAATCTCGATATCCCCAATCCTATGTTTTGTATGTTTTTTCCACGTGTCTTGACATCCAATGTATCCCTGCAATGTTTGGTGAAGATCCGAGTATGTAGTTTTTGACCTTATCTGGAACCTCCTATCAGAAAATTTGAAAATTTTGAAAAAATTCGTCCAAAATCTTGATGTCTCCAATCCTATGTTTTGTACGTTTTTTCCACGTGTCTTGAAATCCAATGTATCCCTGCAATGTTTGGTGAAGATCTGAGTATGTAGTTTTTGACCTTATATGGAACCTCCTATCTGAAAATTTGAAAATTCTTAAAAAATTTGACCAAAATCTTGATATCCCCAATCCTATGTTTTGTATGTTTTTTCCACGTGTCTTGACATCCAATGTATCTCTGCAAAGTTTGGTGAAGATCTGAGTATGTAGTTTTTGACCTTATCTGGAACCTCCTATCTGAAAATTTGAAAATTTTTAAAAAATTCGTCCAAAATCTTGATCTCTCCAATCTCTTGTTTTGTACGTTTTTTCCACGTGTCTTGACATCCAATGTATCCCTGCAATGTTTGGTGAAGATCTGAGTATGTAGTTTTTGACCTTATATGGAACCTCCTATCTGAAAATTTGAAAATTCTTAAAAAATTTGACCAAAATCTTGATGTCCCCAATCCTACGTTTTGTATGTTTTTCCACGTGTCTTGACATCCAATGTATCCCTGCAAAGTTTGGTGAAGATCTGAGTATGTCGTTTTTGACCTTATCTGGAACATCCTTTCTGAAAATTTGAAAATTCTTAAAAAATTCGTCCAAAATCTTGATGTCTCCAATCTCTTGTTTTGTACGTTTTTTCCACGTGTCTTGACATCCAATGTATCCCTGCAAAGTTTGGTGAAGATCTGAGTATGTAGTTTTTGACCTTATATGGAAAATTCTTTCTGAAAATTTGAAAATTCTTAAAAAATTCGTCCAAAATCTTGATGTCTCCAATCTCTTGTTTTGTACGTTTTTTCCACGTGTCTTGACATCCAATGTATCCCTGCAAAGTTTGGTGAAGATCTGAGTATGTAGTTTTTGACCTTATATGGAACCTCCTTTCTGAAAATTTGAAAATTCTTAAAAAATTCGTCCAAAATCTTGATGTCACCAATCCTATGTTTTGTACGTTTTTTCCACGTGTCTTGACATGCAAAGTATCCCTGCAAAGTTTGGTGAAGATCTGAGTATGTAGTTTTTGACCTTATATGGAACCTCCTATCTGAAAATTTGAAAATTCTTAAAAAATTCGACCAAAACCTTGATGTCCCGAATCTTACGTTTTGTATGTTTTTCCACGTGTCTTGACATCCAATGTATTCCTGCAAAGTTTGGTGAAGATCTGAGTATGTCGTTTTTGACGTTATCTGGAACATCTTTTCTGAAAATTTGAAAATTCTTTAAAAATCCGTCCAAAATCTTGATGACCCCAATCTCTTGTTTTGTACGTTCTTTCCACGTGTCTTGACATCCAATGTATCCCTGCAAAGTTTGGTGAAGATCTGAGTATGTAGTTTTTGACCTTATATGGAACCTCCTTTCTGAAAATTTGAATATTCTTAAAAAATTCGTCCAAAATCTTGATGTCTCCAATCTCTTGTTTTGTACGTTTTTTCCACGTGCCTTGACATCCAATGTATCCCTCCAATGTTTGGTGAAGATCTAAGTATGTAGTTTTTGACCTTATATGGAACCTCCTATCTGAAAATTTGAAAATTCTTAAAAAATTCGACCAAAATCTTGATGTCCCCAATCTCTTGTTTTGTATGTTTTTTCCACGTGTCTTGACATCCAATGTATCCCTGCAAAATTTGGTGGAGATCTGAGTATGTAGTTTTTGACCTTATATGAAACCTCCTATCTGAAAATTTGAATATTCTTAAAAAATTCGTCCAAAATCTTGATGTCTCCAATCTCTTGTTTTGTACGTTTTTTCCACGTGTCTTGACATCCAATGTATCCCTGCAAAGTTTGGTGAAGATCTGAGTATGTAGTTTTTGACCTTATCTGGAACCTCCCATCTGAAAATTTGAAAATTCCTAAAAAATCCGTCCAAAATCTTGATGACCCCAATCTCTTGTTTTGTACGTTTTTTCCACGTGTCTTGACATCCAATGCATTCCTGCAAAGTTTGGTGAAGATCTGAGTATGTCGTTTTTGACCTTATCTGGAACCTCCCATCTGAAAATTTGAAAATTCTTAAAAAATCCGTCCAAAATCTTGATGTCTCCAATCTCTTGTTTTGTACGTTTTTTCCACGTGTCTTGACATCCAATGTATCCCTGCAATGTTTGGTGAAGATCTGAGTATGTAGTTTTTGACCTTATATGGGACCTCCTATCTGAAAATTTGAAAATTCTTAAAAAATTTGACCAAAATCTTGATGTCCCCAATCCTATGTTTTGTATGTTTTTTCCACGTGTCTTGACATCCAATGTATCCCTGCAGAGTTTGATGAAGATCTGAGTATGTCGTTTTTGACCTTATCTGGAACATCCTTTCTGAAAATTTGAAAATTCTTAAAAAATTCGTCCAAAATCTTGATGTCTCCAATCTCTTGTTTTGTACGTTTTTTCCACGTGTCTTGACATCCAATGTATCCCTGCAAAGTTTGGTGAAGATCTGAGTATGTAGTTTTTGACCTTATCTGGAACCTCCCATCTGAAAATTTGAAAATTCCTAAAAAATCCGTCCAAAATCTTGATGAACCCAATCTCTTGTTTTGTACGTTTTTTCCACGTGTCTTGACACATCATGTATCCCTGCAAAGTTTGGTGAAGATCTGAGTATGTAGTTTTTGACCTTATATGGAACCTCCTTTCTGAAAATTTGAAAATTCTTAAAAAATTCGTCCAAAATCTTGATGTCTCCAATCTCTTGTTTTGTTTTTTCCACGTGTCTTGACATCCAATGTATCCCTGCAAAGTTTGGTGAAGATCTGAGTATGTAGTTTTTGACCTTATATGGAACCTCCTATCTGAAAATTTGAAAATTCTTAAAAAATTCGACCAAAATCTTGATGTCCCCAATCCTATGTTTTGTATGTTTTTTCCACGTGTCTTGACATCCAATGTATCCATGCAAAGTTTGGTGAAGATCTGAGTATGTAGTTTTTGACCTTATCTGGAACCTACTTTCTGAAAATTTGAATATTCTTAAAAAAATCGTCCAAAATCTTGATGTCTCCAATCCCTTGTTTTGTACGTTTTTTCCACGTGTCTTGACATCCAATGTATCCCTGCAAAGTTTGGTGAAGATCTGAGTATGTAGTTTTTGACCTTATCTGGAACATCCCATCTGAAAATTTGAAAATTCTTAAAAAATCCGTCCAAAATCTTGATGACCCCAATCCCTTGTTTTGTACGTTTTTTCCACGTGTCTTGACATCCAATGTATCCCTGCAAAGTTTGGTGAAGATCTGAGTATGTAGTTTTTGACCTTATATGGAACCTCCCATCTGAAAATTTGAAAATTCTTAAAAAATCCGTCCAAAATCTTGATAACCCCAATCCCTTGTTTTGTACGTTTTTTCCACGTGTCTTGACATCCAAAGTGTCTCTGCAATGTTTGGTGAAGATCTGAGTATGTAGTTTTTGACCTTATATGGAACCTCCTATCTGAAAATTTGAAAATTCTTAAAAAATTTGACCAAAATCTCGATATCCCCAATCCTATGTTTTGTATGTTTTTTCCACGTGTCTTGACATCCAATGTATCCCTGCAAAGTTTGGTGAAGATCTGAGTATGTAGTTTTTGACCTTATCTGGAACCTCCCATCTGAAAATTTGAAAATTCTTAAAAAATCCGTCCAAAATCTTGATAACCCCAATCCCTTGTTTTGTACGTTTTTTCCACGTGTCTTGACATCCAATGTATCCCTGCAAAGTTTGGTAAAGATCTGAGTATGTAGTTTTTGACCTTATCTGGAACCGCATTTCTGAAAATTTGAAAATTCTTAAAAAATTCGTCCAAAATCTTGATGTCTCAAATCTCTTGTTTTGTACGTTTTTTTAACGTGTCTTGACATGCAAAGTATCCCTGCAAAGTTTGGTGAAGATCTGAGTATGTAGTTTTTGACCTTATCTGGAACCTCCAACCTGAAAATTTGAAAATTCCTAAAAAATTCGTCCAAAATCTTGATGTCTCCAATCTCTTGTTTTGTACGTTTTTTCCACGTGTCTTGACATCCAAAGTGTCTCTGCAATGTTTGGTGAAGATCTGAGTATGTAGTTTTTGACCTTATATGGAACCTCCTATCTGAAAATTTGAAAATTCTTAAAAAATTTGACCAAAATCTCGATATCCCCAATCCTATGTTTTGTATGTTTTTTCCACGTGTCTTGACATCCAATGTATCCCTGCAATGTTTGGTGAAGATCCGAGTATGTAGTTTTTGACCTTATCTGGAACCTCCTATCAGAAAATTTGAAAATTTTGAAAAAATTCGTCCAAAATCTTGATGTCTCCAATCCTATGTTTTGTACGTTTTTTCCACGTGTCTTGAAATCCAATGTATCCCTGCAATGTTTGGTGAAGATCTGAGTATGTAGTTTTTGACCTTATATGGAACCTCCTATCTGAAAATTTGAAAATTCTTAAAAAATTTGACCAAAATCTTGATATCCCCAATCCTATGTTTTGTATGTTTTTTCCACGTGTCTTGACATCCAATGTATCTCTGCAAAGTTTGGTGAAGATCTGAGTATGTAGTTTTTGACCTTATCTGGAACCTCCTATCTGAAAATTTGAAAATTTTTAAAAAATTCGTCCAAAATCTTGATGTCTCCAATCTCTTGTTTTGTACGTTTTTTCCACGTGTCTTGACATCCAATGTATCCCTGCAATGTTTGGTGAAGATCTGAGTATGTAGTTTTTGACCTTATATGGAACCTCCTATCTGAAAATTTGAAAATTCTTAAAAAATTTGACCAAAATCTTGATGTCCCCAATCCTACGTTTTGTATGTTTTTCCACGTGTCTTGACATCCAATGTATCCCTGCAAAGTTTGGTGAAGATCTGAGTATGTCGTTTTTGACCTTATCTGGAACATCCTTTCTGAAAATTTGAAAATTCTTAAAAAATTCGTCCAAAATCTTGATGTCTCCAATCTCTTGTTTTGTACGTTTTTTCCACGTGTCTTGACATCCAATGTATCCCTGCAAAGTTTGGTGAAGATCTGAGTATGTAGTTTTTGACCTTATATGGAAAATTATTTCTGAAAATTTGAAAATTCTTAAAAAATTCGTCCAAAATCTTGATGTCTCCAATCTCTTGTTTTGTACGTTTTTTCCACGTGTCTTGACATCCAATGTATCCCTGCAAAGTTTGGTGAAGATCTGAGTATGTAGTTTTTGACCTTATATGGAACCTCCTTTCTGAAAATTTGAAAATTCTTAAAAAATTCGTCCAAAATCTTGATGTCACCAATCCTATGTTTTGTACGTTTTTTCCACGTGTCTTGACATGCAAAGTATCCCTGCAAAGTTTGGTGAAGATCTGAGTATGTAGTTTTCGACCTTATATGGAACCTCCTATCTGAAAATTTGAAAATTCTTAAAAAATTCGACCAAAACCTTGATGTCCCGAATCTTACGTTTTGTATGTTTTTCCACGTGTCTTGACATCCAATGTATTCCTGCAAAGTTTGGTGAAGATCTGAGTATGTCGTTTTTGACGTTATCTGGAACATCTTTTCTGAAAATTTGAAAATTCCTAAAAAATCCGTCCAAAATCTTGATGAACCCAATCTCTTGTTTTGTACGTTTTTTCCACGTGTCTTGACACATCATGTATCCCTGCAAAGTTTGGTGAAGATCTGAGTATGTAGTTTTTGACCTTATATGGAACCTCCTTTCTGAAAATTTGAAAATTCTTAAAAAATTCGTCCAAAATCTTGATGTCTCCAATCTCTTGTTTTGTTTTTTCCACGTGTCTTGACATCCAATGTATCCCTGCAAAGTTTGGTGAAGATCTGAGTATGTAGTTTTTGACCTTATATGGAACCTCCTATCTGAAAATTTGAAAATTCTTAAAAAATTCGACCAAAATCTTGATGTCCCCAATCCTATGTTTTGTATGTTTTTTCCACGTGTCTTGACATCCAATGTATCCATGCAAAGTTTGGTGAAGATCTGAGTATGTAGTTTTTGACCTTATCTGGAACCTACTTTCTGAAAATTTGAATATTCTTAAAAAAATCGTCCAAAATCTTGATGTCTCCAATCCCTTGTTTTGTACGTTTTTTCCACGTGTCTTGACATCCAATGTATCCCTGCAAAGTTTGGTGAAGATCTGAGTATGTAGTTTTTGACCTTATCTGGAACATCCCATCTGAAAATTTGAAAATTCTTAAAAAATCCGTCCAAAATCTTGATGACCCCAATCCCTTGTTTTGTACGTTTTTTCCACGTGTCTTGACATCCAATGTATCCCTGCAAAGTTTGGTGAAGATCTGAGTATGTAGTTTTTGACCTTATCTGGAACCTCCCATCTGAAAATTTGAAAATTCTTAAAAAATCCGTCCAAAATCTTGATAACCCCAATCCCTTGTTTTGTACGTTTTTTCCACGTGTCTTGACATCCAAAGTGTCTCTGCAATGTTTGGTGAAGATCTGAGTATGTAGTTTTTGACCTTATATGGAACCTCCTATCTGAAAATTTGAAAATTCTTAAAAAATTTGACCAAAATCTCGATATCCCCAATCCTATGTTTTGTATGTTTTTTCCACGTGTCTTGACATCCAATGTATCCCTGCAAAGTTTGGTGAAGATCTGAGTATGTAGTTTTTGACCTTATCTGGAACCTCCCATCTGAAAATTTGAAAATTCTTAAAAAATCCGTCCAAAATCTTGATAACCCCAATCCCTTGTTTTGTACGTTTTTTCCACGTGTCTTGACATCCAATGTATCCCTGCAAAGTTTGGTAAAGATCTGAGTATGTAGTTTTTGACCTTATCTGGAACCGCATTTCTGAAAATTTGAAAATTCTTAAAAAATTCGTCCAAAATCTTGATGTCTCAAATCTCTTGTTTTGTACGTTTTTTTAACGTGTCTTGACATGCAAAGTATCCCTGCAAAGTTTGGTGAAGATCTGAGTATGTAGTTTTTGACCTTATCTGGAACCTCCTATCTGAAAATTTGAAAATTCCTAAAAAATTCGTCCAAAATCTTGATGTCTCCAATCTCTTGTTTTGTACGTTTTTTCCACGTGTCTTGACATCCAAAGTGTCTCTGCAATGTTTGGTGAAGATCTGAGTATGTAGTTTTTGACCTTATATGGAACCTCCTATCTGAAAATTTGAAAATTCTTAAAAAATTTGACCAAAATCTCGATATCCCCAATCCTATGTTTTGTATGTTTTTTCCACGTGTCTTGACATCCAATGTATCCCTGCAATGTTTGGTGAAGATCCGAGTATGTAGTTTTTGACCTTATCTGGAACCTCCTATCAGAAAATTTGAAAATTTTGAAAAAATTCGTCCAAAATCTTGATGTCTCCAATCCTATGTTTTGTACGTTTTTTCCACGTGTCTTGAAATCCAATGTATCCCTGCAATGTTTGGTGAAGATCTGAGTATGTAGTTTTTGACCTTATATGGAACCTCCTATCTGAAAATTTGAAAATTCTTAAAAAATTTGACCAAAATCTCGATATCCCCAATCCTATGTTTTGTATGTTTTTTCCACGTGTCTTGACATCCAATGTATCCCTGCAAAGTTTGGTGAAGATCTGAGTATGTAGTTTTTGACCTTATCTGGAACCTCCCATCTGAAAATTTGAAAATTCTTAAAAAATCCGTCCAAAATCTTGATAACCCCAATCCCTTGTTTTGTACGTTTTTTCCACGTGTCTTGACATCCAATGTATCCCTGCAAAGTTTGGTAAAGATCTGAGTATGTAGTTTTTGACCTTATCTGGAACCGCATTTCTGAAAATTTGAAAATTCTTAAAAAATTCGTCCAAAATCTTGATGTCTCAAATCTCTTGTTTTGTACGTTTTTTAACGTGTCTTGACATGCAAAGTATCCCTGCAAAGTTTGGTGAAGATCTGAGTATGTAGTTTTTGACCTTATCTGGAACCTCCTATCTGAAAATTTGAAAATTCCTAAAAAATTCGTCCAAAATCTTGATGTCTCCAATCTCTTGTTTTGTACGTTTTTTCCACGTGTCTTGACATCCAAAGTGTCTCTGCAATGTTTGGTGAAGATCTGAGTATGTAGTTTTTGACCTTATATGGAACCTCCTATCTGAAAATTTGAAAATTCTTAAAAAATTTGACCAAAATCTCGATATCCCCAATCCTATGTTTTGTATGTTTTTTCCACGTGTCTTGACATCCAATGTATCCCTGCAATGTTTGGTGAAGATCCGAGTATGTAGTTTTTGACCTTATCTGGAACCTCCTATCAGAAAATTTGAAAATTTTGAAAAAATTCGTCCAAAATCTTGATGTCTCCAATCCTATGTTTTGTACGTTTTTTCCACGTGTCTTGAAATCCAATGTATCCCTGCAATGTTTGGTGAAGATCTGAGTATGTAGTTTTTGACCTTATATGGAACCTCCTATCTGAAAATTTGAAAATTTTTAAAAAATTCGTCCAAAATCTTGATGTCTCCAATCTCTTGTTTTGTACGTTTTTTCCACGTGTCTTGACATCCAATGTATCCCTGCAATGTTTGGTGAAGATCTGAGTATGTAGTTTTTGACCTTATATGGAACCTCCTATCTGAAAATTTGAAAATTCTTAAAAAATTTGACCAAAATCTTGATGTCCCCAATCCTACGTTTTGTATGTTTTTCCACGTGTCTTGACATCCAATGTATCCCTGCAAAGTTTGGTGAAGATCTGAGTATGTCGTTTTTGACCTTATCTGGAACATCCTTTCTGAAAATTTGAAAATTCTTAAAAAATTCGTCCAAAATCTTGATGTCTCCAATCTCTTGTTTTGTACGTTTTTTCCACGTGTCTTGACATCCAATGTATCCCTGCAAAGTTTCGTGAAGATCTGAGTATGTAGTTTTTGACCTTATATGGAAAATTCTTTCTGAAAATTTGAAAATTCTTAAAAAATTCGTCCAAAATCTTGATGTCTCCAATCTCTTGTTTTGTACGTTTTTTCCACGTGTCTTGACATCCAATGTATCCCTGCAAAGTTTGGTGAAGATCTGAGTATGTAGTTTTTGACCTTATATGGAACCTCCTTTCTGAAAATTTGAAAATTCTTAAAAAATTCGTCCAAAATCTTGATGTCACCAATCCTATGTTTTGTACGTTTTTTCCACGTGTCTTGACATGCAAAGTATCCCTGCAAAGTTTGGTGAAGATCTGAGTATGTAGTTTTTGACCTTATATGGAACCTCCTATCTGAAAATTTGAAAATTCTTAAAAAATTCGACCAAAACCTTGATGTCCCGAATCTTACGTTTTGTATGTTTTTCCACGTGTCTTGACATCCAATGTATTCCTGCAAAGTTTGGTGAAGATCTGAGTATGTCGTTTTTGACGTTATCTGGAACATCTTTTCTGAAAATTTGAAAATTCTTTAAAAATCCGTCCAAAATCTTGATGACCCCAATCTCTTGTTTTGTACGTTCTTTCCACGTGTCTTGACATCCAATGTATCCCTGCAAAGTTTGGTGAAGATCTGAGTATGTAGTTTTTGACCTTATATGGAACCTCCTATCTGAAATCTTGAAAATTCTTAAAAAATTCGACCAAAATCTTGATGTCTCCAATCTCTTGTTTTGTACGTTTTTTCCACGTGTCTTGACATCCAATGTATCCCTGCAAAGTTTGGTGAAGATCTGAGTATGTAGTTTTTCACCTTATCTGGAACCGCATTTCTGAAAATTTGAAAATTCTTAAAAAATTCGTCCAAAATCTTGATGTCTCAAATCTCTTGTTTTGTACGTTTTTTTAACGTGTCTTGACATGCAAAGTATCCCTGCAAAGTTTGGTGAAGATCTGAGTATGTAGTTTTTGACCTTATCTGGAAACTCCTATCTGAAAATTTGAAAATTCCTAAAAAATTCGTCCAAAATCTTGATGTCTCCAATCTCTTGTTTTGTACGTTTTTTCCACGTGTCTTGACATCCAATGTATCTCTGCAATGTTTGGTGAAGATCTGAGTATGTAGTTTTTGACCTTATATGGAACCTCCTATCTGAAAATTTGAAAATTCTTAAAAAATTTGACCAAAATCTTGATATCCCCAATCCTATGTTTTGTATGTTTTTTCCACGTGTCTTGACATCCAATGTATCTCTGCAAAGTTTGGTGAAGATCTGAGTATGTAGTTCTTGACCTTATCTGGAACCTCCTATCTGAAAATTTGAAAATTTTTAAAAAATTCGTCCAAAATCTTGATGTCTCCAATCTCTTGTTTTGTACGTTTTTTCCACGTGTCTTGACATCCAATGTATCCCTGCAATGTTTGGTGAAGATCTGAGTATGTAGTTTTTGACCTTATATGGAACCTCCTATCTGAAAATTTGAAAATTCTTAAAAAATTTGACCAAAATCTTGATGTCCCCAATCCTACGTTTTGTATGTTTTTTCCACGTGTCTTGACATCCAATGTATCCCTGAAAAGTTTGGTGAAGATCTGAGTATGTCGTTTTTGACCTTATCTGGAACATCCTTTCTGAAAATTTGAAAATTCTTAAAAAATTCGTCCAAAATCTTGATGTCTCCAATCTCTTGTTTTGTACGTTTTTTCCACGTGTCTTGACATCCAATGTATCCCTGCAAAGTTTGGTGAAGATCTGAGTGTGTCGTTTTTGACCTTATCTGGAACCTCCCATCTGAAAATTTGAAAATTCTTAAAAAATCCGTCCAAAATCTTGATGACCCCAATCTCTTGTTTTGTACGTTTTTTCCACGTGTCTTGACATCCAATGTATCCCTGCAAAGTTTGGTGAAGATCTGAGTATGTAGTTTTTGACCTTATATGGAACCTACTTTCTAAAAATTTGAATATTCTTAAAAAATTCGTCCAAAATCTTGATGTCCCTAACCCTATGTTTTGTATGTTTTTTCCACGTGTCTTGACATCCAATGTATCCCTGCAAAGTTTGGTGAAGATCTGAGTATGTCGTTTTTGACCTTATCTGGAACCTCCTATCTGAAAATTTGAATATTCTTAAAAAATTCGTCCAAAATCTTGATGTCTCCAATCTCTTGTTTTGTACGTTTTTTCCACGTGTCTTGACATCCAATGTATCCCTGCAAAGTTTGGTGAAGATCCGAGTATGTAGTTTTTGACCTTATCTGGAACCTCCCATCTGAAAATTTGAAAATTCCTAAAAAATCCGTCCAAAATCTTGATGACCCCAATCTCTTGTTTTGTACGTTTTTTCCACGTGTCTTGACATCCAATGTATCCCTGCAAAGTTTGGTGAAGATCTGAGTATGTCGTTTTTGACCTGATCTGGAACCTCCCATCTGAAAATTTGAAAATTCTTGAAAAATTCGTCGAAAATCTTGATGTCTCCAATCTCTTGTTTTGTACGTTTTTTCCACGTGTCTTGACATGCAAAGTATCCCTGCAAAGTTTGGCGAAGATCTGAGTTTTTGACCTTATCTGGAACCTCCTATCTGAAAATTTGAAAATTCCTAAAAAATTCGTCCAAAATCTTGATGTCTCCGATCTCTTGTTTTGTACGTTTTTTCCACGTGTCTTGACATCCAATGTAACTCTGCAATGTTTGGTGAAGATCTGAGTATGTAGTTTTTGACCTTATATGGAACATCCTATCTGAAAATTTGAAAATTCTTAAAAAATTTGACCAAAATCTCGATATCCCCAATCCTATGTTTTGTATGTTTTTTCCACGTGTCTTGACATCCAATGTATCCCTGCAAAGTTTGGTGAAGATCCGAGTATGTAGTTTTTGACCTTATCTGGAACCTCCTATCAGAAAATTTGAAAATTTTGAAAAAATTCGTCCAAAATCTTGATGTCTCCAATCCTATGTTTTGTACGTTTTTTCCACGTGTCTTGAAATCCAATGTATCCCTGCAATGTTTGGTGAAGATCTGAGTATGAAGTTTTTGACCTTATATGGAACCTCCTATCTGAAAATTTGAAAATTCTTAAAAAATTTGACCAAAATCTTGATATCCCCAATCCTATGTTTTGTATGTTTTTTCCACGTGTCTTGACATCCAATGTATCTCTGCAAAGTTTGGTGAAGATCTGAGTATGTAGTTTTTGACCTTATCTGGAACCTCCTATCTGAAAATTTGAAAATTTTTAAAAAATTCGTCCAAAATCTTGATGTCTCCAATCTCTTGTTTTGTACGTTTTTTCCACGTGTCTTGACATCCAATGTATCCCTGCAATGTTTGGTGAAGATCTGAGTATGTAGTTTTTGACCTTATATGGAACCTCCTATCTGAAAATTTGAAAATTCTTAAAAAATTTGACCAAAATCTTGATGTCCCCAATCCTGTGTTTTCTATGTTTTTTCCACGTGTCTTGAGATCCAATGTATCCCTGCAAAGTTTGGTGAAGATCTGAGTATGTCGTTTTTGACCTTATCTGGAACATCCTTTCTGAAAATTTGAAAATTCTTAAAAAATTCGTCCAAAATCTTGATGTCTCCAATCTCTTGTTTTGTACGTTTTTTCCACGTGTCTTGACATCCAATGTATCCCTGCAAAGTTTGGTGAAGATCTGAGTATGTAGTTTTTGACCTTATATGGAACCTCCTATCTGAAAATTTGAAAATTTTTAAAAAATTCGTCCAAAATCTTGATGTCTCCAATCTCTTGTTTTGTACGTTTTTTCCACGTGTCTTGACATCCAATGTATATCTGCAATGTTTGGTGAAGATCTGAGTATGTAGTTTTTGACCTTATATGGAACCTCCTATCTGAAAATTTGAAAATTCTTAAAAAATTTGACCAAAATCTTGATGTCCCCAATCCTGTGTTTTCTATGTTTTTTCCACGTGTCTTGACATCCAATGTATCCCTGCAAAGTTTGGTGAAGATCTGAGTATGTCGTTTTTGACCTTATCTGGAACATCCTTTCTGAAAATTTGAAAATTCTTAAAAAATTCGTCCAAAATCTTGATGTCTCCAATCTCTTGTTTTGTACGTTTTTTCCACGTGTCTTGACATCCAATGTATCCCTGCAAAGTTTGGTGAAGATCTGAGTATGTAGTTTTTGACCTTATATGGAACCTCCTTTCTGAAAATTTGAAAATTCTTAAAAAATTCGTCCAAAATCTTGATGTCGCCAATCTCTTGTTTTGTACGTTTTTTCCACGTGTCTTGACATCCAATGTATCCCTGCAAAGTTTGGTGAAGATCTGAGTATGTAGTTTTTGACCTTATATGGAACCTCCTTTCTGAAAATTTGAAAATTCTTAAAAAATTCGTCCAAAATCTTGATGTCACCAATCCTATGTTTTGTACGTTTTTTCAACGTGTCTTGACATGCAAAGTATCCCTGCAAAGTTTGGTGAAGATCTGAGTATGTAGTTTTTGACCTTATATGGAACCTCCTATCTGAAAATTTGAAAATTCTTAAAAAATTCGACCAACACCTTGATGTCCCGAATCTTACGTTTTGTATGTTTTTCCACGTGTCTTGACATCCAATGTATTCCTGCAAAGTTTGGTGAAGATCTGAGTATGTCGTTTTTGACCTTATATGGAACCTCCTATCTGAAATCTTGAAAATTCTTAAAAAATTCGACCAAAATCTTGATGTCTCCAATCTCTTGTTTTGTACGTTTTTTCCACGTGTCTTGACATCCAATGTATCCCTGCAAAGTTTGGTGAAGATCTGAGTATGTAGTTTTTGACCTTATATGGAACCTCCTTTCTGAAAATTTGAAAATTCTTAAAAAATTCGTCCAAAATCTTGATGTCTACAATCCCTTGTTTTGTACGTTTTTTCCACGTGTCTTGACATCCAATGTATCCCTGCAAAGTTTGGTGAAGATCTGAGTATGTCGTTTTTGACCTTATCTGGAACCTCCCATCTGAAAATTTGAAAATTCTTAAAAAATCCGTCCAAAATCTTGATGTCTCCAATCTCTTGTTTTGTACGTTTTTTCCACGTGTCTTGACATCCAATGTATCCCTGCAATGTTTGGTGAAGATCTGAGTATGTAGTTTTTGACCTTATATGGAACCTCCTATCTGAAAATTTGTAAATTCTTAAAAAATTTGACCAAAATCTTGATGTCCCCAATCCTATGTTCTGTTCGTTTTTTCCACGTGTCTTGACATCCAATGTATCCCTGCAAAGTTTGGTGAAGATCTGAGTATGTAGTTTTTGACCTTATATGGAACCTCCCATCTGAAAATTTGAAAATTCTTAAAAAATTCGTCCAAAATCTTGATGTCTCCAATCTCTTGTTTTGTACGTTTTTTCCACGTGTCTTGACATCCAATGTATCCCTCCAATGTTTGGTGAAGATCTAAGTATGTAGTTTTTGACCTTATATGGAACCTCCTATCTGAAAATTTGAAAATTCTTAAAAAATTCGACCAAAGTCTTGATGTCCCCAATCTCTTGTTTTGTATGTTTTTTCCACGTGTCTTGACATCCAATGTATCCCTGCAAAGTTTGGTGGAGATCTGAGTATGTAGTTTTTGACCTTATATGAAACCTCCTATCTGAAAATTTGAATATTCTTAAAAAATTCGTCCAAAATCTTGATGTCTCCAATCTCTTGTTTTGTACGTTTTTTCCACGTGTCTTGACATCCAATGTATCCCTGCAAAGTTTGGTGAAGATCTGAGTATGTAGTTTTTGACCTTATCTGGAACCTCCCATCTGAAAATTTGAAAATTCCTAAAAAATCCGTCCAAAATCTTGATGACCCCAATCTCTTGTTTTGTACGTTTTTTCCACGTGTCTTGACATCCAATGCATTCCTGCAAAGTTTGGTGAAGATCTGAGTATGTCGTTTTTGACCTTATCTGGAACCTCCCATCTGAAAATTTGAAAATTCTTAAAAAATCCGTCCAAAATCTTGATGTCTCCAATCTCTTGTTTTGTACGTTTTTTCCACGTGTCTTGACATCCAATGTATCCCTGCAATGTTTGGTGAAGATCTGAGTATGTAGTTTTTGACCTTATATGGAACCTCCTATCTGAAAATTTGAAAATTCTTAAAAAATTTGACCAAAATCTTGATGTCCCCAATCCTAGGTTTTGTATGTTTTTTCCACGTGTCTTGACATCCAATGTATCCCTGCAGAGTTTGGTGAAGATCTGAGTATGTCGTTTTTGACCTTATCTGGAACATCCTTTCTGAAAATTTGAAAATTCTTAAAAAATTCGTCCAAAATCTTGATGTCTCCAATCTCTTGTTTTGTACGTTTTTTCCACGTGTCTTGACATCCAATGTATCCCTGCAAAGTTTGGTGAAGATCTGAGTATGTAGTTTTTGACCTTATCTGGAACCTCCCATCTGAAAATTTGAAAATTCCTAAAAAATCCGTCCAAAATCTTGATGAACCCAATCTCTTGTTTTGTACGTTTTTTCCACGTGTCTTGACACATCATGTATCCCTGCAAAGTTTGGTGAAGATCTGAGTATGTAGTTTTTGACCTTATATGGAACCTCCTTTCTGAAAATTTGAAAATTCTTAAAAAATTCGTCCAAAATCTTGATGTCTCCAATCTCTTGTTTTGTTTTTTCCACGTGTCTTGACATCCAATGTATCCCTGCAAAGTTTGGTGAAGATCTGAGTATGTAGTTTTTGACCTTATATGGAACCTCCTATCTGAAAATTTGAAAATTCTTAAAAAATTCGACCAAAATCTTGATGTCCCCAATCCTATGTTTTGTATGTTTTTTCCACGTGTCTTGACATCCAATTTATCCATGCAAAGTTTGGTGAAGATCTGAGTATGTAGTTTTTGACCTTATCTGGAACCTACTTTCTGAAAATTTGAATATTCTTAAAAAAATCGTCCAAAATCTTGATGTCTCCAATCCCTTGTTTTGTACGTTTTTTCCACGTGTCTTGACATCCAATGTATCCCTGCAAAGTTTGGTGAAGATCTGAGTATGTAGTTTTTGACCTTATCTGGAACATCCCATCTGAAAATTTGAAAATTCTTAAAAAATCCGTCCATAATCTTGATGTCTCAAATCTCTTGTTTTGTACGTTTTTTTAACGTGTCTTGACATGCAAAGTATCCCTGCAAAGTTTGGTGAAGATCTGAGTATGTAGTTTTTGACCTTATCTGGAACCTCCTATCTGAAAATTTGAAAATTCCTAAAAAATTCGTCCAAAATCTTGATGTCTCCAATCTCTTGTTTTGTACGTTTTTTCCACGTGTCTTGACATCCAATGTATCTCTGCAATGTTTGGTGAAGATCTGAGTATGTAGTTTTTGACCTTATATGGAACCTCCTATCTGAAAATTTGAAAATTCTTAAAAAATTTGACCAAAATCTCGATATCCCCAATCCTATGTTTTGTATGTTTTTTCCACGTGTCTTGACATCCAATGTATCCCTGCAATGTTTGGTGAAGATCCGAGTATGTAGTTTTTGACCTTATCTGGAACCTCCTATCAGAAAATTTGAAAATTTTGAAAAAATTCGTCCAAAATCTTGATGTCTCCAATCCTATGTTTTGTACGTTTTTTCCACGTGTCTTGAAATCCAATGTATCCCTGCAATGTTTGGTGAAGATCTGAGTATGTAGTTTTTGACCTTATATGGAACCTCCTATCTGAAAATTTGAAAATTCTTAAAAAATTTGACCAAAATCTTGATATCCCCAATCCTATGTTTTGTATGTTTTTTCCACGTGTCTTGACATCCAATGTATCTCTGCAAAGTTTGGTGAAGATCTGAGTATGTAGTTTTTGACCTTATCTGGAACCTCCTATCTGAAAATTTGAAAATTTTTAAAAAATTCGTCCAAAATCTTGATGTCTCCAATCTCTTGTTTTGTACGTTTTTTCCACGTGTCTTGACATCCAATGTATCCCTGCAATGTTTGGTGAAGATCTGAGTCTGTAGTTTTTGACCTTATATGGAACCTCCTATCTGAAAATTTGAAAATTCTTAAAAAATTTGACCAAAATCTTGATGTCCCCAATCCTACGTTTTGTATGTTTTTTCCACGTGTCTTGACATCCAATGTATCCCTGCAAAGTTTGGTGAAGATCTGAGTATGTCGTTTTTGACCTTATCTGGAACATCCTTTCTGAAAATTTGAAAATTCTTAAAAAATTCGTCCAAAATCTTGATGTCTCCAATCTCTTGTTTTGTACGTTTTTTCCACGTGTCTTGACATCCAATGTATCCCTGCAAAGTTTGGTGAAGATCTGAGTATGTAGTTTTTGACCTTATATGGAACCTCCTTTCTGAAAATTTGAAAATTCTTAAAAAATTCGTCCAAAATCTTGATGTCTCCAATCTCTTGTTTTGTACGTTTTTTCCACGTGTCTTGACATCCAATGTATCCCTGCAAAGTTTGGTGAAGATCTGAGTATGTAGTTTTTGACCTTATATGGAACCTCCTTTCTGAAAATTTGAAAATTCTTAAAAAATTCGTCCAAAATCTTGATGTCACCAATCCTATGTTTTGTACGTTTTTTCCACGTGTCTTGACATGCAAAGTATCCCTGCAAAGTTTGGTGAAGATCTGAGTATGTAGTTTTTGACCTTATATGGAACCTCCTATCTGAAAATTTGAAAATTCTTAAAAAATTCGACCAAAACCTTGATGTCCCGAATCTTACGTTTTGTATGTTTTTCCACGTGTCTTGACATCCAATGTATTCCTGCAAAGTTTGGTGAAGATCTGAGTATGTCGTTTTTGACGTTATCTGGAACATCTTTTCTGAAAATTTGAAAATTCTTAAAAAATCCGTCCAAAATCTTGATGACCCCAATCTCTTGTTTTGTACGTTCTTTCCACGTGTCTTGACATCCAATGTATCCCTGCAAAGTTTGGTGAAGATCTGAGTATGTAGTTTTTGACCTTATATGGAACCTCCTATCTGAAATCTTGAAAATTCTTAAAAAATTCGACCAAAATCTTGATGTCTCCAATCTCTTGTTTTGTACGTTTTTTCCACGTGTCTTGACATCCAATGTATCCCTGCAAAGTTTGGTGAAGATTTGAGTATGTCGTTTTTGACATTATCTGGAACCTGCCATCTGAAAATTTGAAAATTCTTAAAAAATCCGTCCAAAATCTTGATGTCTCCAATCTCTTGTTTTGTACGTTTTTTCCACGTGTCTTGACATCCAATGTATCCCTGCAATGTTTGGTGAAGATCTGAGTATGTAGTTTTTGACCTTATATGGAACCTCCTATCTGAAAATTTGAAAATTCTTAAAAAATTTGACCAAAATCTTGATGTCCCCAATCCTATGTTCTGTTCGTTTTTTCCACGTGTCTTGACATCCAATGTATCCCTGCAAAGTTTGGTGAAGATCTGAGTATGTAGTTTTGACCTTATATGGAACCTCCTATCTGAAAATTTGAAAATCCTTAAAAAATTCGTCCAAAATCTTGATATCTCCAATCTCTTGTTTTGTACGTTTTTTCCACGTGTCTTGACATCCAATGTATCCCTGCAATGTTTGGTGAAGATCTAAGTATGTAGTTTTTGACCTTATATGGAACCTCCTATCTGAAAATTTGAAAATTCTTAAAAAATTTGACCAAAATCTTGATATCTCCAATCCTATGTTTTGTATGTTTTTTCCACGTGTCTTGACATCCAATGTATCCCTGCAAAGTTTGGTGAAGATCTGAGTATCTAGTTTTTGACCTTATCTGGAACCTCCCATCTGAAAATTTGAAAATTCTTAAAAAATCCGTCCAAAATCTTGATGACCCCAATCCCTTGTTTTGTACGTTTTTTCCACGTGTCTTGACATCCAATGTATCCCTGCAAAGTTTGGTGAAGATCTGAGTATGTAGTTTTTGACCTTATCTGGAACCTCCTATCTGAAAATTTGAAAATTTTTAAAAAATTCGTCCAAAATCTTGATGTCTCCAATCCCTTGTTTTGTACGTTTTTTCCACGTGTCTTGACATCCAATGTATCCCTGCAATGTTTGGTGAAGATCTGAGTATGTAGTTTTTGACCTTATATGGAACCTCCTATCTGAAAATTTGAAAATTCTTAAAAAATTTGACCAAAATCTTGATGTCTCCAATCTCTTGTTTTGTACGTTTTTTCCACGTGTCTTGACATCCAATGTATCCCTGCAATGTTTGGTGAAGATCTGAGTATGTAGTTTTTGACCTTATCTGGAATCTCCCATCTGAAAATTTGAAAATTCCTAAAAAATCCGTCCAAAATCTTGATGACCCCAATCCTATGTTCTGTATGTTTTTTCCACGTGTCTTGACATCCAATGTATCCCTGAAAAGTTTGGTGAAGATCTGAATATGTCGTTTTTGACCTTATCTGGAACATCCTTTCTGAAAATTTGAAAATTCTTAAAAAATTCGTCCAAAATCTTGATGTCTCCAATCTCTCTTTTTGTACGTTTTTCCCACGTGTCTTGACATCCAATGTATCCCTGCAAAGTTTGGTGGAGATCTGAGTATGTAGTTTTTGACCTTATCTGGAACCTCCTATCTGAATATTTGAAAATTTTGAAAAAATTCGTCCAAAATCTTGATGTCTCCAATCTCTTGTTTTGTACGTTTTTTCCACGTGTCTTGACATCCAATGTATCCCTGCAATGTTTGGTGAAGGTCTGAGTATGTAGTTTTTGACCTTATATGGAACCTCCTATCTGAAAATTTGAAAATTCTTAAAAAATTCGACCAAAATCTTGATGTCCCCAATCCTATGTTTTGTATGTTTTTTCCACGTGTCTTGACATCCAATGTATCCATGCAAAGTTTGGTGAAGATCTGAGTATGTAGTTTTTGACCTTATCTGGAACCTACTTTCTGAAAATTTGAATATTCTTAAAAAAATCGTCCAAAATCTTGATGTCTCCAATCCCTTGTTTTGTACGTTTTTTCCACGTGTCTTGACATCCAATGTATCCCTGCAAAGTTTGGTGAAGATCTGAGTATGTAGTTTTTGACCTTATCTGGAACATCCCATCTGAAAATTTGAAAATTCTTAAAAAATCCGTCCAAAATCTTGATGACCCCAATCCCTTGTTTTGTACGTTTTTTCCACGTGTCTTGACATCCAATGTATCCCTGCAAAGTTTGGTGAAGATCTGAGTATGTAGTTTTTGACCTTATCTGGAACCTCCCATCTGAAAATTTGAAAATTCTTAAAAAATCCGTCCAAAATCTTGATAACCCCAATCCCTTGTTTTGTACGTTTTTTCCACGTGTCTTGACATCCAATGTATCCCTGCAAAGTTTGGTAAAGATCTGAGTATGTAGTTTTTGACCTTATCTGGAACCGCATTTCTGAAAATTTGAAAATTCTTAAAAAATTCGTCCAAAATCTTGATGTCTCAAATCTCTTGTTTTGTACGTTTTTTTTAACGTGTCTTGACATGCAAAGTATCCCTGCAAAGTTTGGTGAAGATCTGAGTATGTAGTTTTTGACCTTATCTGGAACCTCCTATCTGAAAATTTGAAAATTCCTAAAAAATTCGTCCAAAATCTTGATGTCTCCAATCTCTTGTTTTGTACGTTTTTTCCACGTGTCTTGACATCCAATGTATCTCTGCAATGTTTGGTGAAGATCTGAGTATGTAGTTTTTGACCTTATATGGAACCTCCTATCTGAAAATTTGAAAATTCTTAAAAAATTTGACCAAAATCTCGATATCCCCAATCCTATGTTTTGTATGTTTTTTCCACGTCTCTTGACATCCAATGTATCCCTGCAATGTTTGGTGAAGATCCGAGTATGTAGTTTTTGACCTTATATGGAACCTCCTATCTGAAAATTTGAAAATTCTTAAAAAATTTGACCAAAATCTTGATATCTCCAATCCTATGTTTTGTATGTTTTTTCCACGTGTCTTGACATCCAATGTATCCCTGCAAAGTTTGGTGAAGATCTGAGTATCTAGTTTTTGACCTTATCTGGAACCTCCCATCTGAAAATTTGAAAATTCTTAAAAAATCCGTCCAAAATCTTGATGACCCCAATCCCTTGTTTTGTACGTTTTTTCCACGTGTCTTGACATCCAATGTATCCCTGCAAAGTTTGGTGAAGATCTGAGTATGTAGTTTTTGACCTTATCTGGAACCTCCTATCTGAAAATTTGAAAATTTTTAAAAAATTCGTCCAAAATCTTGATGTCTCCAATCCCTTGTTTTGTACGTTTTTTCCACGTGTCTTGACATCCAATGTATCCCTGCAATGTTTGGTGAAGATCTGAGTATGTAGTTTTTGACCTTACATGGAACCTCCTATCTGAAAATTTGAAAATTCTTAAAAAATTTGACCAAAATCTTGATGTCTCCAATCTCTTGTTTTGTACGTTTTTTCCACGTGTCTTGACATCCAATGTATCCCTGCAATGTTTGGTGAAGATCTGAGTATGTAGTTTTTGACCTTATCTGGAATCTCCCATCTGAAAATTTGAAAATTCCTAAAAAATCCGTCCAAAATCTTGATGACCCCAATCCTATGTTTTGTATGTTTTTTCCACGTGTCTTGACATCCAATGTATCCCTGAAAAGTTTGGTGAAGATCTGAATATGTCGTTTTTGACCTTATCTGGAACATCCTTTCTGAAAATTTGAAAATTCTTAAAAAATTCGTCCAAAATCTTGATGTCTCCAATCTCTTGTTTTGTACGTTTTTCCCACATGTCTTGACATCCAATGTATCCCTGCAAAGTTTGGTGGAGATCTGAGTATGTAGTTTTTGACCTTATCTGGAACCTCCTATCTGAATATTTGAAAATTTTGAAAAAATTCGTCCAAAATCTTGATGTCTCCAATCTCTTGTTTTGTACGTTTTTTCCACGTGTCTTGACATCCAATGTATCCCTGCAATGTTTGGTGAAGGTCTGAGTATGTAGTTTTTGACCTTATATGGAACCTCCTATCTGAAAATTTGAAAATTCTTAAAAAATTCGACCAAAATCTTGATGTCCCCAATCCTATGTTTTGTATGTTTTTTCCACGTGTCTTGACATCCAATGTATCCATGCAAAGTTTGGTGAAGATCTGAGTATGTAGTTTTTGACCTTATCTGGAACCTACTTTCTGAAAATTTGAATATTCTTAAAAAAATCGTCCAAAATCTTGATGTCTCCAATCCCTTGTTTTGTACGTTTTTTCCACGTGTCTTGACATCCAATGTATCCCTGCAAAGTTTGGTGAAGATCTGAGTATGTAGTTTTTGACCTTATCTGGAACATCCCATCTGAAAATTTGAAAATTCTTAAAAAATCCGTCCAAAATCTTGATGACCCCAATCCCTTGTTTTGTACGTTTTTTCCACGTGTCTTGACATCCAATGTATCCCTGCAAAGTTTGGTGAAGATCTGAGTATGTAGTTTTTGACCTTATATGGAACCTCCCATCTGAAAATTTGAAAATTCTTAAAAAATCCGTCCAAAATCTTGATAACCCCAATCCCTTGTTTTGTACGTTTTTTCCACGTGTCTTGACATCCAATGTATCCCTGCAAAGTTTGGTAAAGATCTGAGTATGTAGTTTTTGACCTTATCTGGAACCGCATTTCTGAAAATTTGAAAATTCTTAAAAAATTCGTCCAAAATCTTGATGTCTCAAATCTCTTGTTTTGTACGTTTTTTTAACGTGTCTTGACATGCAAAGTATCCCTGCAAAGTTTGGTGAAGATCTGAGTATGTAGTTTTTGACCTTATCTGGAACCTCCTATCTGAAAATTTGAAAATTCCTAAAAAATTCGTCCAAAATCTTGATGTCTCCAATCTCTTGTTTTGTACGTTTTTTCCACGTGTCTTGACATCCAATGTATCTCTGCAATGTTTGGTGAAGATCTGAGTATGTAGTTTTTGACCTTATATGGAACCTCCTATCTGAAAATTTGAAAATTCTTAAAAAATTTGACCAAAATCTCGATATCCCCAATCCTATGTTTTGTGTTTTTTCCACGTGTCTTGACATCCAATGTATCCCTGCAATGTTTGGTCAAGATCCGAGTATGTAGTTTTTGACCTTATCTGGAACCTCCTATCAGAAAATTTGAAAATTTTGAAAAAATTCGTCCAAAATCTTGATGTCTCCAATCCTATGTTTTGTACGTTTTTTCCACGTGTCTTGAAATCCAATGTATCCCTGCAATGTTTGGTGAAGATCTGAGTATGTAGTTTTTGACCTTATATGGAACCTCCTATCTGAAAATTTGAAAATTCTTAAAAAATTTGACCAAAATCTTGATATCCCCAATCCTATGTTTTGTATGTTTTTTCCACGTGTCTTGACATCCAATGTATCTCTGCAAAGTTTGGTGAAGATCTGAGTATGTAGTTTTTGACCTTATCTGGAACCTCCTATCTGAAAATTTGAAAATTTTTAAAAAATTCGTCCAAAATCTTGATGTCTCCAATCTCTTGTTTTGTACGTTTTTTCCACGTGTCTTGACATCCAATGTATCCCTGCAATGTTTGGTGAAGATCTGAGTATGTAGTTTTTGACCTTATATGGAACCTCCTATCTGAAAATTTAAAAATTCTTAAAAAATTTGACCAAAATCTTGATGTCCCCAATCCTACGTTTTGTATGTTTTTTCCACGTGTCTTGACATCCAATGTATCCCTGCAAAGTTTGGTGAAGAGCTGAGTATGTCGTTTTTGACCTTATCTGGAACATCCTTTCTGAAAATTTGAAAATTCTTAAAAAATTCGTCCAAAATCTTGATGTCTCCAATCTCTTGTTTTGTACGTTTTTTCCACGTGTCTTGACATCCAATGTATCCCTGCAAAGTTTGGTGAAGATCTGAGTATGTAGTTTTTGACCTTATATGGAACCTCCTTTCTGAAAATTTGAAAATTCTTAAAAAATTCGTCCAAAATCTTGATGTCTCCAATCTCTTGTTTTGTACGTTTTTTCCACGTGTCTTGACATCCAATGTATCCCTGCAAAGTTTGGTGAAGATCTGAGTATGTAGTTTTTGACCTTATATGGAACCTCCTTTCTGAAAATTTGAAAATTCTTAAAAAATTCGTCCAAAATCTTGATGTCACCAATCCTATGTTTTGTACGTTTTTTCCACGTGTCTTGACATGCAAAGTATCCCTGCAAAGATTGGTGAAGATCTGAGTATGTAGTTTTTGACCTTATATGGAACCTCCTATCTGAAAATTTGAAAATTCTTAAAAAATTCGACCAAAACCTTGATGTCCCGAATCTTACGTTTTGTATGTTTTTCCACGTGTCTTGACATCCAATGTATTCCTGCAAAGTTTGGTGAAGATCTGAGTATGTCGTTTTTGACGTTATCTTGAACATCTTTTCTGAAAATTTGAAAATTCTTAAAAAATCCGTCCAAAATCTTGATGACCCCAATCTCTTGTTTTGTACGTTCTTTCCACGTGTCTTGACATCCAATGTATCCCTGCAAAGTTTGGTGAAGATCTGAGTATGTAGTTTTTGACCTTATATGGAACCTCCTATCTGAAATCTTGAAAATTCTTAAAAAATTCGACCAAAATCTTGATGTCTCCAATCTCTTGTTTTGTACGTTTTTTCCACGTGTCTTGACATCCAATGTATCCCTGCAAAGTTTGGTGAAGATCTGAGTATGTAGTTTTTCACCTTATATGGAACCTCCTTTCTGAAAATTTGAAAATTCTTAAAAAATTCGTCCAAAATCTTGATGTCTACAATCCCTTGTTTTGTACGTTTTTTCCACGTGTCTTGACATCCAATGTATCCCTGCAAAGTTTGGTGAAGATTTGAGTATGTCGTTTTTGACCTTATCTGGAACCTGCCATCTGAAAATTTGAAAATTCTTAAAATATCCGTCCAAAATCTTGATGTCTTCAATCTCTTGTTTTGTACGTTTTTTCCACGTGTCTTGACATCCAATGTATCCCTGCAATGTTTGGTGAAGATCTGAGTATGTAGTTTTTGACCTTATATGGAACCTCCTATCTGAAAATTTGAAAATTCTTAAAAAATTTGACCAAAAGCTTGATGTCCCAAATCCTATGTTCTGTTCGTTTTTTCCACGTGTCTTGACATCCAATGTATCCCTGCAAAGTTTGGTGAAGATCTGAGTATGTAGTTTTGACCTTATATGGAACCTCCTATCTGAAAATTTGAAAATCCTTAAAAAATTCGTCCAAAATCTTGATGTCTCCAATCTCTTGTTTTGTACGTTTTTTCCACGTGTCTTGACATCCAATGTATCCCTGCAATGTTTGGTGAAGATCTAAGTATGTAGTTTTTGACCTTATATGGAACCTCCTATCTGAAAATTTGAAAATTCTTAAAAAATTTGACCAAAATCTTGATATCTCCAATCCTATGTTTTGTATGTTTTTTCCACGTGTCTTGACATCCAATGTATCCCTGCAAAGTTTGGTGAAGATCTGAGTATGTAGTTTTTGACCTTATCTGGAACCTCCTATCTGAAAATTTGAAAATTTTTAAAAAATTCGTCCAAAATCTTGATGTCTCCAATCCCTTGTTTTGTACGTTTTTTCCACGTGTCTTGACATCCAATGTATCCCTGCAATGTTTGGTGAAGATCTGAGTATGTAGTTTTTGACCTTATATGGAACCTCCTATCTGAAAATTTGAAAATTCTTAAAAAATTTGACCAAAATCTTGATGTCTCCAATCTCTTGTTTTGTACGTTTTTTCCACGTGTCTTGACATCCAATGTATCCCTGCAATGTTTGGTGAAGATCTGAGTATGTAGTTTTTGACCTTATCTGGAATCTCCCATCTGAAAATTTGAAAATTCCTAAAAAATCCGTCCAAAATCTTGATGACCCCAATCCTATGTTTTGTATGTTTTTTCCACGTGTCTTGACATCCAATGTATCCCTGAAAAGTTTGGTGAAGATCTGAATTTGTCGTTTTTGACCTTATCTGGAACATCCTTTCTGAAAATTTGAAAATTCTTAAAAAATTCGTCCAAAATCTTGATGTCTCCAATCTCTTGTTTTGTACGTTTTTCCCACGTGTCTTGACATCCAATGTATCCCTGCAAAGTTTGGTGGAGATCTGAGTATGTAGTTTTTGACCTTATCTGGAACCTCCTATCTGAATATTTGAAAATTTTGAAAAAATTCGTCCAAAATCTTGATGTCTCCAATCTCTTGTTTTGTACGTTTTTTCCACGTGTCTTGACATCCAATGTATCCCTGCAATGTTTGGTGAAGGTCTGAGTATGTAGTTTTTGACCTTATATGGAACCTCCTATCTGAAAATTTGAAAATTCTCAAAAAATTTGACCAAAATCTTGATGTCCCCAATCCTATGTTTTCTATGTTTTTTCCACGTGTCTTGACATCCAATGTATCCCTGAAAAGTTTGGTGAAGATCTGAGTATGTCGTTTTTGACGTTATCTGGAACATCTTTTCTGAAAATTTGAAAATTCTTAAAAAATTCGTCCAAAATCTTGATGTCTCCAATCTCTTGTTTTGTACGTTTTTTCCACGTGTCTTGACATCCAATGTATCCCTGCAAAGTCTGGTGAAGATCTGAGTATGTAGTTTTTGACCTTATCTGGAACCTCCTTTCTGAAAATTTGAAAATTCTTAAAAAATTCGTCCAAAATCTTGATGTCTCCGATCCCTTGTTTTGTACGTTTTTTCCACGTGTCTTGACATCCAATGTATCCCTGCAAAGTTTTGTGAAGATCTGAGCATGTCGTTTTTGACCTTATCTGGAACCTCCCATCTGAAAATTTGAAAATTCTTAAAAAATCCGTCCAAAATCTTGATTACCCCAATTTCGTGTTTTGTACGTTTTTTGCACGTGTCTTGACATCCAATGTATCCCTGCAAAGTTTGGTGAAGATCTGAGTATGTAGTTTTTGACCTTATATGGAACCTCCTATCTGAAAATTTGAAAATTCTTAAAAAATTCGACCAAAATTTTGATGTCCCCAATCCTATGTCTTGTATGTTTTTTCCACGTGTCTTGACATCCAATGTATTCCTGCAAAGTTTGGTGAAGATCTGAGTATGTAGTTTTTGACCTTATATGGAACATCCTATCTGAAAATCTGAAAATTCTTAAAAAATTCGACCAAAATCTTGATGTCCCCAATCCTATGTTTTGTATGTTTTTTCCACGTGTCTTGACATCCAATGTATCCCTGCAAAGTTTGGTGGAGATCTGAGTATGTAGTTTTTGACCTTTAATGAAACCTCCTATCTGAAAATTTGAATATTCTTAAAAAATTCGTCCAAAATCTTGATGTCTCCAATCTCTTGTTTTGTACGTTTTTTCCACGTGTCTTGACATCCAATGTATCCCTGCAAAGTTTGGTGAAGATCTGAGTATGTAGTTTTTGACCTTATCTGGAACCTCCCATCTGAAAATTTGAAAATTCTTAAAAAATCCGTCCAAAATCTTGATGACCCCAATCTCTTGTTTTGTACGTTTTTTCCACGTGTCTTGACATCCAATGTATCCCTGCAAAGTTTGGTGAAGATCTGAGTATGTAGTTTTTGACCTTATATGGAACCTCTTATCTGAAAATTTGAAAATTCTTAAAAAATTCGACCAAAATTTTGATGTCCCCAATCCTATGTCTTGTATGTTTTTTCCACGTGTCTTGACATCCAATGTATCCCTGCAAAGTTTGGTGAAGATCTGAGTATGTAGTTTTTGACCTTATATGGAACCTCCTATCTGAAAATTTGAAAATTCTTAAAAAATTCGACCAAAATCTTGATGTCCCCAATCCTATGTTTTGTATGTTTTTTCCACGTGTCTTGACATCCAATGTATCCCTGCAAAGTTTGGTGGAGATCTGAGTATGTAGTTTTTGACCTTATATGAAACCTCCTATCTTAAAAATTTGAATATTCTTAAAAAATTCGTCCAAAATCTTGATGTCTCCAATCTCTTGTTTTGTACGTTTTTTCCACGTGTCTTGACATCCAATGTATCCCTGCAAAGTTTGGTGAAGATCTGAGTATGTAGTTTTTGACCTTATCTGGAACCTCCCATCTGAAAATTTGAAAATTCCTAAAAAATCCGTCCAAAATCTTGATGACCCCAATCTCTTGTTTTGTACGTTTTTTCCACGTGTCTTGACATCCAATGCATTCCTGCAAAGTTTGGTGAAGATCTGAGTATGTCGTTTTTGACCTTATCTGGAACCTCCCATCTGAAAATTTGAAAATTCTTAAAAAATCCGTCCAAAATCTTGATGTCTCCAATCTCTTGTTTTGTACGTTTTTTCCACGTGTCTTGACATCCAATGTATCCCTGCAATGTTTGGTGAAGATCTGAGTATGTAGTTTTTGACCTTATATGGAACCTCCTATCTGAAAATTTGAAAATTCTTAAAAAATTTGACCAAAATCTTGATGTCCCCAATCCTATGTTTTGTATGTTTTTTCCACGTGTCTTGACATCCAATGTATCCCTGCAGAGTTTGGTGAAGATCTGAGTATGTCGTTTTTGATCTTATCTGGAACATCCTTTCTGAAAATTTGAAAATTCTTAAAAAATTCGTCCAAAATCTTGATGTCTCCAATCTCTTGTTTTGTACGTTTTTTCCACGTGTCTTGACATCCAATGTATCCCTGCAAAGTTTGGTGAAGATCTGAGTATGTAGTTTTTGACCTTATCTGGAACCTCCCATCTGAAAATTTGAAAATTCCTAAAAAATCCGTCCAAAATCTTGATGAACCCAATCTCTTGTTTTGTACGTTTTTTCCACGTGTCTTGACACATCATGTATCCCTGCAAAGTTTGGTGAAGATCTGAGTATGTAGTTTTTGACCTTATATGGAACCTCCTTTCTGAAAATTTGAAAATTCTTAAAAAATTCGTCCAAAATCTTGATGTCTCCAATCTCTTGTTTTGTACGTTTTTTCCACGTGTCTTGACATCCAATGTATCCCTGCAAAGTTTGGTGAAGATCTGAGTATGTAGTTTTTGACCTCATATGGAACCTCCTATCTGAAAATTTGAAAATTCTTAAAAAATTCGACCAAAATCTTGATGTCCCCAATCTCTTGTTTTGTATGTTTTTTCCACGTGTCTTGACATCCAATGTATCCATGCAAAGTTTGGTGAAGATCTGAGTATGTCGTTTTTGACCTTATCTGGAACCTACTTTCTGAAAATTTGAATATTCTTAAAAAATTCGTCCAAAATCTTGATGTCTCCAATCTCTTGTTTTGTACGTTTTTTACACGTGTCTTGACATCCAATGTATCCCTGCAAAGTTTGGTGAAGATCTGAGTATGTAGTTTTTGACCTTATCTGGAACCTCTCATCTGAAAATTTGAAAATTCCTAAAAAATCCGTCCAAAATCTTGATGACCACAATCTCTTGTTTTGTACGTTTTTTCCACGTTTCTTGACCTCCAATGTATCCCAGCAAAGTTTGGTGAAGATCTGAGTATGTAGTTTTTGACCTTATATGGAACCTCCTTTCTGAAAATTTGAAAATTCTTAAAAAATTCGTCCAAAATCTTGATGTCTACAATCCCTTGTTTTGTACGTTTAGTCCACGTGTCTTGACATCCAATGTATCCCTGCAAAGTTTGGTGAAGATCTGAGTATGTAGTTTTTTACCTTATATGGAACCTCCTATCTGAAAATTTGAAATTTCTTAAAAAATTCGACCAAAATCTTGATGTTCCGAATCTTATGTTTTGTATGTTTTTTCCACGTGTCTTGACATCCAATGCATTCCTGCAAAGTTTGATGAAGATCTGAGTATGTCGTTTTTGTCCTTATCTGGAACCTCCCATCTGAAAATTTGAAAATTCTTAAAAAATCCGTCCAAAATCTTGATGTCTCCAATCTCTTGTTTTGTACGTTTTTTCCACGTGTCTTGACATCCAATGTATCCCTGCAATGTTTGGTGAAGATCTGATTATGTCGTTTTTGACCTTTTATGGAACCTCCTATCCGAAAATTTGAAAATTCTTAAAAAATTTGACCAAAATCTTGATGTCCCCAATCCTATGTTTTGTATGTTTTTTCCACGTGTCTTGACATCCAATGTATCCCTGCAGAGTTTGGTGAAGATCTGAGTATGTCGTTTTTGACCTTATCTGGATCATCCTTTCTGAAAATTTGAAAATTCTTAAAAAATTCGTCCAAAATCTTGATGTCTCCAATCTCTTGTTTTGTACGTTTTTTCCACGTGTCTTGACACATAATGTATCCCTGCAAAGTTTGGTGAAGATCTGAGTATGTAGTTTTTGACCTTATATGGAACCTCCTTTCTGAAAATTTGAAAATTCTTAAAAAATTCGTCCGAAATCATGATGTCTCCAATCTCTTGTTTTGTACGTTTTTTCGGCGTGTCTTGACATCCAATGTATCCCTGCAAAGTTTGGTGAAGATCTGAGTATGTAGTTTTTGACTTTATATGGAACCTCCTTTCTGAAAATTTGAAAATTCTTAAAAAATTCGTCCAAAATCTTGATGTCCCCAATCCTATGTTTTGTATGTTTTTTCCACGTGTCTTGACATCCAATGTATCCATGCAAAGTTTGGTGAAGATCTGAGTATGTCGTTTTTGACCTTATCTGGAACCTCCCATCTGAAAATTTGAAAATTCTTAAAAAATTCGTCGAAAATCTTGATGTCTCCAATCTCTTGTTTTGTACGTTTTTTCCACGTGTCTTGACATCCAATGTATCCCTGCAAAGTTTGGTGAAGATCTGAGTATGTAGTTTTTGACCTTATCTTGAACCTCCTATCTGAAAATTTGAAAATTCTTAAAAAATTCGTCCAAAACCTTGATGTCCCCAATCTCTTGTTTTGTACGTTTTTTCCACGTGTCTTGACATCCAATGTATCCCTGCAATGTTTGGTGAAGATCTGAGTATGTAGTTTTTGACCTTATATGGAACCTCCTATCTGAAAATTTGAAAATTCTAAAAAAATTCGTCCAAAATCTTGATGTCCCCAATGCTATGTTTTGTATGTTTTTTCCACGTGCCTTGACATCCAATGTATCCCTGCAAAGTTTGGTGAAGATCTGAGTATGTCGTTTTTTACCTTATCTGGAACATCCTTTCTGAAAATTTGAAAATTCTTAAAATATTCGTCCAAAATCTTGATGTCACCAATCTCTTGTTTTGTACGTTTTTTCCACGTGTCTTGACATCCAATGTATCCCTCCAAAGTTTGGTGAAGATCTGAGTATGTATTTTTTGACCTTATATGGAACCTCCTATTTGAAAATTTGAAAATTCTTAAAAAATTCGACCAAAATCTTGATGTCTCCAATCTCTTGTTTTGTACGTTTTTTCCACGTGTCTTGACATCCAATGTATCCCTGCAAAGTTTAGTGAAGATCTGAGTATGTAGTTTTTGACCTTATATGGAACCTCCTTTCTGAAAATTTGAAAATTCTTAAAAAATTCGTCCAAAATCTTGATGTCACCAATCCTATGTTTTGTATGTTTTTTTCACGTGTCTTGACATTTAATGTATCCATGCAAAGTTTGATGAAGATCTGAGTATGTCGTTTTTGACCTTATCTGGAACCTCCTATCTGAAAATTTGAAAATTCTTAAAAAATTCGTCGAAAATCTTGATGTCTCCAATCTCTTGATTTGTACGTTTTTTCCACGTGTCTTGACATGCAAAGTATCCCTGCAAAGTTTGGTGAAGATCTGAGTATGTAGTTTTTGACCTTATCTGGAACCTCCTATCTGAAAATTTGAAAATTCTTAAAAAATTCGACCAAAATCTTGATGTCTCCAATCTCTTGTTTTGTACGTTTTTTCCACGTGTCTTGACATCCAATGTATCCCTGCAATGTTTGGTGAAGATCTGAGTATGTAGTTTTTGACCTTATATGGAACCTCCTATCTGAAAATTTGAAAATTCTTCAAAAATTTGACCAAAATCTTGATGTCCCCAATCCTATGTTTTGTATGTTTTTTCCACGTGTCTTGACATCCAATGTATCCCTGAAAAGTTTGGTGAAGATCTGAGTATGTCGTTTTTGACCTTATCTGGAACATCCTTTCTGAAAATTTGAAAATTCTTAAAAAATTCGTCCAAAACCTTGATGTCTCCAATCTCTTGTTTTGTACGTTTTTCCCACGTGTCTTGACATCCAATGTATCCCTGCAAAGTTTGGTGAAGATCTGAGTATGTAGTTTTTGACCTTATCTGGAACCTCCTATCTGAATATTTGAAAATTTTGAAAAAATTCGTCCAAAATCTTGATGTCTAAAATCTCTTGTTTTGTACGTTTTTTCCACGTGCCTTGACATCCAATGTATCCCTGCAATGTTTGGTGAAGATCTGAGTATGTAGTTTTTGACCTTATATGGAACCTCCTATCTGAAAATTTGAAGATTCTTAAAAAATTTGACCAAAATCTTGATGTCCCTAACCCTATGTTTTGTATGTTTTTTCCACGTGTCTTGACATCCAATGTATCCCTGAAAAGTTTGGTGAAGATCTGAGTATGTCGTTTTTGACTTTATCTGGAACATCTTTTCTGAAACTTTGAAAATTCTTAAAAAATTCGTCCAAAATCTTGATGTCTCCAATCTCTTGTTTTGTACGTTTTTTCCACGTGTCTTGACATCCAATGTATCCCTGCAAAGTTTGGTGAAGATCTGAGTATGTAGTTTTTGACCTTATCTGGAACCTCCCATCTGAAAATTTGAAAATTCCTAAAAAATCCGTCCAAAATCTTGATGAACCCAATGTCTTGTTTTGTACGTTTTTTCCACGTGTCTTGACACATCATGTATCCCTGCAAAGTTTGGTGAAGATCTGAGTATGTAGTTTTTGACCTTATATGGTACCTCCTTTCTGAAAATTTGAAAATTCTTAAAAAATTCGTCCAAAATCTTGATGTCTCCAATCTCTTGTTTTGTACGTTTTTTCCACGTGTCTTGACATCCAATGTATCCCTGCAAAGTTTGGTGAAGATCTGAGTATGTAGTTTTTGACCTCATATGGAACCTCCTATCTGAAAATTTGAAAATTCTTAAAAAATTCGACCAAAATCTTGATGTCCCCAATCTCTTGTTTTGTATGTTTTTTCCACGTGTCTTGACATCCAATGTATCCATGCAAAGTTTGGTGAAGATCTGAGTATGTCGTTTTTGACCTTATCTGGAACCTACTTTCTGAAAATTTGAATATTCTTAAAAAATTCGTCCAAAATCTTGATGTCTCCAATCTCTTGTTTTGTACGTTTTTTACACGTGTCTTGACATCCAATGTATCCCTGCAAAGTTTGGTGAAGATCTGAGTATGTAGTTTTTGACCTTATCTGGAACCTCTCATCTTAAAATTTGAAAATTCCTAAAAAATCCGTCCAAAACCTTGATGACCCCAATCTCTTGTTTTGTACGTTTTTTCCACGTTTCTTGACATCCAATGTATCCCAGCAAAGTTTGGTGAAGATCTGAGTATGTAGTTTTTGACCTTATATGGAACCTCCTTTCTGAAAATTTGAAAATTCTTAAAAAATTCGTCCAAAATCTTGATGTCTACAATCCCTTGTTTTGTACGTTTAGTCCACGTGTCTTGACATCCAATGTATCCCTGCAAAGTTTGGTAAAGATCTGAGTATGTAGTTTTTTACCTTATATGGAACCTCCTATCTGAAAATTTGAAAATTCTTAAAAAATTCGACCAAAATCTTGATGTTCCGAATCTTATGTTTTGTATGTTTTTTCCACGTGTCTTGACATCCAATGCATTCTTGCAAAGTTTGATGAAGATCTGAGTATGTCGTTTTTGTCCTTATCTGGAACCTCCCATCTGAAAATTTGAAAATTCTTAAAAAATCCGTCCAAAATCTTGATGTCTCCAATCTCTTGTTTTGTACGTTTTTTCCACGTGTCTTGACATCCAATGTATCCCTGCAATGTTTGGTGAAGATCTGATTATGTCGTTTTTGACCTTTTATGGAACCTCCTATCCGAAAATTTGAAAATTCTTAAAAAATTTGACCAAAATCTTGATGTCCCCAATCCTATGTTTTGTATGTTTTTTCCACGTGTCTTGACATCCAATGTATCCCTGCAGAGTTTGGTGAAGATCTGAGTATGTCGTTTTTGACCTTATCTGGATCATCCTTTCTGAAAATTTGAAAATTCTTAAAAAATTCGTCCAAAATCTTGATGTCTCCAATCTCTTGTTTTGTACGTTTTTTCCACGTGTCTTGACACATAATGTATCCCTGCAAAGTTTGGTGAAGATCCGAGTATGTAGTTTTTGACCTTATATGGAACCTCCTTTCTGAAAATTTGAAAATTCTTAAAAAATTCGTCCGAAATCATGATGTCTCCAATCTCTTGTTTTGTACGTTTTTTCGGCGTGTCTTGACATCCAATGTATCCCTGCAAAGTTTGGTGAAGATCTGAGTATGTAGTTTTTGACCTTATATGGAACCTCCTTTCTGAAAATTTGAAAATTCTTAAAAAATTCGTCCAAAATCTTGATGTCCCCAATCCTATGTTTTGTATGTTTTTTCCACGTGTCTTGACATCCAATGTATCCATGCAAAGTTTGGTGAAGATCTGAGTATGTCGTTTTTGACCTTATCTGGAACCTCCCATCTGAAAATTTGAAAATTCTTAAAAAATTCGTCGAAAATCTTGATGTCTCCAATCTCTTGTTTTGTACGTTTTTTCCACGTGTCTTGACATCCAATGTATCCCTGCAAAGTTTGGTGAAGATCTGAGTATGTAGTTTTTGACCTTATATGGAACCTCCTATCTGAAAATTTGAAAATTCTTAAAAAATTCGTCCAAAACCTTGATGTCCCCAATCTCTTGTTTTGTACGTTTTTTCCACGTGTCTTGACATCCAATGTATCCCTGCAATGTTTGGTGAAGATTTGAGTATGTAGTTTTTGACCTTATATGGAACCTCCTATCTGAAAATTTGAAAATTCTAAAAAAATTCGTCCAAAATCTAGATGTCCCCAATGCTATGTTTTGTATGTTTTTTCCACGTGCCTTGACATCCAATGTATCCCTGCAAAGTTTGGTGAAGATCTGAGTATGTCGTTTTTTACCTTATCCGGAACATCCTTTCTGAAAATTTGAAAATTCTTAAAATATTCGTCCAAAATCTTGATGTCTCCAATCTCTTGTTTTGTACGTTTTTTCCACGTGTCTTGACATCCAATGTATCCCTCCAAAGTTTGGTGAAGATCTGAGTATGTATTTTTTGACCTTATATGGAACCTCCTATTTGAAAATTTGAAAATTCTTAAAAAATTCGACCAAAATCTTGATGTCTCCAATCTCTTGTTTTGTACGTTTTTTCCACGTGTCTTGACATCCAATGTATCCCTGCAAAGTTTAGTGAAGATCTGAGTATGTAGTTTTTGACCTTATATGGAACCTCCTTTCTGAAAATTTGAAAATTCTTAAAAAATTCGTCCAAAATCTTGATGTCACCAATCCTATGTTTTGTATGTTTTTTTCACGTGTCTTGACATTTAATGTATCCATGCAAAGTTTGATGAAGATCTGAGTATGTCGTTTTTGACCTTATCTGGAACCTCCTATCTGAAAATTTGAAAATTCTTAAAAAATTCGTCGAAAATCTTGATGTCTCCAATCTCTTGATTTGTACGTTTTTTCCACGTGTCTTGACATGCAAAGTATCCCTGCAAAGTTTGGTGAAGATCTGAGTATGTAGTTTTTGACCTTATCTGGAACCTCCTATCTGAAAATTTGAAAATTCTTAAAAAATTCGACCAAAATCTTGATGTCTCCAATCTCTTGTTTTGTACGTTTTTTCCACGTGTCTTGACATCCAATGTATCCCTGCAATGTTTGGTGAAGATCTGAGTATGTAGTTTTTGACCTTATATGGAACCTCCTATCTGAAAATTTGAAAATTCTTCAAAAATTTGACCAAAATCTTGATGTCCCCAATCCTATGTTTTGTATGTTTTTTCCACGTGTCTTGACATCCAATGTATCCCTGAAAAGTTTGGTGAAGATCTGAGTATGTCGTTTTTGACTTTATCTGGAACATCCTTTCTGAAAATTTGAAAATTCTTAAAAAATTCGTCCAAAATCTTGATGTCTCCAATCTCTTGTTTTGTACGTTTTTCCCACGTGTCTTGACATCCAATGTATCCCTGCAAAGTTTGGTGAAGATCTGAGTAGGTAGTTTTTGACCTTATCTGGAACCTCCTATCTGAATATTTGAAAATTTTGAAAAAATTCGTCCAAAATCTTGATGTCTAAAATCTCTTGTTTTGTACGTTTTTTCCACGTGTCTTGACATCCAATGTATCCCTGCAATGTTTGGTGAAGATCTGAGTATGTAGTTTTTGACCTTATATGGAACCTCCTATCTGAAAATTTGAAAATTCTTAAAAAATTTGACCAAAATCTTGATGTCCCTAACCCTATGTTTTGTATGTTTTTTCCACGTGTCTTGACATCCAATGTATCCCTGAAAAGTTTGGTGAAGATCTGAGTATGTCGTTTTTGACTTTATCTGGAACATCTTTTCTGAAAATTTGAAAATTCTTAAAAAATTCGTCCAAAATCTTGATGTCTCCAATCTCTTGTTTTGTACGTTTTTTCCACGTGTCTTGACATCCAATGTATCCCTGCAAAGTTTGGTGAAGATCTGAGTATGTAGTTTTTGACCTTATCTGGAACCTCCCATCTGAAAATTTGAAAATTCCTAAAAAATCCGTCCAAAATCTTGATGACCCCAATCTCTTGTTTTGTACGTTTTTTCCACGTGTCTTGACATCCAATGTATCCCTGCAAAGTTTGGTGAAGATCTGAGTATGTAGTTTTTGACCTTATATGGAACCTCCTTTCTGAAAATTGAAAATTCTTAAAAAATTCGACCAAAATCTTGATGTCTCCAATCCCTTGTTTTGTACGTTTTTTCCACGTGTCTTGACATCCAATGTATCCCTGCAAAGTTTTGTGATGATCTGAGTATGTCGTTTTTGACCTTATCTGGAACCTCCCATCTGAAAATTTGAAAATTCTTAAAAAATCCGTCCAAAATCTTGATGACCCCATTCTCTTGTTTTGTACGTTTTTTCCACGTGTCTTGAAATCCAATGTATCCCTGCAAAGTTTGGTGAAGATCTGAGTATGTAGTTTTTGACCTTATATGGAACCTATCTGAAAATTTGAAAATTCTTAAAAAATTCGACCAAAATCTTGATGTCCCCAATCCTATGTCTTGTATGTTTTTTCCACGTGTCTTGACATCCAATGTATCCCTGCAAAGTTTGGTGAAGATCTGAGTATGTAGTTTTTGACCTTATATGGAACCTCCTATCTGAAAATTTGAAAATTCTTAAAAAATTCGACCAAAATCTTGATGTTCCCAATCCTATGTTTTGTATGTTTTTTCCACGTGTCTTGACATCCAATGTATCCCTGCAAAGTTTGGTGGAGATCTGAGTATGTAGTTTTTGACCTTATATGGAACCTCCTATCTGAAAATTTGAAAATTCTTAAAAAATTCGTCCAAAATCTTGATGTCTCCAATCTCTTGTTTTGTACGTTTTTTCCAAGTGTCTTGACATCCAATGTATCACTGCAAAGTTTGGTGAAGATCTGAGTATGTAGTTTTTGACCTTATATGGAACCTCCTTTCTGAAAATTTGAAAATTCTTAAAAAATTCGACCAAAATCTTGATGTCTCCAATCTCTTGTTTTGTACGTTTTTTCCACGTGTCTTGACATCCAATGTATCCCTGCAAAGTTTGGTGAAGATCTGAGTATGTAGTTTTTGACCTTATCTGGAACCTCCCATCTGAAAATTTGAAAATTCCTAAAAAATCCGTCCAAAATCTTGATGAACCCAATGTCTTGTTTTGTACGTTTTTTCCACGTGTCTTGACACATCATGTATCCCTGCAAAGTTTGGTGAAGATCTGAGTATGTAGTTTTTGACCTTATATGGAACCTCCTTTCTGAAAATTTGAAAATTCTTAAGAAATTCGTCCAAAATCTTGATGTCTCCAATCTCTTGTTTTGTACGTTTTTTCCACGTGTCTTGACATCCAAAGTATCCCTGCAAAGTTTGGTGAAGATCTGAGTATGTAGTTTTTTACCTCATATGGAACCTCCTATCTGAAAATGTGAAAATTCTTAAAAAATTCGACCAAAATCTTGATGTCCCCAATCTCTTGTTTTGTATGTTTTTTCCACGTGTCTTGACATCCAATGTATCCATGCAAAGTTTGGTGAAGATCTGAGTATGTCGTTTTTGACCTTATCTGGAACCTACTTTCTGAAAATTTGAATATTCTTAAAAAATTCGTCCAAAATCTTGATGTCTCCAATCTCTTGTTTTGTACGTTTTTTACACGTGTCTTGACATCCAATGTATCCCTGCAAAGTTTGGTGAAGATCTGAGTATGTAGTTTTTGACCTTATCTGGAACCTCTCATCTTAAAATTTGAAAATTCCTAAAAAATCCGTCCAAAACCTTGATGACCCCAATCTCTTGTTTTGTACGTTTTTTCCACGTTTCTTGACATCCAATGTATCCCAGCAAAGTTTGGTGAAGATCTGAGTATGTAGTTTTTGACCTTATATGGAACCTCCTTTCTGAAAATTTGAAAATTCTTAAAAAATTCGTCCAAAATCTTGATGTCTACAATCCCTTGTTTTGTACGTTTAGTCCACGTGTCTTGACATCCAATGTATCCCTGCAAAGTTTGGTGAAGATCTGAGTATGTAGTTTTTTACCTTATATGGAACCTCCTATCTGAAAATTTGAAAATTCTTAAAAAATTCGACCAAAATCTTGATGTTCCGAATCTTATATTTTGTATGTTTTTTCCACGTGTCTTGACATCCAATGCATTCTTGCAAAGTTTGATGAAGATCTGAGTATGTCGTTTTTGTCCTTATCTGGAACCTCCCATCTGAAAATTTGAAAATTCTTAAAAAATCCGTCCAAAATCTTGATGTCTCCAATCTCTTGTTTTGTACGTTTTTTCCACGTGTCTTGACATCCAATGTATCCCTGCAATGTTTGGTGAAGATCTGATTATGTCGTTTTTGACCTTTTATGGAACCTCCTATCCGAAAATTTGAAAATTCTTAAAAAATTTGACCAAAATCTTGATGTCCCCAATCCTATGTTTTGTATGTTTTTTCCACGTGTCTTGACATCCAATGTATCCCTGCAGAGTTTGGTGAAGATCTGAGTATGTCGTTTTTGACCTTATCTGGATCATCCTTTCTGAAAATTTGAAAATTCTTAAAAAATTCGTCCAAAATCTTGATGTCTCCAATCTCTTGTTTTGTACGTTTTTTCCACGTGTCTTGACACATAATGTATCCCTGCAAAGTTTGGTGAAGATCTGAGTATGTAGTTTTTGACCTTATATGGAACCTCCTTTCTGAAAATTTGAAAATTCTTAAAAAATTCGTCCGAAATCATGATGTCTCCAATCTCTTGTTTTGTACGTTTTTTCGGCGTGTCTTGACATCCAATGTATCCCTGCAAAGTTTGGTGAAGATCTGAGTATGTAGTTTTTGACCTTATATGGAACCTCCTTTCTGAAAATTTGAAAATTCTTAAAAAATTCGTCCAAAATCTTGATGTCCCCAATCCTATGTTTTGTATGTTTTTTCCACGTGTCTTGACATCCAATGTATCCATGCAAAGTTTGGTGAAGATCTGAGTATGTCGTTTTTGACCTTATCTGGAACCTCCCATCTGAAAATTTGAAAATTCTTAAAAAATTCGTCGAAAATCTTGATGTCTCCAATCTCTTGTTTTGTACGTTTTTTCCACGTGTCTTGACATCCAATGTATCCCTGCAAAGTTTGGTGAAGATCTGAGTATGTTGTTTTTGACCTTATATGGAACCTCCTATCTGAAAATTTGAAAATTCTTAAAAAATTCGTCCAAAACCTTGATGTCCCCAATCTCTTGTTTTGTACGTTTTTTCCACGTGTCTTGACATCCAATGTATCCCTGCAATGTTTGGTGAAGATTTGAGTATGTATTTTTTGATCTTATATGGAACCTCCTATCTGAAAATTTGAAAATTCTAAAAAAATTCGTCCAAAATCTTGATGTCCCCAATGCTATGTTTTGTATGTTTTTTCCACGTGCCTTGACATCCAATGTATCCCTGCAAAGTTTGGTGAAGATCTGAGTATGTCGTTTTTTACCTTTTCTGGAACATCCTTTCTGAAAATTTGAAAATTCTTAAAATATTCGTCCAAAATCTTGATGTCTCCAATCTCTTGTTTTGTACGTTTTTTCCACGTGTCTTGACATCCAATGTATCCCTCCAAAGTTTGGTGAAGATCTGAGTATGTATTTTTTGACCTTATATGGAACCTCCTATTTGAAAATTTGAAAATTCTTAAAAAATTCGACCAAAATCTTGATGTCTCCAATCTCTTGTTTTGTACGTTTTTTCCACGTGTCTTGACATCCAATGTATCCCTGCAAAGTTTAGTGAAGATCTGAGTATGTAGTTTTTGACCTTATATGGAACCTCCTTTCTGAAAATTTGAAAATTCTTAAAAAATTCGTCCAAAATCTTGATGTCACCAATCCTATGTTTTGTATGTTTTTTTCACGTGTCTTGACATTTAATGTATCCATGCAAAGTTTGATGAAGATCTGAGTATGTCGTTTTTGACCTTATCTGGAACCTCCTATCTGAAAATTTGAAAATTCTTAAAAAATTCGTCGAAAATCTTGATGTCTCCAATCTCTTGATTTGTACGTTTTTTCCACGTGTCTTGACATGCAAAGTATCCCTGCAAAGTTTGGTGAAGATCTGAGTATGTAGTTTTTGACCTTATCTGGAACCTCCTATCTGAAAATTTGAAAATTCTTAAAAAATTCGACCAAAATCTTGATGTCTCCAATCTCTTGTTTTGTACGTTTTTTCCACGTGTCTTGACATCCAATGTATCCCTGCAAAGTTTTGTGATGATCTGAGTATGTCGTTTTTGACCTTATCTGGAACCTCCCATCTGAAAATTTGAAAATTCTTAAAAAATCCGTCCAAAATCTTGATGACCCCATTCTCTTGTTTTGTACGTTTTTTCCACGTGTCTTGAAATCCAATGTATCCCTGCAAAGTTTGGTGAAGATCTGAGTATGTAGTTTTTGACCTTATATGGAACCTATCTGAAAATTTGAAAATTCTTAAAAAATTCGACCAAAATCTTGATGTCCCCAATCCTATGTCTTGTATGTTTTTTCCACGTGTCTTGACATCCAATGTATCCCTGCAAAGTTTGGTGAAGATCTGAGTATGTAGTTTTTGACCTTATATGGAACCTCCTATCTGAAAATTTGAAAATTCTTAAAAAATTCGACCAAAATCTTGATGTTCCCAATCCTATGTTTTGTATGTTTTTTCCACGTGTCTTGACATCCAATGTATCCCTGCAAAGTTTGGTGGAGATCTGAGTATGTAGTTTTTGACCTTATATGGAACCTCCTATCTGAAAATTTGAAAATTCTTAAAAAATTCGTCCAAAATCTTGATGTCTCCAATCTCTTGTTTTGTACGTTTTTTCCACGTGTCTTGACATCCAATGTATCACTGCAAAGTTTGGTGAAGATCTGAGTATGTAGTTTTTGACCTTATATGGAACCTCCTTTCTGAAAATTTGAAAATTCTTAAAAAATTCGACCAAAATCTTGATGTCTCCAATCTCTTGTTTTGTACGTTTTTTCCACGTGTCTTGACATCCAATGTATCCCTGCAAAGTTTGGTGAAGATCTGAGTATGTAGTTTTTGACCTTATCTGGAACCTCCCATCTGAAAATTTGAAAATTCCTAAAAAATCCGTCCAAAATCTTGATGAACCCAATGTCTTGTTTTGTACGTTTTTTCCACGTGTCTTGACACATCATGTATCCCTGCAAAGTTTGGTGAAGATCTGAGTATGTAGTTTTTGACCTTATATGGAACCTCCTTTCTGAAAATTTGAAAATTCTTAAGAAATTCGTCCAAAATCTTGATGTCTCCAATCTCTTGTTTTGTACGTTTTTTCCACGTGTCTTGACATCCAATGTATCCCTGCAAAGTTTGGTGAAGATCTGAGTATGTAGTTTTTGACCTCATATGGAACCTCCTATCTGAAAATGTGAAAATTCTTAAAAAATTCGACCAAAATCTTGATGTCCCCAATCTCTTGTTTTGTATGTTTTTTCCACGTGTCTTGACATCCAATGTATCCATGCAAAGTTTGGTGAAGATCTGAGTATGTCGTTTTTGACCTTATCTGGAACCTACTTTCTGAAAATTTGAATATTCTTAAAAAATTCGTCCAAAATCTTGATGTCTCCAATCTCTTGTTTTGTACGTTTTTTACACGTGTCTTGACATCTAATGTATCCCTGCAAAGTTTGGTGAAGATCTGAGTATGTAGTTTTTGACCTTATCTGGAACCTCTCATCTTAAAATTTGAAAATTCCTAAAAAATCCGTCCAAAACCTTGATGACCCCAATCTCTTGTTTTGTACGTTTTTTCCACGTTTCTTGACATCCAATGTATCCCAGCAAAGTTTGGTGAAGATCTGAGTATGTAGTTTTTGACCTTATATGGAACCTCCTTTCTGAAAATTTGAAAATTCTTAAAAAATTCGTCCAAAATCTTGATGTCTACAATCCCTTGTTTTGTACGTTTAGTCCACGTGTCTTGACATCCAATGTATCCCTGCAAAGTTTGGTGAAGATCTGAGTATGTAGTTTTTTACCTTATATGGAACCTCCTATCTGAAAATTTGAAAATTCTTAAAAAATTCGACCAAAATCTTGATGTTCCGAATCTTATATTTTGTATGTTTTTTCCACGTGTCTTGACATCCAATGCATTCTTGCAAAGTTTGATGAAGATCTGAGTATGTCGTTTTTGTCCTTATCTGGAACCTCCCATCTGAAAATTTGAAAATTCTTAAAAAATCCGTCCAAAATCTTGATGTCTCCAATCTCTTGTTTTGTACGTTTTTTCCACGTGTCTTGACATCCAATGTATCCCTGCAATGTTTGGTGAAGATCTGATTATGTCGTTTTTGACCTTTTATGGAACCTCCTATCCGAAAATTTGAAAATTCTTAAAAAATTTGACCAAAATCTTGATGTCCCCAATCCTATGTTTTGTATGTTTTTTCCACGTGTCTTGACATCCAATGTATCCCTGCAGAGTTTGGTGAAGATCTGAGTATGTCGTTTTTGACCTTATCTGGATCATCCTTTCTGAAAATTTGAAAATTCTTAAAAAATTCGTCCAAAATCTTGATGTCTCCAATCTCTTGTTTTGTACGTTTTTTCCACGTGTCTTGACACATAATGTATCCCTGCAAAGTTTGGTGAAGATCTGAGTATGTAGTTTTTGACCTTATATGGAACCTCCTTTCTGAAAATTTGAAAATTCTTAAAAAATTCGTCCGAAATCATGATGTCTCCAATCTCTTGTTTTGTACGTTTTTTCGGCGTGTCTTGACATCCAATGTATCCCTGCAAAGTTTGGTGAAGATCTGAGTATGATGTTTTTGACCTTATATGGAACCTCCTTTCTGAAAATTTGAAAATTCTTAAAAAATTCGTCCAAAATCTTGATGTCCCCAATCCTATGTTTTGTATGTTTTTTCCACGTGTCTTGACATCCAATGTATCCATGCAAAGTTTGGTGAAGATCTGAGTATGTCGTTTTTGACCTTATCTGGAACCTCCCATCTGAAAATTTGAAAATTCTTAAAAAATTCGTCGAAAATCTTGATGTCTCCAATCTCTTGTTTTGTACGTTTTTTCCACGTGTCTTGACATCCAATGTATCCCTGCAAAGTTTGGTGAAGATCTGAGTATGTTGTTTTTGACCTTATATGGAACCTCCTATCTGAAAATTTGAAAATTCTTAAAAAATTCGTCCAAAACCTTGATGTCCCCAATCTCTTGTTTTGTACGTTTTTTCCACGTGTCTTGACATCCAATGTATCCCTGCAATGTTTGGTGAAGATTTGAGTATGTATTTTTTGATCTTATATGGAACCTCCTATCTGAAAATTTGAAAATTCTAAAAAAATTCGTCCAAAATCTTGATGTCCCCAATGCTATGTTTTGTATGTTTTTTCCACGTGCCTTGACATCCAATGTATCCCTGCAAAGTTTGGTGAAGATCTGAGTATGTCGTTTTTTACCTTATCTGGAACATCCTTTCTGAAAATTTGAAAATTCTTAAAATATTCGTCCAAAATCTTGATGTCTCCAATCTCTTGTTTTGTACGTTTTTTCCACGTGTCTTGACATCCAATGTATCCCTCCAAAGTTTGGTGAAGATCTGAGTATGTATTTTTTGACCTTATATGGAACCTCCTATTTGAAAATTTGAAAATTCTTAAAAAATTCGACCAAAATCTTGATGTCTCCAATCTCTTGTTTTGTACGTTTTTTCCACGTGTCTTGACATCCAATGTATCCCTGCAAAGTTTAGTGAAGATCTGAGTATGTAGTTTTTGACCTTATATGGAACCTCCTTTCTGAAAATTTGAAAATTCTTAAAAAATTCGTCCAAAATCTTGATGTCACCAATCCTATGTTTTGTATGTTTTTTTCACGTGTCTTGACATTTAATGTATCCATGCAAAGTTTGATGAAGATCTGAGTATGTCGTTTTTGACCTTATCTGGAACCTCCTATCTGAAAATTTGAAAATTCTTAAAAAATTCGTCGAAAATCTTGATGTCTCCAATCTCTTGATTTGTACGTTTTTTCCACGTGTCTTGACATGCAAAGTATCCCTGCAAAGTTTGGTGAAGATCTGAGTATGTAGTTTTTGACCTTATATGGAACCTCCTATCTGAAAATTTGAAAATTCTTCAAAAATTTGACCAAAATCTTGATGTCCCCAATCCTATGTTTTGTATGTTTTTTCCACGTGTCTTGACATCCAATGTATCCCTGAAAAGTTTGGTGAAGATCTGAGTATGTCGTTTTTGACCTTATATGGAACATCCTTTCTGAAAATTTGAAAATTCTTAAAAAATTCGTCCAAAATCTTGATGTCTCCAATCTCTTGTTTTGTACGTTTTTCCCACGTGTCTTGACATCCAATGTATCCCTGCAAAGTTTGGTGAAGATCTGAGTATGTAGTTTTTGACCTTATCTGGAACCTCCTATCTGAATATTTGAAAATTTTGAAAAAATTCGTCCAAAATCTTGATGTCTAAAATCTCTTGTTTTGTACGTTTTTTCCACGTGTCTTGACATCCAATGTATCCCTGCAATGTTTGGTGAAGATCTGAGTATGTAGTTTTTGACCTTATATGGAACCTCCTATCTGAAAATTTGAAAATTCTTAAAAAATTTGACCAAAATCTTGATGTCCCTAACCCTATGTTTTGTATGTTTTTTCCACGTGTCTTGACATCCAATGTATCCCTGAAAAGTTTGGTGAAGATCTGAGTATGTCGTTTTTGACTTTATCTGGAACATCTTTTCTGAAAATTTGAAAATTCTTAAAAAATTCGTCCAAAATCTTGATGTCTCCAATCTCTTGTTTTGTACGTTTTTTCCACGTGTCTTGACATCCAATGTATCCCTGCAAAGTTTGGTGAAGATCTGAGTATGTAGTTTTTGACCTTATCTGGAACCTCCCATCTGAAAATTTGAAAATTCCTAAAAAATCCGTCCAAAATCTTGATGACCCCAATCTCTTGTTTTGTACGTTTTTTCCACGTGTCTTGACATCCAATGTATCCCTGCAAAGTTTGGTGAAGATCTGAGTATGTAGTTTTTGACCTTATATGGAACCTCCTTTCTGAAAATTTGAAAATTCTTAAAAAATTCGACCAAAATCTTGATGTCTCCAATCCCTTGTTTTGTACGTTTTTTCCACGTGTCTTGACATCCAATGTATCCCTGCAAAGTTTTGTGATGATCTGAGTATGTCGTTTTTGACCTTATCTGGAACCTCCCATCTGAAAATTTGAAAATTCTTAAAAAATCCGTCCAAAATCTTGATGACCCCATTCTCTTGTTTTGTACGTTTTTTCCACGTGTCTTGAAATCCAATGTATCCCTGCAAAGTTTGGTGAAGATCTGAGTATGTAGTTTTTGACCTTATATGGAACCTATATGAAAATTTGAAAATTCTTAAAAAATTCGACCAAAATCTTGATGTCCCCAATCCTATGTCTTGTATGTTTTTTCCACGTGTCTTGACATCCAATGTATCCCTGCAAAGTTTGGTGAAGATCTGAGTATGTAGTTTTTGACCTTATATGGAACCTCCTATCTGAAAATTTGAAAATTCTTAAAAAATTCGACCAAAATCTTGATGTTCCCAATCCTATGTTTTGTATGTTTTTTCCACGTGTCTTGACATCCAATGTATCCCTGCAAAGTTTGGTGGAGATCTGAGTATGTAGTTTTTGACCTTATATGGAACCTCCTATCTGAAAATTTGAAAATTCTTAAAAAATTCGTCCAAAATCTTGATGTCTCCAATCTCTTGTTTTGTACGTTTTTTCCACGTGTCTTGACATCCAATGTATCCCTGCAAAGTTTGGTGAAGATCTGAGTATGTAGTTTTTGACCTTATATGGAACCTCCTATCTGAAAATTTGAAAATTCTTAAAAAATCCGTCCAAAATCTTGATGTCTCCAATCTCTTGTTTTGTACGTTTTTTCCACGTGTCTTGACATCCAATGTATCCCTGCAATGTTTGGTGAAGATCTGAGTATGTAGTTTTTGACCTTATCTGGAACCTCCCATCTGAAAATTTGAAAATTCCTAAAAAATCCGTCCAAAATCTTGATGAACCCAATCTCTTGTTTTGTACGTTTTTTCCACGTGTCTTGACACATCATGTATCCCTGCAAAGTTTGGTGAAGATCTGAGTATGTAGTTTTTGACCTTATATGGAACCTCCTTTCTGAAAATTTGAAAATTCTTAAAAAATTCGTCCAAAATCTTGATGTCTCCAATCTCTTGTTTTGTTTTTTCCACGTGTCTTGACATCCAATGTATCCCTGCAAAGTTTGGTGAAGATCTGAGTATGTAGTTTTTGACCTTATATGGAACCTCCTATCTGAAAATTTGAAAATTCTTAAAAAATTCGACCAAAATCTTGATGTCCCCAATCCTATGTTTTGTATGTTTTTTCCACGTGTCTTGACATCCAATGTATCCATGCAAAGTTTGGTGAAGATCTGAGTATGTCGTTTTTGACCTTATCTGGAACCTACTTTCTGAAAATTTGAATATTCTTAAAAAATTCGTCCAAAATCTTGATGTCTCCAATCTCTTGTTTTGTACGTTTTTTACACGTGTCTTGACATCCAATGTATCCCTGCAAAGTTTGGTGAAGATCTGAGTATGTAGTTTTTGACCTTATCTGGAACCTCTCATCTGAAAATTTGAAAATTCCTAAAAAATCCGTCCAAAATCTTGATGACCCCAATCTCTTGTTTTGTACGTTTTTTTCACGTTTCTTGACATCCAATGTATCCCTGCAAAGTTTGGTGAAGATCTGAGTATGTAGTTTTTGACCTTATATGGAACCTCCTTTCTGAAAATTTGAAAATTCTTAAAAAATTCGTCCAAAATCTTGATGTCTACAATCCCTTGTTTTGTACGTTTAGTCCACGTGTCTTGACATCCAATGTATCCCTGCAAAGTTTGGTGAAGATCTGAGTATGTACTTTTTGACCTTATATGGAACCTTTTATCTGAAAATTTGAAAATTCTTAAAAAATTCGACCAAAATCTTGATGTTCCGAATCTTATGTTTTGTATGTTTTTTCCACGTGTCTTGACATCCAATGCATTCCTGCAAAGTTTGATGAAGATCTGAGTATGTCGTTTTTGTCCTTATCTGGAACCTCCCATCTGAAAATTTGAAAATTCTTAAAAAATCCGTCCAAAATCTTGATGTCTCTAATCTCTTGTTTTGTACGTTTTTTCCACGTGTCTTGACCTCCAATGTATCCCTGCAATGTTTGGTGAAGATCTGAGTATGTCGTTTTTGACCTTATATGGAACCTCCTATCTGAAAATTTGAAAATTCTTAAAAAAATTGACCAAAATCTTGATGTCCCCAATCCTATGTTTTGTATGTTTTTTCCACGTGTCTTGACATCCAATGTATCCCTGCAGAGTTTGGTGAAGATCTGAGTATGTCGTTTTTGACCTTATCTGGATCATCCTTTCTGAAAATTTGAAAATTCTTAAAAAATTCGTCCAAAATCTTGATGTCTCCAATCTCTTGTTTTGTACGTTTTTTCCACGTGTCTTGACACATAATGTATCCCTGCAAAGTTTGGTGAAGATCTGAGTATGTAGTTTTTGACCTTATATGGAACCTCCTTTCTGAAAATTTGAAAATTCTTAAAAAATTCGTCCGAAATCATGATGTCTCCAATCTCTTGTTTTGTACGTTTTTTCGACGTGTCTTGACATCCAATGTATCCCTGCAAAGTTTGGTGAAGATCTGAGTATGTAGTTTTTGACCTTATATGGAACCTCCTTTCTGAAAATTTGAAAATTCTTAAAAATTTCGTCCAAAATCTTGATGTCCCCAATCCTATGTTTTGTATGTTTTTTCCACGTGTCTTGACATCCAATGTATCCATGCAAAGTTTGGTGAAGATCTGAGTATGTAGTTTTTGACCTTATCTGGAACCTCCCATCTGAAAATTTGAAAATTCTTAAAAAATTCGTCGAAAATCTTGATGTCTCCAATCTCTTGTTTTGTACGTTTTTTCCACGTGTCTTGACATCCAATGTATCCCTGCAAAGTTTGGTGAAGATCTGAGTATGTAGTTTTTGACCTTATATGGAACCTCCTATCTGAAAATTTGAAAATTCTTAAAAAATTCGTCCAAAACCTTGATGTCCCCAATCTCTTGTTTTGTACGTTTTTTCCACGTGTCTTGACATCCAATGTATCCCTGCAATGTTTGGTGAAGATCTGAGTATGTAGTTTTTGACCTTATATGGAACATCCTACCTGAAAATTTGAAAATTCTTAAAAAATTCGTCCAAAATCTTGATGTCCCCAATCCTATGTTTTGTATGTTTTTTCCACGTGTCTTGACATCCAATGTATCCCTGCAAAGTTTGGTGAAGATCTGAGTATGTCGTTTTTTACCTTATCTGGAACATCCTTTATGAAAATTTGAAAATTCTTAAAATATTCGTCCAAAATCTTGATGTCTCCAATCTCTTGTTTTGTACGTTTTTTCCACGTGTCTTGACATCCAATGTATCCCTCCAAAGTTTGGTGAAGATCTGAGTATGTAGTTTTTGACCTTATATGGAACCTCCTATTTGAAAATTTGAAAATTCTTAAAAAAATCGACCAAAATCTTGATGTCTCCAATCTCTTGTTTTGTACGTTTTTTCCACGTGTCTTGACATCCAATGTATCCCTGCAAAGTTTAGTGAAGATCTGAGTATGTAGTTTTTGACCTTATATGGAACCTCCTTTCTGAAAATTTGAAAATTCTTAAAAAATTCGTCCAAAATCTTGATGTCACCAATCCTATGTTTTGTATGTTTTTTCCACATGTCTTGACATTTAATGTATCCATGCAAAGTTTTATGAAGATCTGAGTATGTCGTTTTTGACCTTATCTGGAACCTCCCATCTGAAAATTTGAAAATTCTTAAAAAATTCGTCGAAAATCTTGATGTCTCCAATCTCTTGATTTGTACGTTTTTTCCACGTGTCTTGACATGCAAAGTATCCCTGCAAACTTTGGTGAAGATCTGAGTATGTAGTTTTTGACCTTATATGGAACCTCCTTTCTGAAAATTTGAAAATTCTTAAAAAATTCGTCGAAAATCTTGATGTCTCCAATCTCTTGATTTGTACGTTTTTTCCACGTGTCTTGACATGCAAAGTATCCCTGCAAACTTTGGTGAAGATCTGAGTATGTAGTTTTTGACCTTATCTGGAAACTCCTATCTGAAAATTTGAAAATTCTTAAAAAATTCGACCAAAATCTTGATGTCTCCAATCTCTTGTTTTGTACGTTTTTTCCACGTGTCTTGACATCCAATGTATCCCTGCAATGTTTGGTGAAGATCTGAGTATGTAGTTTTTGACCTTATATGGAACCTCCTATCTGAAAATTTGAAAATTCTTCAAAAATTTGACCAAAATCTTGATGTCCCCAATCCTATGTTTTGTATGTTTTTTCCACGTGTCTTGACATCCAATGTATCCCTGAGAAGTTTGGTGAAGATCTGAGTATGTCGCTTTTGACCTTATCTGGAACATCCTTTCTGAAAATTTGAAAATTCTTAAAAAATTCGTCCAAAATCTTGATGTCTCCAATCTCTTGTTTTGTACGTTTTTCCCACGTGTCTTGACATCCAATGTATCCCTGCAAAGTTTGGTGAAGATCTGAGTATGTAGTTTTTGACCTTATCTGGAACCGCCTATCTGAATATTTGAAAATTTTGAAAAAATTCGTCCAAAATCTTGATGTCTCCAATCTCTTGTTTTGTACGTTTTTTCCACGTGTCTTGACATCCAATGTATCCCTGCAATGTTTGGTGAAGATCTGAGTATGTAGTTTTTGACCTTATATGGAACCTCCTATCTGAAAATTTGAAAATTCTTAAAAAATTTGACCAAAATCTTGATGTCCCCAATCCTATGTTTTGTATGTTTTTTCCACGTGTCTTGACATCCAATGTATCCCAGAAAAGTTTGGTGAAGATCTGAGTATGTCGTTTTTGACTTTATCTGGAACATCTTTTCTGAAAATTTGAAAATTCTTAAAAAATTCGTCCAAAATCTTGATGTCTCCAATCTCTTGTTTTGTACGTTTTTTCCACGTGTCTTGACATCCAATGTATCCCTGCAAAGTTTGGTGAAGATCTGAGTATGTAGTTTTTGACCTTATCTGGAACCTCCCATCTGAAAATTTGAAAATTCCTAAAAAATCCGTCCAAAATCTTGATGACCCCAATCTCTTGTTTTGTACGTTTTTTCCACGTGTCTTGACATCCAATGTATCCCTGCAAAGTTTGGTGAAGATCTGAGTATGTAGTTTTTGACCTTATATGGAACCTCCTTTCGGAAAATTTGAAAATTCTTAAAAAATTCGTCCAAAATCTTGATGTCTCCAATCTCTTGTTTTGTTTTTTCCACGTGTCTTGACATCCAATGTATCCCTGCAAAGTTTGGTGAAGATCTGAGTATGTAGTTTTTGACCTTATATGGAACCTCCTATCTGGAAATTTGAAAATTCTTAAAAAATTCGACCAAAATCTTGATGTCCCCAATCCTATGTTTTGTATGTTTTTTCCACGTGTCTTGACATCCAATGTATCCCTGAAAAGTTTGGTGAAGATCTGAGTATGTCGTTTTTGACTTTATCTGGAACCTCCTTTCTGAAAATTTGAAAATTCTTAAAAAATTCGACCAAAATCTTGATGTCTCCAATCCCTTGTTTTGTACGTTTTTTCCACGTGTCTTGACATCCAATGTATCCCTGCAAAGTTTTGTGATGATCTGAGTATGTCGTTTTTGACCTTATCTGGAACCTCCCATCTGAAAATTTGAAAATTCTTAAAAAATCCGTCCAAAATCTTGATGACCCCATTCTCTTGTTTTGTACGTTTTTTCCACGTGTCTTGAAATCCAATGTATCCCTGCAAAGTTTGGTGAAGATCTGAGTATGTAGTTTTTGACCTTATATGGAACCTATATGAAAATTTGAAAATTCTTAAAAAATTCGACCAAAATCTTGATGTCCCCAATCCTATGTCTTGTATGTTTTTTCCACGTGTCTTGACATCCAATGTATCCCTGCAAAGTTTGGTGAAGATCTGAGTATGTAGTTTTTGACCTTATATGGAACCTCCTATCTGAAAATTTGAAAATTCTTAAAAAATTCGACCAAAATCTTGATGTTCCCAATCCTATGTTTTGTATGTTTTTTCCACGTGTCTTGACATCCAATGTATCCCTGCAAAGTTTGGTGGAGATCTGAGTATGTAGTTTTTGACCTTATATGGAACCTCCTATCTGAAAATTTGAAAATTCTTAAAAAATTCGTCCAAAATCTTGATGTCTCCAATCTCTTGTTTTGTACGTTTTTTCCACGTGTCTTGACATCCAATGTATCCCTGCAAAGTTTGGTGAAGATCTGAGTATGTAGTTTTTGACCTTATATGGAACCTCCTATCTGAAAATTTGAAAATTCTTAAAAAATCCGTCCAAAATCTTGATGTCTCCAATCTCTTGTTTTGTACGTTTTTTCCACGTGTCTTGACATCCAATGTATCCCTGCAATGTTTGGTGAAGATCTGAGTATGTAGTTTTTGACCTTATCTGGAACCTCCCATCTGAAAATTTGAAAATTCCTAAAAAATCCGTCCAAAATCTTGATGAACCCAATCTCTTGTTTTGTACGTTTTTTCCACGTGTCTTGACACATCATGTATCCCTGCAAAGTTTGGTGAAGATCTGAGTATGTAGTTTTTGACCTTATATGGAACCTCCTTTCTGAAAATTTGAAAATTCTTAAAAAATTCGTCCAAAATCTTGATGTCTCCAATCTCTTGTTTTGTTTTTTCCACGTGTCTTGACATCCAATGTATCCCTGCAAAGTTTGGTGAAGATCTGAGTATGTAGTTTTTGACCTTATATGGAACCTCCTATCTGAAAATTTGAAAATTCTTAAAAAATTCGACCAAAATCTTGATGTCCCCAATCCTATGTTTTGTATGTTTTTTCCACGTGTCTTGACATCCAATGTATCCATGCAAAGTTTGGTGAAGATCTGAGTATGTCGTTTTTGACCTTATCTGGAACCTACTTTCTGAAAATTTGAATATTCTTAAAAAATTCGTCCAAAATCTTGATGTCTCCAATCTCTTGTTTTGTACGTTTTTTACACGTGTCTTGACATCCAATGTATCCCTGCAAAGTTTGGTGAAGATCTGAGTATGTAGTTTTTGACCTTATCTGGAACCTCTCATCTGAAAATTTGAAAATTCCTAAAAAATCCGTCCAAAATCTTGATGACCCCAATCTCTTGTTTTGTACGTTTTTTTCACGTTTCTTGACATCCAATGTATCCCTGCAAAGTTTGGTGAAGATCTGAGTATGTAGTTTTTGACCTTATATGGAACCTCCTTTCTGAAAATTTGAAAATTCTTAAAAAATTCGTCCAAAATCTTGATGTCTACAATCCCTTGTTTTGTACGTTTAGTCCACGTGTCTTGACATCCAATGTATCCCTGCAAAGTTTGGTGAAGATCTGAGTATGTACTTTTTGACCTTATATGGAACCTCCTATCTGAAAATTTGAAAATTCTTAAAAAATTCGACCAAAATCTTGATGTTCCGAATCTTATGTTTTGTATGTTTTTTCCACGTGTCTTGACATCCAATGCATTCCTGCAAAGTTTGATGAAGATCTGAGTATGTCGTTTTTGTCCTTATCTGGAACCTCCCATCTGAAAATTTGAAAATTCTTAAAAAATCCGTCCAAAATCTTGATGTCTCTAATCTCTTGTTTTGTACGTTTTTTCCACGTGTCTTGACCTCCAATGTATCCCTGCAATGTTTGGTGAAGATCTGAGTATGTCGTTTTTGACCTTATATGGAACCTCCTATCTGAAAATTTGAAAATTCTTAAAAAATTTGACCAAAATCTTGATGTCCCCAATCCTATGTTTTGTATGTTTTTTCCACGTGTCTTGACATCCAATGTATCCCTGCAGAGTTTGGTGAAGATCTGAGTATGTCGTTTTTGACCTTATCTGGATCATCCTTTCTGAAAATTTGAAAATTCTTAAAAAATTCGTCCAAAATCTTGATGTCTCCAATCTCTTGTTTTGTACGTTTTTTCCACGTGTCTTGACACATAATGTATCCCTGCAAAGTTTGGTGAAGATCTGAGTATGTAGTTTTTGACCTTATATGGAACCTCCTTTCTGAAAATTTGAAAATTCTTAAAAAATTCGTCCGAAATCATGATGTCTCCAATCTCTTGTTTTGTACGTTTTTTCGACGTGTCTTGACATCCAATGTATCCCTGCAAAGTTTGGTGAAGATCTGAGTATGTAGTTTTTGACCTTATATGGAACCTCCTTTCTGAAAATTTGAAAATTCTTAAAAATTTCGTCCAAAATCTTGATGTCCCCAATCCTATGTTTTGTATGTTTTTTCCACGTGTCTTGACATCCAATGTATCCATGCAAAGTTTGGTGAAGATCTGAGTATGTAGTTTTTGACCTTATCTGGAACCTCCTTTCTGAAAATTTGAAAATTCTTAAAAAATTCGTCGAAAATCTTGATGTCTCCAATCTCTTGTTTTGTACGTTTTTTCCACGTGTCTTGACATCCAATGTATCCCTGCAAAGTTTGGTGAAGATCTGAGTATGTAGTTTTTGACCTTATATGGAACCTCCTATCTGAAAATTTGAAAATTCTTAAAAAATTCGTCCAAAACCTTGATGTCCCCAATCTCTTGTTTTGTACGTTTTTTCCACGTGTCTTGACATCCAATGTATCCCTGCAATGTTTGGTGAAGATCTGAGTATGTAGTTTTTGACCTTATATGGAACATCCTATCTGAAAATTTGAAAATTCTTAAAAAATTCGTCCAAAATCTTGATGTCCCCAATCCTATGTTTTGTATGTTTTTTCCACGTGTCTTGACATCCAATGTATCCCTGCAAAGTTTGGTGAAGATCTGAGTATGTCGTTTTTTACCTTATCTGGAACATCCTTTATGAAAATTTGAAAATTCTTAAAATATTCGTCCAAAATCTTGATGTCTCCAATCTCTTGTTTTGTACGTTTTTTCCACGTGTCTTGACATCCAATGTATCCCTCCAAAGTTTGGTGAAGATCTGAGTATGTAGTTTTTGACCTTATATGGAACCTCCTATTTGAAAATTTGAAAATTCTTAAAAAAATCGACCAAAATCTTGATGTCTCCAATCTCTTGTTTTGTACGTTTTTTCCACGTGTCTTGACATCCAATGTATCCCTGCAAAGTTTAGTGAAGATCTGAGTATGTAGTTTTTGACCTTATATGGAACCTCCTTTCTGAAAATTTGAAAATTCTTAAAAAATTCGTCCAAAATCTTGATGTCACCAATCCTATGTTTTGTATGTTTTTTCCACATGTCTTGACATTTAATGTATCCATGCAAAGTTTTATGAAGATCTGAGTATGTCGTTTTTGACCTTATCTGGAACCTCCCATCTGAAAATTTGAAAATTCTTAAAAAATTCGTCGAAAATCTTGATGTCTCCAATCTCTTGATTTGTACGTTTTTTCCACGTGTCTTGACATGCAAAGTATCCCTGCAAACTTTGGTGAAGATCTGAGTATGTAGTTTTTGACCTTATATGGAACCTCCTTTCTGAAAATTTGAAAATTCTTAAAAAATTCGTCGAAAATCTTGATGTCTCCAATCTCTTGATTTGTACGTTTTTTCCACGTGTCTTGACATGCAAAGTATCCCTGCAAACTTTGGTGAAGATCTGAGTATGTAGTTTTTGACCTTATCTGGAACCTCCTATCTGAAAATTTGAAAATTCTTAAAAAATTTGACCAAAATCTTGATGTCCCTAACCCTATGTTTTGTATGTTTTTTCCACGTGTCTTGACATCCAATGTATCCCTGAAAAGTTTGGTGAAGATCTGAGTATGTCGTTTTTGACTTTATCTGGAACATCTTTTCTGAAAATTTGAAAATTCTTAAAAAATTCGTCCAAAATCTTGATGTCTCCAATCTCTTGTTTTGTACGTTTTTTCCACGTGTCTTGACATCCAATGTATCCCTGCAAAGTTTGGTGAAGATCTGAGTATGTAGTTTTTGACCTTATCTGGAACCTCCCATCTGAAAATTTGAAAATTCCTAAAAAATCCGTCCAAAATCTTGATGACCCCAATCTCTTGTTTTGTACGTTTTTTCCACGTGTCTTGACATCCAATGTATCCCTGCAAAGTTTGGTGAAGATCTGAGTATGTAGTTTTTGACCTTATATGGAACCTCCTTTCTGAAAATTGAAAATTCTTAAAAAATTCGACCAAAATCTTGATGTCTCCAATCCCTTGTTTTGTACGTTTTTTCCACGTGTCTTGACATCCAATGTATCCCTGCAAAGTTTTGTGATGATCTGAGTATGTCGTTTTTGACCTTATCTGGAACCTCCCATCTGAAAATTTGAAAATTCTTAAAAAATCCGTCCAAAATCTTGATGACCCCATTCTCTTGTTTTGTACGTTTTTTCCACGTGTCTTGAAATCCAATGTATCCCTGCAAAGTTTGGTGAAGATCTGAGTATGTAGTTTTTGACCTTATATGGAACCTATCTGAAAATTTGAAAATTCTTAAAAAATTCGACCAAAATCTTGATGTCCCCAATCCTATGTCTTGTATGTTTTTTCCACGTGTCTTGACATCCAATGTATCCCTGCAAAGTTTGGTGAAGATCTGAGTATGTAGTTTTTGACCTTATATGGAACCTCCTATCTGAAAATTTGAAAATTCTTAAAAAATTCGACCAAAATCTTGATGTTCCCAATCCTATGTTTTGTATGTTTTTTCCACGTGTCTTGACATCCAATGTATCCCTGCAAAGTTTGGTGGAGATCTGAGTATGTAGTTTTTGACCTTATATGGAACCTCCTATCTGAAAATTTGAAAATTCTTAAAAAATTCGTCCAAAATCTTGATGTCTCCAATCTCTTGTTTTGTACGTTTTTTCCAAGTGTCTTGACATCCAATGTATCACTGCAAAGTTTGGTGAAGATCTGAGTATGTAGTTTTTGACCTTATATGGAACCTCCTTTCTGAAAATTTGAAAATTCTTAAAAAATTCGACCAAAATCTTGATGTCTCCAATCTCTTGTTTTGTACGTTTTTTCCACGTGTCTTGACATCCAATGTATCCCTGCAAAGTTTGGTGAAGATCTGAGTATGTAGTTTTTGACCTTATCTGGAACCTCCCATCTGAAAATTTGAAAATTCCTAAAAAATCCGTCCAAAATCTTGATGAACCCAATGTCTTGTTTTGTACGTTTTTTCCACGTGTCTTGACACATCATGTATCCCTGCAAAGTTTGGTGAAGATCTGAGTATGTAGTTTTTGACCTTATATGGAACCTCCTTTCTGAAAATTTGAAAATTCTTAAGAAATTCGTCCAAAATCTTGATGTCTCCAATCTCTTGTTTTGTACGTTTTTTCCACGTGTCTTGACATCCAAAGTATCCCTGCAAAGTTTGGTGAAGATCTGAGTATGTAGTTTTTTACCTCATATGGAACCTCCTATCTGAAAATGTGAAAATTCTTAAAAAATTCGACCAAAATCTTGATGTCCCCAATCTCTTGTTTTGTATGTTTTTTCCACGTGTCTTGACATCCAATGTATCCATGCAAAGTTTGGTGAAGATCTGAGTATGTCGTTTTTGACCTTATCTGGAACCTACTTTCTGAAAATTTGAATATTCTTAAAAAATTCGTCCAAAATCTTGATGTCTCCAATCTCTTGTTTTGTACGTTTTTTACACGTGTCTTGACATCCAATGTATCCCTGCAAAGTTTGGTGAAGATCTGAGTATGTAGTTTTTGACCTTATCTGGAACCTCTCATCTTAAAATTTGAAAATTCCTAAAAAATCCGTCCAAAACCTTGATGACCCCAATCTCTTGTTTTGTACGTTTTTTCCACGTTTCTTGACATCCAATGTATCCCAGCAAAGTTTGGTGAAGATCTGAGTATGTAGTTTTTGACCTTATATGGAACCTCCTTTCTGAAAATTTGAAAATTCTTAAAAAATTCGTCCAAAATCTTGATGTCTACAATCCCTTGTTTTGTACGTTTAGTCCACGTGTCTTGACATCCAATGTATCCCTGCAAAGTTTGGTGAAGATCTGAGTATGTAGTTTTTTACCTTATATGGAACCTCCTATCTGAAAATTTGAAAATTCTTAAAAAATTCGACCAAAATCTTGATGTTCCGAATCTTATATTTTGTATGTTTTTTCCACGTGTCTTGACATCCAATGCATTCTTGCAAAGTTTGATGAAGATCTGAGTATGTCGTTTTTGTCCTTATCTGGAACCTCCCATCTGAAAATTTGAAAATTCTTAAAAAATCCGTCCAAAATCTTGATGTCTCCAATCTCTTGTTTTGTACGTTTTTTCCACGTGTCTTGACATCCAATGTATCCCTGCAATGTTTGGTGAAGATCTGATTATGTCGTTTTTGACCTTTTATGGAACCTCCTATCCGAAAATTTGAAAATTCTTAAAAAATTTGACCAAAATCTTGATGTCCCCAATCCTATGTTTTGTATGTTTTTTCCACGTGTCTTGACATCCAATGTATCCCTGCAGAGTTTGGTGAAGATCTGAGTATGTCGTTTTTGACCTTATCTGGATCATCCTTTCTGAAAATTTGAAAATTCTTAAAAAATTCGTCCAAAATCTTGATGTCTCCAATCTCTTGTTTTGTACGTTTTTTCCACGTGTCTTGACACATAATGTATCCCTGCAAAGTTTGGTGAAGATCTGAGTATGTAGTTTTTGACCTTATATGGAACCTCCTTTCTGAAAATTTGAAAATTCTTAAAAAATTCGTCCGAAATCATGATGTCTCCAATCTCTTGTTTTGTACGTTTTTTCGGCGTGTCTTGACATCCAATGTATCCCTGCAAAGTTTGGTGAAGATCTGAGTATGTAGTTTTTGACCTTATATGGAACCTCCTTTCTGAAAATTTGAAAATTCTTAAAAAATTCGTCCAAAATCTTGATGTCCCCAATCCTATGTTTTGTATGTTTTTTCCACGTGTCTTGACATCCAATGTATCCATGCAAAGTTTGGTGAAGATCTGAGTATGTCGTTTTTGACCTTATCTGGAACCTCCCATCTGAAAATTTGAAAATTCTTAAAAAATTCGTCGAAAATCTTGATGTCTCCAATCTCTTGTTTTGTACGTTTTTTCCACGTGTCTTGACATCCAATGTATCCCTGCAAAGTTTGGTGAAGATCTGAGTATGTTGTTTTTGACCTTATATGGAACCTCCTATCTGAAAATTTGAAAATTCTTAAAAAATTCGTCCAAAACCTTGATGTCCCCAATCTCTTGTTTTGTACGTTTTTTCCACGTGTCTTGACATCCAATGTATCCCTGCAATGTTTGGTGAAGATTTGAGTATGTATTTTTTGATCTTATATGGAACCTCCTATCTGAAAATTTGAAAATTCTAAAAAAATTCGTCCAAAATCTTGATGTCCCCAATGCTATGTTTTGTATGTTTTTTCCACGTGCCTTGACATCCAATGTATCCCTGCAAAGTTTGGTGAAGATCTGAGTATGTCGTTTTTTACCTTTTCTGGAACATCCTTTCTGAAAATTTGAAAATTCTTAAAATATTCGTCCAAAATCTTGATGTCTCCAATCTCTTGTTTTGTACGTTTTTTCCACGTGTCTTGACATCCAATGTATCCCTCCAAAGTTTGGTGAAGATCTGAGTATGTATTTTTTGACCTTATATGGAACCTCCTATTTGAAAATTTGAAAATTCTTAAAAAATTCGACCAAAATCTTGATGTCTCCAATCTCTTGTTTTGTACGTTTTTTCCACGTGTCTTGACATCCAATGTATCCCTGCAAAGTTTAGTGAAGATCTGAGTATGTAGTTTTTGACCTTATATGGAACCTCCTTTCTGAAAATTTGAAAATTCTTAAAAAATTCGTCCAAAATCTTGATGTCACCAATCCTATGTTTTGTATGTTTTTTTCACGTGTCTTGACATTTAATGTATCCATGCAAAGTTTGATGAAGATCTGAGTATGTCGTTTTTGACCTTATCTGGAACCTCCTATCTGAAAATTTGAAAATTCTTAAAAAATTCGTCGAAAATCTTGATGTCTCCAATCTCTTGATTTGTACGTTTTTTCCACGTGTCTTGACATGCAAAGTATCCCTGCAAAGTTTGGTGAAGATCTGAGTATGTAGTTTTTGACCTTATCTGGAACCTCCTATCTGAAAATTTGAAAATTCTTAAAAAATTCGACCAAAATCTTGATGTCTCCAATCTCTTGTTTTGTACGTTTTTTCCACGTGTCTTGACATCCAATGTATCCCTGCAAAGTTTTGTGATGATCTGAGTATGTCGTTTTTGACCTTATCTGGAACCTCCCATCTGAAAATTTGAAAATTCTTAAAAAATCCGTCCAAAATCTTGATGACCCCATTCTCTTGTTTTGTACGTTTTTTCCACGTGTCTTGAAATCCAATGTATCCCTGCAAAGTTTGGTGAAGATCTGAGTATGTAGTTTTTGACCTTATATGGAACCTATCTGAAAATTTGAAAATTCTTAAAAAATTCGACCAAAATCTTGATGTCCCCAATCCTATGTCTTGTATGTTTTTTCCACGTGTCTTGACATCCAATGTATCCCTGCAAAGTTTGGTGAAGATCTGAGTATGTAGTTTTTGACCTTATATGGAACCTCCTATCTGAAAATTTGAAAATTCTTAAAAAATTCGACCAAAATCTTGATGTTCCCAATCCTATGTTTTGTATGTTTTTTCCACGTGTCTTGACATCCAATGTATCCCTGCAAAGTTTGGTGGAGATCTGAGTATGTAGTTTTTGACCTTATATGGAACCTCCTATCTGAAAATTTGAAAATTCTTAAAAAATTCGTCCAAAATCTTGATGTCTCCAATCTCTTGTTTTGTACGTTTTTTCCACGTGTCTTGACATCCAATGTATCACTGCAAAGTTTGGTGAAGATCTGAGTATGTAGTTTTTGACCTTATATGGAACCTCCTTTCTGAAAATTTGAAAATTCTTAAAAAATTCGACCAAAATCTTGATGTCTCCAATCTCTTGTTTTGTACGTTTTTTCCACGTGTCTTGACATCCAATGTATCCCTGCAAAGTTTGGTGAAGATCTGAGTATGTAGTTTTTGACCTTATCTGGAACCTCCCATCTGAAAATTTGAAAATTCCTAAAAAATCCGTCCAAAATCTTGATGAACCCAATGTCTTGTTTTGTACGTTTTTTCCACGTGTCTTGACACATCATGTATCCCTGCAAAGTTTGGTGAAGATCTGAGTATGTAGTTTTTGACCTTATATGGAACCTCCTTTCTGAAAATTTGAAAATTCTTAAGAAATTCGTCCAAAATCTTGATGTCTCCAATCTCTTGTTTTGTACGTTTTTTCCACGTGTCTTGACATCCAATGTATCCCTGCAAAGTTTGGTGAAGATCTGAGTATGTAGTTTTTGACCTCATATGGAACCTCCTATCTGAAAATGTGAAAATTCTTAAAAAATTCGACCAAAATCTTGATGTCCCCAATCTCTTGTTTTGTATGTTTTTTCCACGTGTCTTGACATCCAATGTATCCATGCAAAGTTTGGTGAAGATCTGAGTATGTCGTTTTTGACCTTATCTGGAACCTACTTTCTGAAAATTTGAATATTCTTAAAAAATTCGTCCAAAATCTTGATGTCTCCAATCTCTTGTTTTGTACGTTTTTTACACGTGTCTTGACATCTAATGTATCCCTGCAAAGTTTGGTGAAGATCTGAGTATGTAGTTTTTGACCTTATCTGGAACCTCTCATCTTAAAATTTGAAAATTCCTAAAAAATCCGTCCAAAACCTTGATGACCCCAATCTCTTGTTTTGTACGTTTTTTCCACGTTTCTTGACATCCAATGTATCCCAGCAAAGTTTGGTGAAGATCTGAGTATGTAGTTTTTGACCTTATATGGAACCTCCTTTCTGAAAATTTGAAAATTCTTAAAAAATTCGTCCAAAATCTTGATGTCTACAATCCCTTGTTTTGTACGTTTAGTCCACGTGTCTTGACATCCAATGTATCCCTGCAAAGTTTGGTGAAGATCTGAGTATGTAGTTTTTTACCTTATATGGAACCTCCTATCTGAAAATTTGAAAATTCTTAAAAAATTCGACCAAAATCTTGATGTTCCGAATCTTATATTTTGTATGTTTTTTCCACGTGTCTTGACATCCAATGCATTCTTGCAAAGTTTGATGAAGATCTGAGTATGTCGTTTTTGTCCTTATCTGGAACCTCCCATCTGAAAATTTGAAAATTCTTAAAAAATCCGTCCAAAATCTTGATGTCTCCAATCTCTTGTTTTGTACGTTTTTTCCACGTGTCTTGACATCCAATGTATCCCTGCAATGTTTGGTGAAGATCTGATTATGTCGTTTTTGACCTTTTATGGAACCTCCTATCCGAAAATTTGAAAATTCTTAAAAAATTTGACCAAAATCTTGATGTCCCCAATCCTATGTTTTGTATGTTTTTTCCACGTGTCTTGACATCCAATGTATCCCTGCAGAGTTTGGTGAAGATCTGAGTATGTCGTTTTTGACCTTATCTGGATCATCCTTTCTGAAAATTTGAAAATTCTTAAAAAATTCGTCCAAAATCTTGATGTCTCCAATCTCTTGTTTTGTACGTTTTTTCCACGTGTCTTGACACATAATGTATCCCTGCAAAGTTTGGTGAAGATCTGAGTATGTAGTTTTTGACCTTATATGGAACCTCCTTTCTGAAAATTTGAAAATTCTTAAAAAATTCGTCCGAAATCATGATGTCTCCAATCTCTTGTTTTGTACGTTTTTTCGGCGTGTCTTGACATCCAATGTATCCCTGCAAAGTTTGGTGAAGATCTGAGTATGATGTTTTTGACCTTATATGGAACCTCCTTTCTGAAAATTTGAAAATTCTTAAAAAATTCGTCCAAAATCTTGATGTCCCCAATCCTATGTTTTGTATGTTTTTTCCACGTGTCTTGACATCCAATGTATCCATGCAAAGTTTGGTGAAGATCTGAGTATGTCGTTTTTGACCTTATCTGGAACCTCCCATCTGAAAATTTGAAAATTCTTAAAAAATTCGTCGAAAATCTTGATGTCTCCAATCTCTTGTTTTGTACGTTTTTTCCACGTGTCTTGACATCCAATGTATCCCTGCAAAGTTTGGTGAAGATCTGAGTATGTTGTTTTTGACCTTATATGGAACCTCCTATCTGAAAATTTGAAAATTCTTAAAAAATTCGTCCAAAACCTTGATGTCCCCAATCTCTTGTTTTGTACGTTTTTTCCACGTGTCTTGACATCCAATGTATCCCTGCAATGTTTGGTGAAGATTTGAGTATGTATTTTTTGATCTTATATGGAACCTCCTATCTGAAAATTTGAAAATTCTAAAAAAATTCGTCCAAAATCTTGATGTCCCCAATGCTATGTTTTGTATGTTTTTTCCACGTGCCTTGACATCCAATGTATCCCTGCAAAGTTTGGTGAAGATCTGAGTATGTCGTTTTTTACCTTATCTGGAACATCCTTTCTGAAAATTTGAAAATTCTTAAAATATTCGTCCAAAATCTTGATGTCTCCAATCTCTTGTTTTGTACGTTTTTTCCACGTGTCTTGACATCCAATGTATCCCTCCAAAGTTTGGTGAAGATCTGAGTATGTATTTTTTGACCTTATATGGAACCTCCTATTTGAAAATTTGAAAATTCTTAAAAAATTCGACCAAAATCTTGATGTCTCCAATCTCTTGTTTTGTACGTTTTTTCCACGTGTCTTGACATCCAATGTATCCCTGCAAAGTTTAGTGAAGATCTGAGTATGTAGTTTTTGACCTTATATGGAACCTCCTTTCTGAAAATTTGAAAATTCTTAAAAAATTCGTCCAAAATCTTGATGTCACCAATCCTATGTTTTGTATGTTTTTTTCACGTGTCTTGACATTTAATGTATCCATGCAAAGTTTGATGAAGATCTGAGTATGTCGTTTTTGACCTTATCTGGAACCTCCTATCTGAAAATTTGAAAATTCTTAAAAAATTCGTCGAAAATCTTGATGTCTCCAATCTCTTGATTTGTACGTTTTTTCCACGTGTCTTGACATGCAAAGTATCCCTGCAAAGTTTGGTGAAGATCTGAGTATGTAGTTTTTGACCTTATATGGAACCTCCTATCTGAAAATTTGAAAATTCTTCAAAAATTTGACCAAAATCTTGATGTCCCCAATCCTATGTTTTGTATGTTTTTTCCACGTGTCTTGACATCCAATGTATCCCTGAAAAGTTTGGTGAAGATCTGAGTATGTCGTTTTTGACCTTATATGGAACATCCTTTCTGAAAATTTGAAAATTCTTAAAAAATTCGTCCAAAATCTTGATGTCTCCAATCTCTTGTTTTGTACGTTTTTCCCACGTGTCTTGACATCCAATGTATCCCTGCAAAGTTTGGTGAAGATCTGAGTATGTAGTTTTTGACCTTATCTGGAACCTCCTATCTGAATATTTGAAAATTTTGAAAAAATTCGTCCAAAATCTTGATGTCTAAAATCTCTTGTTTTGTACGTTTTTTCCACGTGTCTTGACATCCAATGTATCCCTGCAATGTTTGGTGAAGATCTGAGTATGTAGTTTTTGACCTTATATGGAACCTCCTATCTGAAAATTTGAAAATTCTTAAAAAATTTGACCAAAATCTTGATGTCCCTAACCCTATGTTTTGTATGTTTTTTCCACGTGTCTTGACATCCAATGTATCCCTGAAAAGTTTGGTGAAGATCTGAGTATGTCGTTTTTGACTTTATCTGGAACATCTTTTCTGAAAATTTGAAAATTCTTAAAAAATTCGTCCAAAATCTTGATGTCTCCAATCTCTTGTTTTGTACGTTTTTTCCACGTGTCTTGACATCCAATGTATCCCTGCAAAGTTTGGTGAAGATCTGAGTATGTAGTTTTTGACCTTATCTGGAACCTCCCATCTGAAAATTTGAAAATTCCTAAAAAATCCGTCCAAAATCTTGATGACCCCAATCTCTTGTTTTGTACGTTTTTTCCACGTGTCTTGACATCCAATGTATCCCTGCAAAGTTTGGTGAAGATCTGAGTATGTAGTTTTTGACCTTATATGGAACCTCCTTTCTGAAAATTTGAAAATTCTTAAAAAATTCGACCAAAATCTTGATGTCTCCAATCCCTTGTTTTGTACGTTTTTTCCACGTGTCTTGACATCCAATGTATCCCTGCAAAGTTTTGTGATGATCTGAGTATGTCGTTTTTGACCTTATCTGGAACCTCCCATCTGAAAATTTGAAAATTCTTAAAAAATCCGTCCAAAATCTTGATGACCCCATTCTCTTGTTTTGTACGTTTTTTCCACGTGTCTTGAAATCCAATGTATCCCTGCAAAGTTTGGTGAAGATCTGAGTATGTAGTTTTTGACCTTATATGGAACCTATATGAAAATTTGAAAATTCTTAAAAAATTCGACCAAAATCTTGATGTCCCCAATCCTATGTCTTGTATGTTTTTTCCACGTGTCTTGACATCCAATGTATCCCTGCAAAGTTTGGTGAAGATCTGAGTATGTAGTTTTTGACCTTATATGGAACCTCCTATCTGAAAATTTGAAAATTCTTAAAAAATTCGACCAAAATCTTGATGTTCCCAATCCTATGTTTTGTATGTTTTTTCCACGTGTCTTGACATCCAATGTATCCCTGCAAAGTTTGGTGGAGATCTGAGTATGTAGTTTTTGACCTTATATGGAACCTCCTATCTGAAAATTTGAAAATTCTTAAAAAATTCGTCCAAAATCTTGATGTCTCCAATCTCTTGTTTTGTACGTTTTTTCCACGTGTCTTGACATCCAATGTATCCCTGCAAAGTTTGGTGAAGATCTGAGTATGTAGTTTTTGACCTTATATGGAACCTCCTATCTGAAAATTTGAAAATTCTTAAAAAATCCGTCCAAAATCTTGATGTCTCCAATCTCTTGTTTTGTACGTTTTTTCCACGTGTCTTGACATCCAATGTATCCCTGCAATGTTTGGTGAAGATCTGAGTATGTAGTTTTTGACCTTATCTGGAACCTCCCATCTGAAAATTTGAAAATTCCTAAAAAATCCGTCCAAAATCTTGATGAACCCAATCTCTTGTTTTGTACGTTTTTTCCACGTGTCTTGACACATCATGTATCCCTGCAAAGTTTGGTGAAGATCTGAGTATGTAGTTTTTGACCTTATATGGAACCTCCTTTCTGAAAATTTGAAAATTCTTAAAAAATTCGTCCAAAATCTTGATGTCTCCAATCTCTTGTTTTGTTTTTTCCACGTGTCTTGACATCCAATGTATCCCTGCAAAGTTTGGTGAAGATCTGAGTATGTAGTTTTTGACCTTATATGGAACCTCCTATCTGAAAATTTGAAAATTCTTAAAAAATTCGACCAAAATCTTGATGTCCCCAATCCTATGTTTTGTATGTTTTTTCCACGTGTCTTGACATCCAATGTATCCATGCAAAGTTTGGTGAAGATCTGAGTATGTCGTTTTTGACCTTATCTGGAACCTACTTTCTGAAAATTTGAATATTCTTAAAAAATTCGTCCAAAATCTTGATGTCTCCAATCTCTTGTTTTGTACGTTTTTTACACGTGTCTTGACATCCAATGTATCCCTGCAAAGTTTGGTGAAGATCTGAGTATGTAGTTTTTGACCTTATCTGGAACCTCTCATCTGAAAATTTGAAAATTCCTAAAAAATCCGTCCAAAATCTTGATGACCCCAATCTCTTGTTTTGTACGTTTTTTTCACGTTTCTTGACATCCAATGTATCCCTGCAAAGTTTGGTGAAGATCTGAGTATGTAGTTTTTGACCTTATATGGAACCTCCTTTCTGAAAATTTGAAAATTCTTAAAAAATTCGTCCAAAATCTTGATGTCTACAATCCCTTGTTTTGTACGTTTAGTCCACGTGTCTTGACATCCAATGTATCCCTGCAAAGTTTGGTGAAGATCTGAGTATGTACTTTTTGACCTTATATGGAACCTTTTATCTGAAAATTTGAAAATTCTTAAAAAATTCGACCAAAATCTTGATGTTCCGAATCTTATGTTTTGTATGTTTTTTCCACGTGTCTTGACATCCAATGCATTCCTGCAAAGTTTGATGAAGATCTGAGTATGTCGTTTTTGTCCTTATCTGGAACCTCCCATCTGAAAATTTGAAAATTCTTAAAAAATCCGTCCAAAATCTTGATGTCTCTAATCTCTTGTTTTGTACGTTTTTTCCACGTGTCTTGACCTCCAATGTATCCCTGCAATGTTTGGTGAAGATCTGAGTATGTCGTTTTTGACCTTATATGGAACCTCCTATCTGAAAATTTGAAAATTCTTAAAAAAATTGACCAAAATCTTGATGTCCCCAATCCTATGTTTTGTATGTTTTTTCCACGTGTCTTGACATCCAATGTATCCCTGCAGAGTTTGGTGAAGATCTGAGTATGTCGTTTTTGACCTTATCTGGATCATCCTTTCTGAAAATTTGAAAATTCTTAAAAAATTCGTCCAAAATCTTGATGTCTCCAATCTCTTGTTTTGTACGTTTTTTCCACGTGTCTTGACACATAATGTATCCCTGCAAAGTTTGGTGAAGATCTGAGTATGTAGTTTTTGACCTTATATGGAACCTCCTTTCTGAAAATTTGAAAATTCTTAAAAAATTCGTCCGAAATCATGATGTCTCCAATCTCTTGTTTTGTACGTTTTTTCGACGTGTCTTGACATCCAATGTATCCCTGCAAAGTTTGGTGAAGATCTGAGTATGTAGTTTTTGACCTTATATGGAACCTCCTTTCTGAAAATTTGAAAATTCTTAAAAATTTCGTCCAAAATCTTGATGTCCCCAATCCTATGTTTTGTATGTTTTTTCCACGTGTCTTGACATCCAATGTATCCATGCAAAGTTTGGTGAAGATCTGAGTATGTAGTTTTTGACCTTATCTGGAACCTCCCATCTGAAAATTTGAAAATTCTTAAAAAATTCGTCGAAAATCTTGATGTCTCCAATCTCTTGTTTTGTACGTTTTTTCCACGTGTCTTGACATCCAATGTATCCCTGCAAAGTTTGGTGAAGATCTGAGTATGTAGTTTTTGACCTTATATGGAACCTCCTATCTGAAAATTTGAAAATTCTTAAAAAATTCGTCCAAAACCTTGATGTCCCCAATCTCTTGTTTTGTACGTTTTTTCCACGTGTCTTGACATCCAATGTATCCCTGCAATGTTTGGTGAAGATCTGAGTATGTAGTTTTTGACCTTATATGGAACATCCTACCTGAAAATTTGAAAATTCTTAAAAAATTCGTCCAAAATCTTGATGTCCCCAATCCTATGTTTTGTATGTTTTTTCCACGTGTCTTGACATCCAATGTATCCCTGCAAAGTTTGGTGAAGATCTGAGTATGTCGTTTTTTACCTTATCTGGAACATCCTTTATGAAAATTTGAAAATTCTTAAAATATTCGTCCAAAATCTTGATGTCTCCAATCTCTTGTTTTGTACGTTTTTTCCACGTGTCTTGACATCCAATGTATCCCTCCAAAGTTTGGTGAAGATCTGAGTATGTAGTTTTTGACCTTATATGGAACCTCCTATTTGAAAATTTGAAAATTCTTAAAAAAATCGACCAAAATCTTGATGTCTCCAATCTCTTGTTTTGTACGTTTTTTCCACGTGTCTTGACATCCAATGTATCCCTGCAAAGTTTAGTGAAGATCTGAGTATGTAGTTTTTGACCTTATATGGAACCTCCTTTCTGAAAATTTGAAAATTCTTAAAAAATTCGTCCAAAATCTTGATGTCACCAATCCTATGTTTTGTATGTTTTTTCCACATGTCTTGACATTTAATGTATCCATGCAAAGTTTTATGAAGATCTGAGTATGTCGTTTTTGACCTTATCTGGAACCTCCCATCTGAAAATTTGAAAATTCTTAAAAAATTCGTCGAAAATCTTGATGTCTCCAATCTCTTGATTTGTACGTTTTTTCCACGTGTCTTGACATGCAAAGTATCCCTGCAAACTTTGGTGAAGATCTGAGTATGTAGTTTTTGACCTTATATGGAACCTCCTTTCTGAAAATTTGAAAATTCTTAAAAAATTCGTCGAAAATCTTGATGTCTCCAATCTCTTGATTTGTACGTTTTTTCCACGTGTCTTGACATGCAAAGTATCCCTGCAAACTTTGGTGAAGATCTGAGTATGTAGTTTTTGACCTTATCTGGAAACTCCTATCTGAAAATTTGAAAATTCTTAAAAAATTCGACCAAAATCTTGATGTCTCCAATCTCTTGTTTTGTACGTTTTTTCCACGTGTCTTGACATCCAATGTATCCCTGCAATGTTTGGTGAAGATCTGAGTATGTAGTTTTTGACCTTATATGGAACCTCCTATCTGAAAATTTGAAAATTCTTCAAAAATTTGACCAAAATCTTGATGTCCCCAATCCTATGTTTTGTATGTTTTTTCCACGTGTCTTGACATCCAATGTATCCCTGAGAAGTTTGGTGAAGATCTGAGTATGTCGCTTTTGACCTTATCTGGAACATCCTTTCTGAAAATTTGAAAATTCTTAAAAAATTCGTCCAAAATCTTGATGTCTCCAATCTCTTGTTTTGTACGTTTTTCCCACGTGTCTTGACATCCAATGTATCCCTGCAAAGTTTGGTGAAGATCTGAGTATGTAGTTTTTGACCTTATCTGGAACCGCCTATCTGAATATTTGAAAATTTTGAAAAAATTCGTCCAAAATCTTGATGTCTCCAATCTCTTGTTTTGTACGTTTTTTCCACGTGTCTTGACATCCAATGTATCCCTGCAATGTTTGGTGAAGATCTGAGTATGTAGTTTTTGACCTTATATGGAACCTCCTATCTGAAAATTTGAAAATTCTTAAAAAATTTGACCAAAATCTTGATGTCCCCAATCCTATGTTTTGTATGTTTTTTCCACGTGTCTTGACATCCAATGTATCCCAGAAAAGTTTGGTGAAGATCTGAGTATGTCGTTTTTGACTTTATCTGGAACATCTTTTCTGAAAATTTGAAAATTCTTAAAAAATTCGTCCAAAATCTTGATGTCTCCAATCTCTTGTTTTGTACGTTTTTTCCACGTGTCTTGACATCCAATGTATCCCTGCAAAGTTTGGTGAAGATCTGAGTATGTAGTTTTTGACCTTATCTGGAACCTCCCATCTGAAAATTTGAAAATTCCTAAAAAATCCGTCCAAAATCTTGATGACCCCAATCTCTTGTTTTGTACGTTTTTTCCACGTGTCTTGACATCCAATGTATCCCTGCAAAGTTTGGTGAAGATCTGAGTATGTAGTTTTTGACCTTATATGGAACCTCCTTTCGGAAAATTTGAAAATTCTTAAAAAATTCGTCCAAAATCTTGATGTCTCCAATCTCTTGTTTTGTTTTTTCCACGTGTCTTGACATCCAATGTATCCCTGCAAAGTTTGGTGAAGATCTGAGTATGTAGTTTTTGACCTTATATGGAACCTCCTATCTGGAAATTTGAAAATTCTTAAAAAATTCGACCAAAATCTTGATGTCCCCAATCCTATGTTTTGTATGTTTTTTCCACGTGTCTTGACATCCAATGTATCCCTGAAAAGTTTGGTGAAGATCTGAGTATGTCGTTTTTGACTTTATCTGGAACCTCCTTTCTGAAAATTTGAAAATTCTTAAAAAATTCGACCAAAATCTTGATGTCTCCAATCCCTTGTTTTGTACGTTTTTTCCACGTGTCTTGACATCCAATGTATCCCTGCAAAGTTTTGTGATGATCTGAGTATGTCGTTTTTGACCTTATCTGGAACCTCCCATCTGAAAATTTGAAAATTCTTAAAAAATCCGTCCAAAATCTTGATGACCCCATTCTCTTGTTTTGTACGTTTTTTCCACGTGTCTTGAAATCCAATGTATCCCTGCAAAGTTTGGTGAAGATCTGAGTATGTAGTTTTTGACCTTATATGGAACCTATATGAAAATTTGAAAATTCTTAAAAAATTCGACCAAAATCTTGATGTCCCCAATCCTATGTCTTGTATGTTTTTTCCACGTGTCTTGACATCCAATGTATCCCTGCAAAGTTTGGTGAAGATCTGAGTATGTAGTTTTTGACCTTATATGGAACCTCCTATCTGAAAATTTGAAAATTCTTAAAAAATTCGACCAAAATCTTGATGTTCCCAATCCTATGTTTTGTATGTTTTTTCCACGTGTCTTGACATCCAATGTATCCCTGCAAAGTTTGGTGGAGATCTGAGTATGTAGTTTTTGACCTTATATGGAACCTCCTATCTGAAAATTTGAAAATTCTTAAAAAATTCGTCCAAAATCTTGATGTCTCCAATCTCTTGTTTTGTACGTTTTTTCCACGTGTCTTGACATCCAATGTATCCCTGCAAAGTTTGGTGAAGATCTGAGTATGTAGTTTTTGACCTTATATGGAACCTCCTATCTGAAAATTTGAAAATTCTTAAAAAATCCGTCCAAAATCTTGATGTCTCCAATCTCTTGTTTTGTACGTTTTTTCCACGTGTCTTGACATCCAATGTATCCCTGCAATGTTTGGTGAAGATCTGAGTATGTAGTTTTTGACCTTATCTGGAACCTCCCATCTGAAAATTTGAAAATTCCTAAAAAATCCGTCCAAAATCTTGATGAACCCAATCTCTTGTTTTGTACGTTTTTTCCACGTGTCTTGACACATCATGTATCCCTGCAAAGTTTGGTGAAGATCTGAGTATGTAGTTTTTGACCTTATATGGAACCTCCTTTCTGAAAATTTGAAAATTCTTAAAAAATTCGTCCAAAATCTTGATGTCTCCAATCTCTTGTTTTGTTTTTTCCACGTGTCTTGACATCCAATGTATCCCTGCAAAGTTTGGTGAAGATCTGAGTATGTAGTTTTTGACCTTATATGGAACCTCCTATCTGAAAATTTGAAAATTCTTAAAAAATTCGACCAAAATCTTGATGTCCCCAATCCTATGTTTTGTATGTTTTTTCCACGTGTCTTGACATCCAATGTATCCATGCAAAGTTTGGTGAAGATCTGAGTATGTCGTTTTTGACCTTATCTGGAACCTACTTTCTGAAAATTTGAATATTCTTAAAAAATTCGTCCAAAATCTTGATGTCTCCAATCTCTTGTTTTGTACGTTTTTTACACGTGTCTTGACATCCAATGTATCCCTGCAAAGTTTGGTGAAGATCTGAGTATGTAGTTTTTGACCTTATCTGGAACCTCTCATCTGAAAATTTGAAAATTCCTAAAAAATCCGTCCAAAATCTTGATGACCCCAATCTCTTGTTTTGTACGTTTTTTTCACGTTTCTTGACATCCAATGTATCCCTGCAAAGTTTGGTGAAGATCTGAGTATGTAGTTTTTGACCTTATATGGAACCTCCTTTCTGAAAATTTGAAAATTCTTAAAAAATTCGTCCAAAATCTTGATGTCTACAATCCCTTGTTTTGTACGTTTAGTCCACGTGTCTTGACATCCAATGTATCCCTGCAAAGTTTGGTGAAGATCTGAGTATGTACTTTTTGACCTTATATGGAACCTCCTATCTGAAAATTTGAAAATTCTTAAAAAATTCGACCAAAATCTTGATGTTCCGAATCTTATGTTTTGTATGTTTTTTCCACGTGTCTTGACATCCAATGCATTCCTGCAAAGTTTGATGAAGATCTGAGTATGTCGTTTTTGTCCTTATCTGGAACCTCCCATCTGAAAATTTGAAAATTCTTAAAAAATCCGTCCAAAATCTTGATGTCTCTAATCTCTTGTTTTGTACGTTTTTTCCACGTGTCTTGACCTCCAATGTATCCCTGCAATGTTTGGTGAAGATCTGAGTATGTCGTTTTTGACCTTATATGGAACCTCCTATCTGAAAATTTGAAAATTCTTAAAAAATTTGACCAAAATCTTGATGTCCCCAATCCTATGTTTTGTATGTTTTTTCCACGTGTCTTGACATCCAATGTATCCCTGCAGAGTTTGGTGAAGATCTGAGTATGTCGTTTTTGACCTTATCTGGATCATCCTTTCTGAAAATTTGAAAATTCTTAAAAAATTCGTCCAAAATCTTGATGTCTCCAATCTCTTGTTTTGTACGTTTTTTCCACGTGTCTTGACACATAATGTATCCCTGCAAAGTTTGGTGAAGATCTGAGTATGTAGTTTTTGACCTTATATGGAACCTCCTTTCTGAAAATTTGAAAATTCTTAAAAAATTCGTCCGAAATCATGATGTCTCCAATCTCTTGTTTTGTACGTTTTTTCGACGTGTCTTGACATCCAATGTATCCCTGCAAAGTTTGGTGAAGATCTGAGTATGTAGTTTTTGACCTTATATGGAACCTCCTTTCTGAAAATTTGAAAATTCTTAAAAATTTCGTCCAAAATCTTGATGTCCCCAATCCTATGTTTTGTATGTTTTTTCCACGTGTCTTGACATCCAATGTATCCATGCAAAGTTTGGTGAAGATCTGAGTATGTAGTTTTTGACCTTATCTGGAACCTCCCATCTGAAAATTTGAAAATTCTTAAAAAATTCGTCGAAAATCTTGATGTCTCCAATCTCTTGTTTTGTACGTTTTTTCCACGTGTCTTGACATCCAATGTATCCCTGCAAAGTTTGGTGAAGATCTGAGTATGTAGTTTTTGACCTTATATGGAACCTCCTATCTGAAAATTTGAAAATTCTTAAAAAATTCGTCCAAAACCTTGATGTCCCCAATCTCTTGTTTTGTACGTTTTTTCCACGTGTCTTGACATCCAATGTATCCCTGCAATGTTTGGTGAAGATCTGAGTATGTAGTTTTTGACCTTATATGGAACATCCTATCTGAAAATTTGAAAATTCTTAAAAAATTCGTCCAAAATCTTGATGTCCCCAATCCTATGTTTTGTATGTTTTTTCCACGTGTCTTGACATCCAATGTATCCCTGCAAAGTTTGGTGAAGATCTGAGTATGTCGTTTTTTACCTTATCTGGAACATCCTTTATGAAAATTTGAAAATTCTTAAAATATTCGTCCAAAATCTTGATGTCTCCAATCTCTTGTTTTGTACGTTTTTTCCACGTGTCTTGACATCCAATGTATCCCTCCAAAGTTTGGTGAAGATCTGAGTATGTAGTTTTTGACCTTATATGGAACCTCCTATTTGAAAATTTGAAAATTCTTAAAAAAATCGACCAAAATCTTGATGTCTCCAATCTCTTGTTTTGTACGTTTTTTCCACGTGTCTTGACATCCAATGTATCCCTGCAAAGTTTAGTGAAGATCTGAGTATGTAGTTTTTGACCTTATATGGAACCTCCTTTCTGAAAATTTGAAAATTCTTAAAAAATTCGTCCAAAATCTTGATGTCACCAATCCTATGTTTTGTATGTTTTTTCCACATGTCTTGACATTTAATGTATCCATGCAAAGTTTTATGAAGATCTGAGTATGTCGTTTTTGACCTTATCTGGAACCTCCCATCTGAAAATTTGAAAATTCTTAAAAAATTCGTCGAAAATCTTGATGTCTCCAATCTCTTGATTTGTACGTTTTTTCCACGTGTCTTGACATGCAAAGTATCCCTGCAAACTTTGGTGAAGATCTGAGTATGTAGTTTTTGACCTTATATGGAACCTCCTTTCTGAAAATTTGAAAATTCTTAAAAAATTCGTCGAAAATCTTGATGTCTCCAATCTCTTGATTTGTACGTTTTTTCCACGTGTCTTGACATGCAAAGTATCCCTGCAAACTTTGGTGAAGATCTGAGTATGTAGTTTTTGACCTTATCTGGAACCTCCTATCTGAAAATTTGAAAATTCTTAAAAAATTCGACCAAAATCTTGATGTCTCCAATCTCTTGTTTTGTACGTTTTTTCCACGTGTCTTGACATCCAATGTATCCCTGCAATGTTTGGTGAAGATCTGAGTATGTAGTTTTTGTCCTTATATGGAACCTCCTATCTGAAAATTTGAAAATTCTTCAAAAATTTGACCAAAATCTTGATGTCCCCAATCCTATGTTTTGTATGTTTTTTCCACGTGTCTTGACATCCAATGTATCCCTGAAAAGTTTGGTGAAGATCTGAGTATGTCGCTTTTGACCTTATCTGGAACATCCTTTCTGAAAATTTGAAAATTCTTAAAAAATTCGTCCAAAATCTTGATGTCTCCAATCTCTTGTTTTGTACGTTTTTCCCACGTGTCTTGACATCCAATGTATCCCTGCAAAGTTTGGTGAAGATCTGAGTATGTAGTTTTTGACCTTATCTGGAACCTCCTATCTGAATATTTGAAAATTTTGAAAAAATTCGTCCAAAATCTTGATGTCTCCAATCTCTTGTTTTGTACGTTTTTTCCACGTGTCTTGACATCCAATGTATCCCTGCAATGTTTGGTGAAGATCTGAGTATGTAGTTTTTGACCTTATATGGAACCTCCTATCTGAAAATTTGAAAATTCTTAAAAAATTTGACCAAAATCTTGATGTCCCCAATCCTATGTTTTGTATGTTTTTTCCACGTGTCTTGACATCCAATTTATCCCAGAAAAGTTTGGTGAAGATCTGAGTATGTCGTTTTTGACTTTATCTGGAACATCTTTTCTGAAAATTTGAAAATTCTTAAAAAATTCGTCCAAAATCTTGATGTCTCCAATCTCTTGTTTTGTACGTTTTTTCCACGTGTCTTGACATCCAATGTATCCCTGCAAAGTTTGGTGAAGATCTGAGTATGTAGTTTTTGACCTTATCTGGAACCTCCCATCTGAAAATTTGAAAATTCCTAAAAAATCCGTCCAAAATCTTGATGACCCCAATCTCTTGTTTTGTACGTTTTTTCCACGTGTCTTGATATCCAATGTATCCCTGCAAAGTTTGGTGAAGATCTGAGTATGTAGTTTTTGACCTTATATGGAACCTCCTTTCGGAAAATTTGAAAATTCTTAAAAAATTCGTCCAAAATCTTGATGTCTCCAATCTCTTGTTTTGTTTTTTCCACGTGTCTTGACATCCAATGTATCCCTGCAAAGTTTGGTGAAAATCTGGGTATGTAGTTTTTGACCTTATATGGAACCTCCTATCTGGAAATTTGAAAATTCTTAAAAAATTCGACCAAAATCTTGATGTCCCCAATCCTATGTTTTGTATGTTTTTTCCACGTGTCTTGACATCCAATGTATCCATGCAAAGTTTGGTGAAGATCTGAGTATGTTGTTTTTGACCTTATCTGGAACCTACTTTCTGAAAATTTGAATATTCTTAAAAAATTCGTCCAAAATCTTGATGTCTCCAATCTCTTGTTTTGTACGTTTTTTTCACGTGTCTTGACATCCAATGTATCCCTGCAAAGTTTGGTGAAGATCTGAGTATGTAGTTTTTGACCTTATCTGGAACCTCTCATCTTAAAATTTGAAAATTCCTAAAAAATCCGTCCAAAATCTTGATGACCCCAATCTCTTGTTTTGTACGTTTTTTCCACGTGGCTTGACATCCAATGTATCCCTGCAAAGTTTGAAGAAGATCTGAGTATGTAGTTTTTGACCTTATATGGAACCTCCTTTCTGAAAATTTGAAAATTCTTAAAAAATTCGTCCAAAATCTTGATGTCTACAATCCCTTGTTTTGTACGTTTAGTCCACGTGTCTTGACATCCAATGTATCCCTGCAAAGTTTGGTGAAGATCTGAGTATGTAGTTTTTTACCTTATATGGAACCTCCTATCTGAAAATTTGAAAATTCTTAAAAAATTCGACCAAAATCTTGATGTTCCGAATCTTATGTTTTGTATGTTTTTTCCACGTGTCTTGACATCCAATGCATTCCTGCAAAGTTTGATGAAGATCTGAGTATGTCGTTTTTGTCCTTATCTGGAACCTCCTTTCTGAAAATTTGAAAATTCTTAAAAAATTCGACCAAAATCTTGATGTCCCCAATCCTATGTTTTGTATGTTTTTTCCACGTGTCTTGACATCCAATGTATCCATGCAAAGTTTGGTGAAGATCTGAGTATGTCGTTTTTGACCTTATCTGGATCATCCTTTCTGAAAATTTGAAAATTCTTAAAAAATTCGTCCAAAATCTTGATGTCTCCAATCTCTTGTTTTGTACGTTTTTTCCACGTGTCTTGACACATAATGTATCCCTGCAAAGTTTGGTGAAGATCTGAGTATGTAGTTTTTGACCTTATATGGAACCTCCTTTCTCAAAATTTGAAAATTCTTAAAAAATTCGTCCGAAATCATGATGTCTCCAATCTCTTGTTTTGTACGTTTTTTCGACGTGTCTTGACATCCAATGTATCCCTGCAAAGTTTGGTGAAGATCTGAGTATGTAGTTTTTGACCTTATATGGAACCTCCTTTCTGAAAATTTGAAAATTCTTAAAAAATTCGTCCAAAATCTTGATGTCCCCAATCCTATGTTTTGTATGTTTTTTCCACGTGTCTTGACATCCAATGTATCCATGCAAAGTTTGGTGAAGATCTGAGTATGTAGTTTTTGACCTTATCTGGAACCTCTCATCTGAAAATTTGAAAATTCCTAAAAAATCCGTCCAAAATCTTGATGACCCCAATCTCTTGTTTTGTACGTTTTTTTCACGTTTCTTGACATCCAATGTATCCCTGCAAAGTTTGGTGAAGATCTGAGTATGTAGTTTTTGACCTTATATGGAACCTCCTTTCTGAAAATTTGAAAATTCTTAAAAAATTCGTCCAAAATCTTGATGTCTACAATCCCTTGTTTTGTACGTTTAGTCCACGTGTCTTGACATCCAATGTATCCCTGCAAAGTTTGGTGAAGATCTGAGTATGTACTTTTTGACCTTATATGGAACCTCCTATCTGAAAATTTGAAAATTCTTAAAAAATTCGACCAAAATCTTGATGTTCCGAATCTTATGTTTTGTATGTTTTTTCCACGTGTCTTGACATCCAATGCATTCCTGCAAAGTTTGATGAAGATCTGAGTATGTCGTTTTTGTCCTTATCTGGAACCTCCCATCTGAAAATTTGAAAATTCTTAAAAAATCCGTCCAAAATCTTGATGTCTCTAATCTCTTGTTTTGTACGTTTTTTCCACGTGTCTTGACCTCCAATGTATCCCTGCAATGTTTGGTGAAGATCTGAGTATGTCGTTTTTGACCTTATATGGAACCTCCTATCTGAAAATTTGAAAATTCTTAAAAAATTTGACCAAAATCTTGATGTCCCCAATCCTATGTTTTGTATGTTTTTTCCACGTGTCTTGACATCCAATGTATCCCTGCAGAGTTTGGTGAAGATCTGAGTATGTCGTTTTTGACCTTATCTGGATCATCCTTTCTGAAAATTTGAAAATTCTTAAAAAATTCGTCCAAAATCTTGATGTCTCCAATCTCTTGTTTTGTACGTTTTTTCCACGTGTCTTGACACATAATGTATCCCTGCAAAGTTTGGTGAAGATCTGAGTATGTAGTTTTTGACCTTATATGGAACCTCCTTTCTGAAAATTTGAAAATTCTTAAAAAATTCGTCCGAAATCATGATGTCTCCAATCTCTTGTTTTGTACGTTTTTTCGACGTGTCTTGACATCCAATGTATCCCTGCAAAGTTTGGTGAAGATCTGAGTATGTAGTTTTTGACCTTATATGGAACCTCCTTTCTGAAAATTTGAAAATTCTTAAAAATTTCGTCCAAACTCTTGATGTCCCCAATCCTATGTTTTGTATGTTTTTTCCACGTGTCTTGACATCCAATGTATCCATGCAAAGTTTGGTGAAGATCTGAGTATGTAGTTTTTGACATTATCTGGAACCTCCCATCTTAAAATTTGAAAATTCTTAAAAAATTCGTCGAAAATCTTGATGTCTCCAATCTCTTGTTTTGTACGTTTTTTCCACGTGTCTTGACATCCAATGTATCCCTGCAAAGTTTGGTGAAGATCTGAGTATGTAGTTTTTGACCTTATATGGAACCTCCTATCTGAAAATTTGAAAATTCTTAAAAAATTCGTCCAAAACCTTGATGTCCCCAATCTCTTGTTTTGTACGTTTTTTCCACGTGTCTTGACATCCAATGTATCCCTGCAATGTTTGGTGAAGATCTGAGTATGTAGTTTTTGACCTTATATGGAACATCCTATCTGAAAATTTGAAAATTCTTAAAAAATTCGTCCAAAATCTTGATGTCCCCAATCCTATGTTTTGTATGTTTTTTCCACGTGTCTTGACATCCAATGTATCCCTGCAAAGTTTGGTGAAGATCTGAGTATGTCGTTTTTTACCTTATCTGGAACATCCTTTATGAAAATTTGAAAATTCTTAAAATATTCGTCCAAAATCTTGATGTCTCCAATCTCTTGTTTTGTACGTTTTTTCCACGTGTCTTGACATCCAATGTATCCCTCCAAAGTTTGGTGAAGATCTGAGTATGTAGTTTTTGACCTTATATGGAACCTCCTATTTGAAAATTTGAAAATTCTTAAAAAATTCGACCAAAATCTTGATGTCTCCAATCTCTTGTTTTGTACGTTTTTTCCACGTGTCTTGACATCCAATGTATCCCTGCAAAGTTTAGTGAAGATCTGAGTATGTAGTTTTTGACCTTATATGGAACCTCCTTTCTGAAAATTTGAAAATTCTTAAAAAATTCGTCCAAAATCTTGATGTCACCAATCCTATGTTTTGTATGTTTTTTCCACATGTCTTGACATTTAATGTATCCATGCAAAGTTTTATGAAGATCTGAGTATGTCGTTTTTGACCTTATCTGGAACCTCCCATCTGAAAATTTGAAAATTCTTAAAAAATTCGTCGAAAATCTTGATGTCTCCAATCTCTTGATTTGTACGTTTTTTCCACGTGTCTTGACATGCAAAGTATCCCTGCAAACTTTGGTGAAGATCTGAGTATGTAGTTTTTGACCTTATATGGAACCTCCTTTCTGAAAATTTGAAAATTCTTAAAAAATTCGTCGAAAATCTTGATGTCTCCAATCTCTTGATTTGTACGTTTTTTCCACGTGTCTTGACATGCAAAGTATCCCTGCAAACTTTGGTGAAGATCTGAGTATGTAGTTTTTGACCTTATCTGGAACCTCCTATCTGAAAATTTGAAAATTCTTAAAAAATTCGACCAAAATCTTGATGTCTCCAATCTCTTGTTTTGTACGTTTTTTCCACGTGTCTTGACATCCAATGTATCCCTGCAATGTTTGGTGAAGATCTGAGTATGTAGTTTTTGTCCTTATATGGAACCTCCTATCTGAAAATTTGAAAATTCTTCAAAAATTTGACCAAAATCTTGATGTCCCCAATCCTATGTTTTGTATGTTTTTTCCACGTGTCTTGACATCCAATGTATCCCTGAAAAGTTTGGTGAAGATCTGAGTATGTCGCTTTTGACCTTATCTGGAACATCCTTTCTGAAAATTTGAAAATTCTTAAAAAATTCGTCCAAAATCTTGATGTCTCCAATCTCTTGTTTTGTACGTTTTTCCCACGTGTCTTGACATCCAATGTATCCCTGCAAAGTTTGGTGAAGATCTGAGTATGTCGTTTTTGACTTTATCTGGAACATCTTTTCTGAAAATTTGAAAATTCTTAAAAAATTCGTCCAAAATCTTGATGTCTCCAATCTCTTGTTTTGTACGTTTTTTCCACGTGTCTTGACATCCAATGTATCCCTGCAAAGTTTGGTGAAGATCTGAGTATGTAGTTTTTGACCTTATCTGGAACCTCCCAATCTGAAAATTTGAAAATTCCTAAAAAATCCGTCCAAAATCTTGATGACCCCAATCTCTTGTTTTGTACGTTTTTCCACGTGTCTTGACATCCAATGTATCCCTGCAAAGTTTGGTGAAGATCTGAGTATGTAGTTTTTGACCTTATATGGAACCTCCTTTCTGAAAATTTGAAAATTCTTAAAAAATTCGACCAAAATCTTGATGTCTCCAATCCCTTGTTTTGTACGTTTTTTCCACGTGTCTTGACATCCAATGTATCCCTGCAAAGTTTTGTGATGATCTGAGTATGTCGTTTTTGACCTTATCTGGAACCTCCCATCTGAAAATTTGAAAATTCTTAAAAAATCCGTCCAAAATCTTGATGACCCCATTCTCTTGTTTTGTACGTTTTTTCCACGTGTCTTGAAATCCAATGTATCCCTGCAAAGTTTGGTGAAGATCTGAGTATGTAGTTTTTGACCTTATATGGAACCTATCTGAAAATTTGAAAATTCTTAAAAAATTCGACCAAAATCTTGATGTCCCCAATCCTATGTCTTGTATGTTTTTTCCACGTGTCTTGACATCCAATGTATCCCTGCAAAGTTTGGTGAAGATCTGAGTATGTAGTTTTTGACCTTATATGGAACCTCCTATCTGAAAATTTGAAAATTCTTAAAAAATTCGACCAAAATCTTGATGTTCCCAATCCTATGTTTTGTGTTTTTTCCACGTGTCTTGACATCCAATGTATCCCTGCAAAGTTTGGTGGTGATCTTAGTATGTATTTTTTGACCTTATATGGAACCTCCTATCTGAAAATTTGAAAATTCTTAAAAAATTCGTCCAAAATCTTGATGTCTCCAATCTCTTGTTTTGTACGTTTTTTCCACGTGTCTTGACATCCAATGTATCCCTGCAAAGTTTGGTGAAGATCTGAGTATGTAGTTTTTGACCTTATATGGAACCTCCTATCTGAAAATTTGAAAATTCTTAAAAAATCCGTCCAAAATCTTGATGTCTCCAATCTCTTGTTTTGTACGTTTTTTCCACGTGTCTTGACATCCAATGTATCCCTGCAATGTTTGGTGAAGATCTGAGTATGTAGTTTTTGACCTTATCTGGAACCTCCCATCTGAAAATTTGAAAATTCCTAAAAAATCCGTCCAAAATCTTGATGAACCCAATCTCTTGTTTTGTACGTTTTTTCCACGTGTCTTGACACATCATGTATCCCTGCAAAGTTTGGTGAAGATCTGAGTATGTAGTTTTTGACCTTATATGGAACCTCCTTTCTGAAAATTTGAAAATTCTTAAAAAATTCGTCCAAAATCTTGATGTCTCCAATCTCTTGTTTTGTTTTTTCCACGTGTCTTGACATCCAATGTATCCCTGCAAAGTTTGGTGAAGATCTGAGTATGTAGTTTTTGACCTTATATGGAACCTCCTATCTGAAAATTTGAAAATTCTTAAAAAATTCGACCAAAATCTTGATGTCCCCAATCCTATGTTTTGTATGTTTTTTCCACGTGTCTTGACATCCAATGTATCCATGCAAAGTTTGGTGAAGATCTGAGTATGTCGTTTTTGACCTTATCTGGAACCTACTTTCTGAAAATTTGAATATTCTTAAAAAATTCGTCCAAAATCTTGATGTCTCCAATCTCTTGTTTTGTACGTTTTTTACACGTGTCTTGACATCCAATGTATCCCTGCAAAGTTTGGTGAAGATCTGAGTATGTAGTTTTTGACCTTATCTGGAACCTCTCATCTGAAAATTTGAAAATTCCTAAAAAATCCGTCCAAAATCTTGATGTTCCGAATCTTATGTTTTGTATGTTTTTTCCACGTGTCTTGACATCCAATGCATTCCTGCAAAGTTTAATGAAGATCTGAGTATGTCGTTTTTGTCCTTATCTGGAACCTCCTTTCTGAAAATTTGAAAATTCTTAAAAAAATCGACCAAAATCTTGATGTCCCCAATCCTATGTTTTGTATGTTTTTTCCACGTGTCTTGACATCCAATGTATCCATGCAAAGTTTGGTGAAGATCTGAGTATGTCGTTTTTGACCTTATCTGGATCATCCTTTCTGAAAATTTGAAAATTCTTAAAAAATTCGTCCAAAATCTTGATGTCTCCAATCTCTTGTTTTGTACGTTTTATCCACGTGTCTTGACACATAATGTATCCCTGCAAAGTTTGGTGAAGATCTGAGTATGTAGTTTTTGACCTTATATGGAACTTCCTTTCTCAAAATTTGAAAATTCTTAAAAAATTCGTCCGAAATCATGATGTCTCCAATCTCTTGTTTTGTACGTTTTTTCGACGTGTCTTGACATCCAATGTATCCCTGCAAAGTTTGGTGAAGATCTGAGTATGTAGTTTTTGACCTTATATGGAACCTCCTTTCTGAAAATTTGAAAATTCTTAAAAAATTCGTCCAAAATCTTGATGTCCCCAATCCTATGTTTTGTATGTTTTTTCCACGTGTCTTGACATCCAATGTATCCATGCAAAGTTTGGTGAAGATCTGAGTATGTCGTTTTTGACCTGATCTGGAACCTCCCATCTGAAAATTTGAAAATTCTTAAAAAATTCGTCGAAAATCTTGATGTCTCCAATCTCTTGTTTTGTACGTTTTTTCCACGTGTCTTGACATCCAATGTATCCCTGCAAAGTTTGGTGAAGATCTGAGTATGTAGTTTTTGACCTTATATGGAACCTCCTATCTGAAAATTTGAAAATTCTTAAAAAATTCGTCCAAAACCTTGATGTCCCCAATCTCTTGTTTTGTACGTTTTTTCCACGTGTCTTGACATCCAATGTATCCCTGCAATGTTTGGTGAAGATTTGAGTATGTAGTTTTTGACCTTATATGGAACCTCCTATCTGAAAATTTGAAAATTCTAAAAAAATTCGTCCAAAATCTTGATGTCCCCAATGCTATGTTTTGTATGTTTTTTCCACGTGCCTTGACATCCAATGTATCCCTGCAAAGTTTGGTGAAGATCTGAGTATGTCGTTTTTTACCTTATCTGGAACATCCTTTCTGAAAATTTGAAAATTCTTAAAATATTCGTCCAAAATCTTGATGTCTCCAATCTCTTGTTTTGTACGTTTTTTCCACGTGTCTTGACATCCAATGTATCCCTCCAAAGTTTGGTGAAGATCTGAGTATGTATTTTTTGACCTTATATGGAACCTCCTATTTGAAAATTTGAAAATTCTTAAAAAATTCGACCAAAATCTTGATGTCTCCAATCTCTTGTTTTGTACGTTTTTTCCACGTGTCTTGACATCCAATGTATCCCTGCAAAGTTTAGTGAAGATCTGAGTATGTAGTTTTTGACCTTATATGGAACCTCCTTTCTGAAAATTTGAAAATTCTTAAAAAATTCGTCCAAAATCTTGATGTCACCAATCCTATGTTTTGTATGCTTTTTTCACGTGTCTTGGCATTTAATGTATCCATGCAAAGTTTGATGAAGATCTGAGTATGTCGTTTTTGACCTTATCTGGAACCTCCTATCTGAAAATTTGAAAATTCTTAAAAAATTCGTCGAAAATCTTGATGTCTCCAATCTCTTGATTTGTACGTTTTTTCCACGTGTCTTGACATGCAAAGTATCCCTGCAAAGTTTGGTGAAGATCTGAGTATGTAGTTTTTGACCTTATCTGGAACCTCCTATCTGAAAATTTGAAAATTCTTAAAAAATTCGACCAAAATCTTGATGTCTCCAATCTCTTGTTTTGTACGTTTTTTCCACGTGTCTTGACATCCAATGTATCCCTGCAATGTTTGGTGAAGATCTGAGTATGTAGTTTTTGACCTTATATGGAACCTCCTATCTGAAAATTTGAAAATTCTTCAAAAATTTGACCAAAATCTTGATGTCCCCAATCCTATGTTTTGTATGTTTTTTCCACGTGTCTTGACATCCAATGTATCCCTGAAAAGTTTGGTGAAGATCTGAGTATGTCGTTTTTGACTTTATCTGGAACAACCTTTCTGAAAATTTGAAAATTCTTAAAAAATTCGTCCAAAATCTTGATGTCTCCAATCTCTTGTTTTGTACGTTTTTCCCACGTGTCTTGACATCCAATGTATCCCTGCAAAGTTTGGTGAAGATCTGAGTATGTAGTTTTTGACCTTATCTGGAACCTCCTATCTGAATATTTGAAAATTTTGAAAAAATTCGTCCAAAATCTTGATGTCTAAAATCTCTTGTTTTGTACGTTTTTTCCACGTGTCTTGACATCCAATGTATCCCTGCAATGTTTGGTGAAGATCTGAGTATGTAGTTTTTGACCTTATATGGAACCTCCTATCTGAAAATTTGAAAATTCTTAAAAAATTTGACCAAAATCTTGATGTCCCTAACCCTATGTTTTATATGTTTTTTCCACGTGTCTTGACATCCAATGTATCCCTGAAAAGTTTGGTGAAGATCTGAGTATGTCGTTTTTGACTTTATCTGGAACATCTTTTCTGAAAATTTGAAAATTCTTAAAAAATTCGTCCAAAATCTTGATGTCTCCAATCTCTTGTTTTGTACGTTTTTTCCACGTGTCTTGACATCCAATGTATCCCTGCAAAGTTTGGTGAAGATCTGAGTATGTAGTTTTTGACCTTATCTGGAACCTCCCATCTGAAAATTTGAAAATTCCTAAAAAATCCGTCCAAAATCTTGATGACCCCAATCTCTTGTTTTGTACGTTTTTCCACGTGTCTTGACATCCAATGTATCCCTGCAAAGTTTGGTGAAGATCTGAGTATGTAGTTTTTGACCTTATATGGAACCTCCTTTCTGAAAATTTGAAAATTCTTAAAAAATTCGACCAAAATCTTGATGTCTCCAATCCCTTGTTTTGTACGTTTTTTCCACGTGTCTTGACATCCAATGTATCCCTGCAAAGTTTTGTGATGATCTGAGTATGTCGTTTTTGACCTTATCTGGAACCTCCCATCTGAAAATTTGAAAATTCTTAAAAAATCCGTCCAAAATCTTGATGACCCCATTCTCTTGTTTTGTACGTTTTTTCCACGTGTCTTGAAATCCAATGTATCCCTGCAAAGTTTGGTGAAGATCTGAGTATGTAGTTTTTGACCTTATATGGAACCTATCTGAAAATTTGAAAATTCTTAAAAAATTCGACCAAAATCTTGATGTCCCCAATCCTATGTCTTGTATGTTTTTTCCACGTGTCTTGACATCCAATGTATCCCTGCAAAGTTTGGTGAAGATCTGAGTATGTAGTTTTTGACCTTATATGGAACCTCCTATCTGAAAATTTGAAAATTCTTAAAAAAATTCGACCAAAATCTTGATGTTCCCAATCCTATGTTTTGTGTTTTTTCCACGTGTCTTGACATCCAATGTATCCCTGCAAAGTTTGGTGGAGATCTGAGTATGTAGTTTTTGACCTTATATGGAACCTCCTATCTGAAAATTTGAAAATTCTTAAAAAATTCGTCCAAAATCTTGATGTCTCCAATCTCTTGTTTTGTACGTTTTTTCCACGTGTCTTGACATCCAATGTATCCCTGCAAAGTTTGGTGAAGATCTGAGTATGTAGTTTTTGACCTTATATGGAACCTCCTATCTGAAAATTTGAAAATTCTTAAAAAATCCGTCCAAAATCTTGATGTCTCCAATCTCTTGTTTTGTACGTTTTTTCCACGTGTCTTGACATCCAATGTATCCCTGCAATGTTTGGTGAAGATCTGAGTATGTAGTTTTTGACCTTATCTGGAACCTCCCATCTGAAAATTTGAAAATTCCTAAAAAATCCGTCCAAAATCTTGATGAACCCAATCTCTTGTTTTGTACGTTTTTTCCACGTGTCTTGACACATCATGTATCCCTGCAAAGTTTGGTGAAGATCTGAGTATGTAGTTTTTGACCTTATATGGAACCTCCTTTCTGAAAATTTGAAAATTCTTAAAAAATTCGCCCAAAATCTTGATGTCTCCAATCTCTTGTTTTGTTTTTTCCACGTGTCTTGACATCCAATGTATCCCTGCAAAGTTTGGTGAAGATCTGAGTATGTAGTTTTTGACCTTATATGGAACCTCCTATCTGAAAATTTGAAAATTCTTAAAAAATTCGACCAAAATCTTGATGTCCCCAATCCTATGTTTTGTATGTTTTTTCCACTTGTCTTGACATCCAATGTATCCATGCAAAGTTTGGTGAAGATCTGAGTATGTCGTTTTTGACCTTATCTGGAACCTACTTTCTGAAAATTTGAATATTCTTAAAAAAATCGTCCAAAATCTTGATGTCTCCAATCTCTTGTTTTGTACGTTTTTTACACGTGTCTTGACATCCAATGTATCCCTGCAAAGTTTGGTGAAGATCTGAGTATGTAGTTTTTGACCTTATCTGGAACCTCTCATCTGAAAATTTGAAAATTCCTAAAAAATCCGTCCAAAATCTTGATGACCCCAATCTCTTGTTTTGTACGTTTTTTTCACGTTTCTTGACATCCAATGTATCCCTGCAAAGTTTGGTGAAGATCTGAGTATGTAGTTTTTGACCTTATATGGAACCTCCTTTCTGAAAATTTGAAAATTCTTAAAAAATTCGTCCAAAATCTTGAAGTCTACAATCCCTTGATTTGTACGTTTAGTCCACGTGTCTTGACATCCAATGTATCCCTGCAAAGTTTGGTGAAGATCTGAGTATGTACTTTTTGACCTTATATGGAACCTCCTATCTGAAAATTTGAAAATTCTTAAAAAATTCGACCAAAATCTTGATGTTCCGAATCTTATGTTTTGTATGTTTTTCCACGTGTCTTGACATCCAATGCATTCCTGCAAAGTTTGATGAAGATCTGAGTATGTCGTTTTTGTCCTTATCTGGAACCTCCCATCTGAAAATTTGAAAATTCTTAAAAAATCCGTCCAAAATCTTGATGTCTCTAATCTCTTGTTTTGTACGTTTTTTCCACGTGTCTTGACCTCCAATGTATCCCTGCAATGTTTGGTGAAGATCTGAGTATGTCGTTTTTGACCTTATATGGAACCTCCTATCTGAAAATTTGAAAATTCTTAAAAAATTTGACCAAAATCTTGATGTCCCCAATCCTATGTTTTGTATGTTTTTTCCACGTGTCTTGACATCCAATGTATCCCTGCAGAGTTTGGTGAAGATCTGAGTATGTCGTTTTTGACCTTATCTGGATCATCCTTTCTGAAAATTTGAAAATTCTTAAAAAATTCGTCCAAAATCTTGATGTCTCCAATCTCTTGTTTTGTACGTTTTTTCCACGTGTCTTGACACATAATGTATCCCTGCAAAGTTTGGTGAAGATCTGAGTATGTAGTTTTTGACCTTATATGGAACCTCCTTTCTGAAAATTTGAAAATTCTTAAAAAATTCGTCCGAAATCATGATGTCTCCAATCTCTTGTTTTGTACGTTTTTTCGACGTGTCTTGACATCCAATGTATCCCTGCAAAGTTTGGTGAAGATCTGAGTATGTAGTTTTTGACCTTATATGGAACCTCCTTTCTGAAAATTTGAAAATTCTTAAAAATTTCGTCCAAAATCTTGATGTCCCCAATCCTATGTTTTGTATGTTTTTTCCACGTGTCTTGACATCCAATGTATCCATGCAAAGTTTGGTGAAGATCTGAGTATGTAGTTTTTGACCTTATCTGGAACCTCCCATCTGAAAATTTGAAAATTCTTAAAAAATTCGTCGAAAATCTTGATGTCTCCAATCTCTTGTTTTGTACGTTTTTTCCACGTGTCTTGACATCCAATGTATCCCTGCAAAGTTTGGTGAAGATCTGAGTATGTAGTTTTTGACCTTATATGGAACCTCCTATCTGAAAATTTGAAAATTCTTAAAAAATTCGTCCAAAACCTTGATGTCCCCAATCTCTTGTTTTGTACGTTTTTTCCACGTGTCTTGACATCCAATGTATCCCTGCAATGTTTGGTGAAGATCTGAGTATGTAGTTTTTGACCTTATATGGAACATCCTATCTGAAAATTTGAAAATTCTTAAAAAATTCGTCCAAAATCTTGATGTCCCCAATCCTATGTTTTGTATGTTTTTTCCACGTGTCTTGACATCCAATGTATCCCTGCAAAGTTTGGTGAAGATCTGAGTATGTCGTATTTTACCTTATCTGGAACATCCTTTATGAAAATTTGAAAATTCTTAAAATATTCGTCCAAAATCTTGATGTCTCCAATCTCTTGTTTTGTACGTTTTTTCCACGTGTCTTGACATCCAATGTATCCCTCCAAAGTTTGGTGAAGATCTGAGTATGTAGTTTTTGACCTTATATGGAACCTCCTACTTGAAAATTTGAAAATTCTTAAAAAATTCGACCAAAATCTTGATGTCTCCAATCTCTTGTTTTGTACGTTTTTTCCACGTGTCTTGACATCCAATGTATCCCTGCAAAGTTTAGTGAAGATCTGAGTATGTAGTTTTTGACCTTATATGGAACCTCCTTTCTGAAAATTTGAAAATTCTTAAAAAATTCGTCCAAAATCTTGATGTCACCAATCCTATGTTTTGTATGTTTTTTCCACATGTCTTGACATTTAATGTATCCATGCAAAGTTTTATGAAGATCTGAGTATGTCGTTTTTGACCTTATCTGGAACCTCCCATCTGAAAATTTGAAAATTCTTAAAAAATTCGTCGAAAATCTTGATGTCTCCAATCTCTTGATTTGTACGTTTTTTCCACGTGTCTTGACATGCAAAGTATCCCTGCAAACTTTGGTGAAGATTTGAGTATGTAGTTTTTGACCTTATATGGAACCTCCTTTCTGAAAATTTGAAAATTCTTAAAAAATTCGTCGAAAATCTTGATGTCTCCAATCTCTTGATTTGTACGTTTTTTCCACGTGTCTTGACATGCAAAGTATCCCTGCAAACTTTGGTGAAGATCTGAGTATGTAGTTTTTGACCTTATCTGGAACCTCCTATCTGAAAATTTGAAAATTCTTAAAAAATTCGACCAAAATCTTGATGTCTCCAATCTCTTGTTTTGTACGTTTTTTCCACGTGTCTTGACATCCAATGTATCCCTGCAAAGTTTGGTGAAGATCTGAGTATGTAGTTTTTGACCTTATCTGGAACCTCCCATCTGAAAATTTGAAAATTCCTAAAAAATCCGTCCAAAATCTTGATGACCCCAATCTCTTGTTTTGTACGTTTTTCCACGTGTCTTGACATCCAATGTATCCCTGCAAAGTTTGGTGAAGATCTGAGTATGTAGTTTTTGACCTTATATGGAACCTCCTTTCTGAAAATTTGAAAATTCTTAAAAAATTCGACCAAAATCTTGATGTCTCCAATCCCTTGTTTTGTACGTTTTTTCCACGTGTCTTGACATCCAATGTATCCCTGCAAAGTTTTGTGATGATCTGAGTATGTCGTTTTTGACCTTATCTGGAACCTCCCATCTGAAAATTTGAAAATTCTTAAAAAATCCGTCCAAAATCTTGATGACCCCATTCTCTTGTTTTGTACGTTTTTTCCACGTGTCTTGAAATCCAATGTATCCCTGCAAAGTTTGGTGAAGATCTGAGTATGTAGTTTTTGACCTTATATGGAACCTATCTGAAAATTTGAAAATTCTTAAAAAATTCGACCAAAATCTTGATGTCCCCAATCCTATGTCTTGTATGTTTTTTCCACGTGTCTTGACATCCAATGTATCCCTGCAAAGTTTGGTGAAGATCTGAGTATGTAGTTTTTGACCTTATATGGAACCTCCTATCTGAAAATTTGAAAATTCTTAAAAAATTCGACCAAAATCTTGATGTTCCCAATCCTATGTTTTGTGTTTTTTCCACGTGTCTTGACATCCAATGTATCCCTGCAAAGTTTGGTGGAGATCTGAGTATGTAGTTTTTGACCTTATATGGAACCTCCTATCTGAAAATTTGAAAATTCTTAAAAAATTCGTCCAAAATCTTGATGTCTCCAATCTCTTGTTTTGTACGTTTTTTCCACGTGTCTTGACATCCAATGTATCCCTGCAAAGTTTGGTGAAGATCTGAGTATGTAGTTTTTGACCTTATATGGAACCTCCTATCTGAAAATTTGAAAATTCTTAAAAAATCCGTCCAAAATCTTGATGTCTCCAATCTCTTGTTTTGTACGTTTTTTCCACGTGTCTTGACATCCAATGTATCCCTGCAATGTTTGGTGAAGATCTGAGTATGTAGTTTTTGACCTTATCTGGAACCTCCCATCTGAAAATTTGAAAATTCCTAAAAAATCCGTCCAAAATCTTGATGAACCCAATCTCTTGTTTTGTACGTTTTTTCCACGTGTCTTGACACATCATGTATCCCTGCAAAGTTTGGTGAAGATCTGAGTATGTAGTTTTTGACCTTATATGGAACCTCCTTTCTGAAAATTTGAAAATTCTTAAAAAATTCGTCCAAAATCTTGATGTCTCCAATCTCTTGTTTTGTTTTTTCCACGTGTCTTGACATCCAATGTATCCCTGCAAAGTTTGGTGAAGATCTGAGTATGTAGTTTTTGACCTTATATGGAACCTCCTATCTGAAAATTTGAAAATTCTTAAAAAATTCGACCAAAACTTTGATGTCCCCAATTCTATGTTTTGTATGTTTTTTCCACGTGTCTTGACATCCAATGTATCCATGCAAAGTTTGGTGAAGATCTGAGTATGTCGTTTTTGACCTTATCTGGAACCTACTTTCTGAAAATTTGAATATTCTTAAAAAATTCGTCCAAAATCTTGATGTCTCCAATCTCTTGTTTTGTACGTTTTTTACACGTGTCTTGACATCCAATGTATCCCTGCAAAGTTTGGTGAAGATCTGAGTATGTAGTTTTTGACCTTATCTGGAACCTCATCTGAAAATTTGAAAATTCCTAAAAAATCCGTCCAAAATCTTGATGTTCCGAATCTTATGTTTTGTATGTTTTTTCCACGTGTCTTGACATCCAATGCATTCCTGCAAAGTTTGATGAAGATCTGAGTATGTCGTTTTTGTCCTTATCTGGAACCTCCTTTCTGAAAATTTGAAAATTCTTAAAAAATTCGACCAAAATCTTGATGTCCCCAATCCTATGTTTTGTATGTTTTTTCCACGTGTCTTGACATCCAATGTATCCCTGCAAAGTTTGGTGAAGATCTGAGTATGTAGTTTTTGACCTTATATGGAACCTCCTATCTGAAAATTTGAAAATTCTTAAAAAATTCGACCAAAATCTTGATGTCCCCAATCCTATGTTTTGTATGTTTTTTCCACTTGTCTTGACATCCAATGTATCCATGCAAAGTTTGGTGAAGATCTGAGTATGTCGTTTTTGACCTTATCTGGAACCTACTTTCTGAAAATTTGAATATTCTTAAAAAAATCGTCCAAAATCTTGATGTCTCCAATCTCTTGTTTTGTACGTTTTTTACACGTGTCTTGACATCCAATGTATCCCTGCAAAGTTTGGTGAAGATCTGAGTATGTAGTTTTTGACCTTATCTGGAACCTCTCATCTGAAAATTTGAAAATTCCTAAAAAATCCGTCCAAAATCTTGATGACCCCAATCTCTTGTTTTGTACGTTTTTTTCACGTTTCTTGACATCCAATGTATCCCTGCAAAGTTTGGTGAAGATCTGAGTATGTAGTTTTTGACCTTATATGGAACCTCCTTTCTGAAAATTTGAAAATTCTTAAAAAATTCGTCCAAAATCTTGAAGTCTACAATCCCTTGATTTGTACGTTTAGTCCACGTGTCTTGACATCCAATGTATCCCTGCAAAGTTTGGTGAAGATCTGAGTATGTACTTTTTGACCTTATATGGAACCTCCTATCTGAAAATTTGAAAATTCTTAAAAAATTCGACCAAAATCTTGATGTTCCGAATCTTATGTTTTGTATGTTTTTCCACGTGTCTTGACATCCAATGCATTCCTGCAAAGTTTGATGAAGATCTGAGTATGTCGTTTTTGTCCTTATCTGGAACCTCCCATCTGAAAATTTGAAAATTCTTAAAAAATCCGTCCAAAATCTTGATGTCTCTAATCTCTTGTTTTGTACGTTTTTTCCACGTGTCTTGACCTCCAATGTATCCCTGCAATGTTTGGTGAAGATCTGAGTATGTCGTTTTTGACCTTATATGGAACCTCCTATCTGAAAATTTGAAAATTCTTAAAAAATTTGACCAAAATCTTGATGTCCCCAATCCTATGTTTTGTATGTTTTTTCCACGTGTCTTGACATCCAATGTATCCCTGCAGAGTTTGGTGAAGATCTGAGTATGTCGTTTTTGACCTTATCTGGATCATCCTTTCTGAAAATTTGAAAATTCTTAAAAAATTCGTCCAAAATCTTGATGTCTCCAATCTCTTGTTTTGTACGTTTTTTCCACGTGTCTTGACACATAATGTATCCCTGCAAAGTTTGGTGAAGATCTGAGTATGTAGTTTTTGACCTTATATGGAACCTCCTTTCTGAAAATTTGAAAATTCTTAAAAAATTCGTCCGAAATCATGATGTCTCCAATCTCTTGTTTTGTACGTTTTTTCGACGTGTCTTGACATCCAATGTATCCCTGCAAAGTTTGGTGAAGATCTGAGTATGTAGTTTTTGACCTTATATGGAACCTCCTTTCTGAAAATTTGAAAATTCTTAAAAATTTCGTCCAAAATCTTGATGTCCCCAATCCTATGTTTTGTATGTTTTTTCCACGTGTCTTGACATCCAATGTATCCATGCAAAGTTTGGTGAAGATCTGAGTATGTAGTTTTTGACCTTATCTGGAACCTCCCATCTGAAAATTTGAAAATTCTTAAAAAATTCGTCGAAAATCTTGATGTCTCCAATCTCTTGTTTTGTACGTTTTTTCCACGTGTCTTGACATCCAATGTATCCCTGCAAAGTTTGGTGAAGATCTGAGTATGTAGTTTTTGACCTTATATGGAACCTCCTATCTGAAAATTTGAAAATTCTTAAAAAATTCGTCCAAAACCTTGATGTCCCCAATCTCTTGTTTTGTACGTTTTTTCCACGTGTCTTGACATCCAATGTATCCCTGTAATGTTTGGTGAAGATCTGAGTATGTAGTTTTTGACCTTATATGGAACATCCTATCTGAAAATTTGAAAATTCTTAAAAAATTCGTCCAAAATCTTGATGTCCCCAATCCTATGTTTTGTATGTTTTTTCCACGTGTCTTGACATCCAATGTATCCCTGCAAAGTTTGGTGAAGATCTGAGTATGTCGTATTTTACCTTATCTGGAACATCCTTTATGAAAATTTGAAAATTCTTAAAATATTCGTCCAAAATCTTGATGTCTCCAATCTCTTGTTTTGTACGTTTTTTCCACGTGTCTTGACATCCAATGTATCCCTCCAAAGTTTGGTGAAGATCTGAGTATGTAGTTTTTGACCTTATATGGAACCTCCTACTTGAAAATTTGAAAATTCTTAAAAAATTCGACCAAAATCTTGATGTCTCCAATCTCTTGTTTTGTACGTTTTTTCCACGTGTCTTGACATCCAATGTATCCCTGCAAAGTTTAGTGAAGATCTGAGTATGTAGTTTTTGACCTTATATGGAACCTCCTTTCTGAAAATTTGAAAATTCTTAAAAAATTCGTCCAAAATCTTGATGTCACCAATCCTATGTTTTGTATGTTTTTTCCACATGTCTTGACATTTAATGTATCCATGCAAAGTTTTATGAAGATCTGAGTATGTCGTTTTTGACCTTATCTGGAACCTCCCATCTGAAAATTTGAAAATTCTTAAAAAATTCGTCGAAAATCTTGATGTCTCCAATCTCTTGATTTGTACGTTTTTTCCACGTGTCTTGACATGCAAAGTATCCCTGCAAACTTTGGTGAAGATTTGAGTATGTAGTTTTTGACCTTATATGGAACCTCCTTTCTGAAAATTTGAAAATTCTTAAAAAATTCGTCGAAAATCTTGATGTCTCCAATCTCTTGATTTGTACGTTTTTTCCACGTGTCTTGACATGCAAAGTATCCCTGCAAACTTTGGTGAAGATCTGAGTATGTAGTTTTTGACCTTATCTGGAACCTCCTATCTGAAAATTTGAAAATTCTTAAAAAATTCGACCAAAATCTTGATGTCTCCAATCTCTTGTTTTGTACGTTTTTTCCACGTGTCTTGACATCCAATGTATCCCTGCAAAGTTTGGTGAAGATCTGAGTATGTAGTTTTTGACCTTATCTGGAACCTCCCATCTGAAAATTTGAAAATTCCTAAAAAATCCGTCCAAAATCTTGATGACCCCAATCTCTTGTTTTGTACGTTTTTCCACGTGTCTTGACATCCAATGTATCCCTGCAAAGTTTGGTGAAGATCTGAGTATGTAGTTTTTGACCTTATATGGAACCTCCTTTCTGAAAATTTGAAAATTCTTAAAAAATTCGACCAAAATCTTGATGTCTCCAATCCCTTGTTTTGTACGTTTTTTCCACGTGTCTTGACATCCAATGTATCCCTGCAAAGTTTTGTGATGATCTGAGTATGTCGTTTTTGACCTTATCTGGAACCTCCCATCTGAAAATTTGAAAATTCTTAAAAAATCCGTCCAAAATCTTGATGACCCCATTCTCTTGTTTTGTACGTTTTTTCCACGTGTCTTGAAATCCAATGTATCCCTGCAAAGTTTGGTGAAGATCTGAGTATGTAGTTTTTGACCTTATATGGAACCTATCTGAAAATTTGAAAATTCTTAAAAAATTCGACCAAAATCTTGATGTCCCCAATCCTATGTCTTGTATGTTTTTTCCACGTGTCTTGACATCCAATGTATCCCTGCAAAGTTTGGTGAAGATCTGAGTATGTAGTTTTTGACCTTATATGGAACCTCCTATCTGAAAATTTGAAAATTCTTAAAAAATTCGACCAAAATCTTGATGTTCCCAATCCTATGTTTTGTGTTTTTTCCACGTGTCTTGACATCCAATGTATCCCTGCAAAGTTTGGTGGAGATCTGAGTATGTAGTTTTTGACCTTATATGGAACCTCCTATCTGAAAATTTGAAAATTCTTAAAAAATTCGTCCAAAATCTTGATGTCTCCAATCTCTTGTTTTGTACGTTTTTTCCACGTGTCTTGACATCCAATGTATCCCTGCAAAGTTTGGTGAAGATCTGAGTATGTAGTTTTTGACCTTATATGGAACCTCCTATCTGAAAATTTGAAAATTCTTAAAAAATCCGTCCAAAATCTTGATGTCTCCAATCTCTTGTTTTGTACGTTTTTTCCACGTGTCTTGACATCCAATGTATCCCTGCAATGTTTGGTGAAGATCTGAGTATGTAGTTTTTGACCTTATCTGGAACCTCCCATCTGAAAATTTGAAAATTCCTAAAAAATCCGTCCAAAATCTTGATGAACCCAATCTCTTGTTTTGTACGTTTTTTCCACGTGTCTTGACACATCATGTATCCCTGCAAAGTTTGGTGAAGATCTGAGTATGTAGTTTTTGACCTTATATGGAACCTCCTTTCTGAAAATTTGAAAATTCTTAAAAAATTCGTCCAAAATCTTGATGTCTCCAATCTCTTGTTTTGTTTTTTCCACGTGTCTTGACATCCAATGTATCCCTGCAAAGTTTGGTGAAGATCTGAGTATGTAGTTTTTGACCTTATATGGAACCTCCTATCTGAAAATTTGAAAATTCTTAAAAAATTCGACCAAAATCTTGATGTCCCCAATTCTATGTTTTGTATGTTTTTTCCACGTGTCTTGACATCCAATGTATCCATGCAAAGTTTGGTGAAGATCTGAGTATGTCGTTTTTGACCTTATCTGGAACCTACTTTCTGAAAATTTGAATATTCTTAAAAAATTCGTCCAAAATCTTGATGTCTCCAATCTCTTGTTTTGTACGTTTTTTACACGTGTCTTGACATCCAATGTATCCCTGCAAAGTTTGGTGAAGATCTGAGTATGTAGTTTTTGACCTTATCTGGAACCTCATCTGAAAATTTGAAAATTCCTAAAAAATCCGTCCAAAATCTTGATGTTCCGAATCTTATGTTTTGTATGTTTTTTCCACGTGTCTTGACATCCAATGCATTCCTGCAAAGTTTGATGAAGATCTGAGTATGTCGTTTTTGTCCTTATCTGGAACCTCCTTTCTGAAAATTTGAAAATTCTTAAAAAATTCGACCAAAATCTTGATGTCCCCAATCCTATGTTTTGTATGTTTTTTCCACGTGTCTTGACATCCAATGTATCCATGCAAAGTTTGGTGAAGATCTGAGTATGTCGTTTTTGACCTTATCTGGATCATCCTTTCTGAAAATTTGAAAATTCTTAAAAAATTCGTCCAAAATCTTGATGTCTCCAATCTCTTGTTTTGTACGTTTTTTCCACGTGTCTTGACACATAATGTATCCCTGCAAAGTTTGGTGAAGATCTGAGTATGTAGTTTTTGACCTTATATGGAACCTCCTTTCTCAAAATTTGAAAATTCTTAAAAAATTCGTCCGAAATCATGATGTCTCCAATCTCTTGTTTTGTACGTTTTTTCGACGTGTCTTGACATCCAATGTATCCCTGCAAAGTTTGGTGAAGATCTGAGTATGTAGTTTTTGACCTTATATGGAACCTCCTTTCTGAAAATTTGAAAATTCTTAAAAAATTCGTCCTAAATCTTGATGTCCCCAATCCTATGTTTTGTATGTTTTTTCCACGTGTCTTGACATCCAATGTATCCATGCAAAGTTTGGTGAAGATCTGAGTATGTCGTTTTTGACCTGATCTGGAACCTCCCATCTGAAAATTTGAAAATTCTTAAAAAATTCGTCGAAAATCTTGATGTCTCCAATCTCTTGTTTTGTACGTTTTTTCCACGTGTCTTGACATCCAATGTATCCCTGCAAAGTTTGGTGAAGATCTGAGTATGTAGTTTTTGACCTTATATGGAACCTCCTATCTGAAAATTTGAAAATTCTTAAAAAATTCGTCCAAAACCTTGATGTCCCCAATCTCTTGTTTTGTACGTTTTTTCCACGTGTCTTGACATCCAATGTATCCCTGCAATGTTTGGTGAAGATTTGAGTATGTAGTTTTTGACCTTATATGGAACCTCCTATCTGAAAATTTGAAAATTCTAAAAAAATTCGTCCAAAATCTTGATGTCCCCAATGCTATGTTTTGTATGTTTTTTCCACGTGCCTTGACATCCAATGTATCCCTGCAAAGTTTGGTGAAGATCTGAGTATGTCGTTTTTTACCTTATCTGGAACATCCTTTCTGAAAATTTGAAAATTCTTAAAATATTCGTCCAAAATCTTGATGTCTCCAATCTCTTGTTTTGTACGTTTTTTCCACGTGTCTTGACATCCAATGTATCCCTGCAAAGTTTGGTGAAGATCTGAGTATGTCGTTTTTTACCTTATCTGGAACATCCTTTCTGAAAATTTGAAAATTCTTAAAATATTCGTCCAAAATCTTGATGTCTCCAATCTCTTGTTTTGTACGTTTTTTCCACGTGTCTTGACATCCAATGTATCCCTGCAAAGTTTAGTGAAGATCTGAGTATGTATTTTTTGACCTTATATGGAACCTCCTATTTGAAAATTTGAAAATTCTTAAAAAATTCGACCAAAATCTTGATGTCTCCAATCTCTTGTTTTGTACGTTTTTTCCACGTGTCTTGACATCCAATGTATCCCTGCAAAGTTTAGTGAAGATCTGAGTATGTAGTTTTTGACCTTATATGGAACCTCCTTTCTGAAAATTTGAAAATTCTTAAAAAATTCGTCCAAAATCTTGATGTCACCAATCCTATGTTTTGTATGTTTTTTTCACGTGTCTTGACATTTAATGTATCCATGCAAAGTTTGATGAAGATCTGAGTATGTCGTTTTTGACCTTATCTGGAACCTCCTATCTGAAAATTTGAAAATTCTTAAAAAATTCGTCGAAAATCTTGATGTCTCCAATCTCTTGATTTGTACGTTTTTTCCACGTGTCTTGACATGCAAAGTATCCCTGCAAAGTTTGGTGAAGATCTGAGTATGTAGTTTTTGACCTTATCTGGAACCTCCTATCTGAAAATTTGAAAATTCTTAAAAAATTCGACCAAAATCTTGATGTCTCCAATCTCTTGTTTTGTACGTTTTTTCGACGTGTCTTGACATCCAATGTATCCCTGCAATGTTTGGTGAAGATCTGAGTATGTAGTTTTTGACCTTATATGGAACCTCCTATCTGAAAATTTGAAAATTCTTCAAAAATTTGACCAAAATCTTGATGTCCCCAATCCTATGTTTTGTATGTTTTTTCCACGTGTCTTGACATCCAATGTATCCCTGAAAAGTTTGGTGAAGATCTGAGTATGTCGTTTTTGACTTTATCTGGAACATCCTTTCTGAAAATTTGAAAATTCTTAAAAAATTCGTCCAAAATCTTGATGTCTCCAATCTCTTGTTTTGTACGTTTTTCCCACGTGTCTTGACATCCAATGTATCCCTGCAAAGTTTGGTGAAGATCTGAGTATGTAGTTTTTGACCTTATCTGGAACCTCCTATCTGAATATTTGAAAATTTTGAAAAAATTCGTCCAAAATCTTGATGTCTAAAATCTCTTGTTTTGTACGTTTTTTCCACGTGTCTTGACATCCAATGTATCCCTGCAATGTTTGGTGAAGATCTGAGTATGTAGTTTTTGACCTTATATGGAACCTCCTATCTGAAAATTTGAAAATTCTTAAAAAATTTGACCAAAATCTTGATGTCCCTAACCCTATGTTTTGTATGTTTTTTCCACGTGTCTTGACATCCAATGTATCCCTGAAAAGTTTGGTGAAGATCTGAGTATGTCGTTTTTGACTTTATCTGGAACATCTTTTCTGAAAATTTGAAAATTCTTAAAAAATTCGTCCAAAATCTTGATGTCTCCAATCTCTTGTTTTGTACGTTTTTTCCACGTGTCTTGACATCCAATGTATCCCTGCAAAGTTTGGTGAAGATCTGAGTATGTAGTTTTTGACCTTATCTGGAACCTCCCATCTGAAAATTTGAAAATTCCTAAAAAATCCGTCCAAAATCTTGATGACCCCAATCTCTTGTTTTGTACGTTTTTCCACGTGTCTTGACATCCAATGTATCCCTGCAAAGTTTGGTGAAGATCTGAGTATGTAGTTTTTGACCTTATATGGAACCTCCTTTCTGAAAATTTGAAAATTCTTAAAAAATTCGACCAAAATCTTGATGTCTCCAATCCCTTGTTTTGTACGTTTTTTCCACGTGTCTTGACATCCAATGTATCCCTGCAAAGTTTTGTGATGATCTGAGTATGTCGTTTTTGACCTTATCTGGAACCTCCCATCTGAAAATTTGAAAATTCTTAAAAAATCCGTCCAAAATCTTGATGACCCCATTCTCTTGTTTTGTACGTTTTTTCCACGTGTCTTGAAATCCAATGTATCCCTGCAAAGTTTGGTGAAGATCTGAGTATGTAGTTTTTGACCTTATATGGAACCTATCTGAAAATTTGAAAATTCTTAAAAAATTCGACCAAAATCTTGATGTCCCCAATCCTATGTCTTGTATGTTTTTTCCACGTGTCTTGACATCCAATGTATCCCTGCAAAGTTTGGTGAAGATCTGAGTATGTAGTTTTTGACCTTATATGGAACCTCCTATCTGAAAATTTGAAAATTCTTAAAAAATTCGACCAAAATCTTGATGTTCCCAATCCTATGTTTTGTGTTTTTTCCACGTGTCTTGACATCCAATGTATCCCTGCAAAGTTTGGTGGAGATCTGAGTATGTAGTTTTTGACCTTATATGGAACCTCCTATCTGAAAATTTGAAAATTCTTAAAAAATTCGTCCAAAATCTTGATGTCTCCAATCTCTTGTTTTGTACGTTTTTTCCACGTGTCTTGACATCCAATGTATCCCTGCAAAGTTTGGTGAAGATCTGAGTATGTAGTTTTTGACCTTATATGGAACCTCCTATCTGAAAATTTGAAAATTCTTAAAAAATCCGTCCAAAATCTTGATGTCTCCAATCTCTTGTTTTGTACGTTTTTTCCACGTGTCTTGACATCCAATGTATCCCTGCAATGTTTGGTGAAGATCTGAGTATGTAGTTTTTGACCTTATCTGGAACCTCCCATCTGAAAATTTGAAAATTCCTAAAAAATCCGTCCAAAATCTTGATGAACCCAATCTCTTGTTTTGTACGTTTTTTCCACGTGTCTTGACACATCATGTATCCCTGCAAAGTTTGGTGAAGATCTGAGTATGTAGTTTTTGACCTTATATGGAACCTCCTTTCTGAAAATTTGAAAATTCTTAAAAAATTCGTCCAAAATCTTGATGTCTCCAATCTCTTGTTTTGTTTTTTCCACGTGTCTTGACATCCAATGTATCCCTGCAAAGTTTGGTGAAGATCTGAGTATGTAGTTTTTGACCTTATATGGAACCTCCTATCTGAAAATTTGAAAATTCTTAAAAAATTCGACCAAAATCTTGATGTCCCCAATCCTATGTTTTGTATGTTTTTTCCACGTGTCTTGACATCCAATGTATCCATGCAAAGTTTGGTGAAGATCTGAGTATGTCGTTTTTGACCTTATCTGGAACCTACTTTCTGAAAATTTGAATATTCTTAAAAAATTCGTCCAAAATCTTGATGTCTCCAATCTCTTGTTTTGTACGTTTTTTACACGTGTCTTGACATCCAATGTATCCCTGCAAAGTTTGGTGAAGATCTGAGTATGTAGTTTTTGACCTTATCTGGAACCTCTCATCTGAAAATTTGAAAATTCCTAAAAAACCGTCCAAAATCTTGATGACCCCAATCTCTTGTTTTGTACGTTTTTTTCACGTTTCTTGACATCCAATGTATCCCTGCAAAGTTTGGTGAAGATCTGAGTATGTAGTTTTTGACCTTATATGGAACCTCCTTTCTGAAAATTTGAAAATTCTTAAAAAATTCGTCCAAAATCTTGAAGTCTACAATCCCTTGTTTTGTACGTTTAGTCCACGTGTCTTGACATCCAATGTATCCCTGCAAAGTTTGGTGAAGATCTGAGTATGTACTTTTTGACCTTATATGGAACCTCCTATCTGAAAATTTGAAAATTCTTAAAAAATTCGACCAAAATCTTGATGTTCCGAATCTTATGTTTTGTATGTTTTTTCCACGTGTCTTGACATCCAATGCATTCCTGCAAAGTTTGATGAAGATCTGAGTATGTCGTTTTTGTCCTTATCTGGAACCTCCCATCTGAAAATTTGAAAATTCTTAAAAAATCCGTCCAAAATCTTGATGTCTCTAATCTATTGTTTTGTACGTTTTTTCCACGTGTCTTGACCTCCAATGTATCCCTGCAATGTTTGGTGAAGATCTGAGTATGTCGTTTTTGACCTTATATGGAACCTCCTATCTGAAAATTTGAAAATTCTTAAAAAATTTGACCAAAATCTTGATGTCCCCAATCCTATGTTTTGTATGTTTTTTCCACGTGTCTTGACATCCAATGTATCCCTGCAGAGTTTGGTGAAGATCTGAGTATGTCGTTTTTGACCTTATCTGGATCATCCTTTCTGAAAATTTGAAAATTCTTAAAAAATTCGTCCAAAATCTTGATGTCTCCAATCTCTTGTTTTGTACGTTTTTTCCACGTGTCTTGACACATAATGTATCCCTGCAAAGTTTGGTGAAGATCTGAGTATGTAGTTTTTGACCTTATATGGAACCTCCTTTCTGAAAATTTGAAAATTCTTAAAAAATTCGTCCGAAATCATGATGTCTCCAATCTCTTGTTTTGTACGTTTTTTCGACGTGTCTTGACATCCAATGTATCCCTGCAAAGTTTGGTGAAGATCTGAGTATGTAGTTTTTGACCTTATATGGAACCTCCTTTCTGAAAATTTGAAAATTCTTAAAAATTTCGTCCAAAATCTTGATGTCCCCAATCCTATGTTTTGTATGTTTTTTCCACGTGTCTTGACATCCAATGTATCCATGCAAAGTTTGGTGAAGATCTGAGTATGTAGTTTTTGACCTTATCTGGAACCTCCCATCTGAAAATTTGAAAATTCTTAAAAAATTCGTCGAAAATCTTGATGTCTCCAATCTCTTGTTTTGTACGTTTTTTCCACGTGTCTTGACATCCAATGTATCCCTGCAAAGTTTGGTGAAGATCTGAGTATGTAGTTTTTGACCTTATATGGAACCCCCTATCTGAAAATTTGAAAATTCTTAAAAAATTCGTCCAAAACCTTGATGTCCCCAATCTCTTGTTTTGTACGTTTTTTCCACGTGTCTTGACATCCAATGTATCCCTGCAATGTTTGGTGAAGATCTGAGTATGTAGTTTTTGACCTTATATGGAACATCCTATCTGAAAATTTGAAAATTCTTAAAAAATTCGTCCAAAATCTTGATGTCCCCAATCCTATGTTTTGTATGTTTTTTCCACGTGTCTTGACATCCAATGTATCCCTGCAAAGTTTGGTGAAGATCTGAGTATGTCGTTTTTTACCTTATCTGGAACATCCTTTATGAAAATTTGAAAATTCTTAAAATATTCGTCCAAAATCTTGATGTCTCCAATCTCTTGTTTTGTACGTTTTTTCCACGTGTCTTGACATCCAATGTATCCCTCCAAAGTTTGGTGAAGATCTGAGTATGTAGTTTTTGACCTTATATGGAACCTCCTACTTGAAAATTTGAAAATTCTTAAAAAATTCGACCAAAATCTTGATGTCTCCAATCTCTTGTTTTGTACGTTTTTTCCACGTGTCTTGACATCCAATGTATCCCTGCAAAGTTTAGTGAAGATCTGAGTATGTAGTTTTTGACCTTATATGGAACCTCCTTTCTGAAAATTTGAAAATTCTTAAAAAATTCGTCCAAAATCTTGATGTCACCAATCCTATGTTTTGTATGTTTTTCCACATGTCTTGACATTTAATGTATCCATGCAAAGTTTTATGAAGATCTGAGTATGTCGTTTTTGACCTTATCTGGAACCTCCCATCTGAAAATTTGAAAATTCTTAAAAAATTCGTCGAAAATCTTGATGTCTCCAATCTCTTGATTTGTACGTTTTTTCCACGTGTCTTGACATGCAAAGTATCCCTGCAAACTTTGGTGAAGATCTGAGTATGTAGTTTTTGACCTTATATGGAACCTCCTTTCTGAAAATTTGAAAATTCTTAAAAAATTCGTCGAAAATCTTGATGTCTCCAATCTCTTGATTTGTACGTTTTTTCCACGTGTCTTGACATGCAAAGTATCCCTGCAAACTTTGGTGAAGATCTGAGTATGTAGTTTTTGACCTTATCTGGAACCTCCTATCTGAAAATTTGAAAATTCTTAAAAAATTCGACCAAAATCTTGATGTCTCCAATCTCTTGTTTTGTACGTTTTTTCCACGTGTCTTGACATCCAATGTATCCCTGCAATGTTTGGTGAAGATCTGAGTATGTAGTTTTTGTCCTTATATGGAACCTCCTATCTGAAAATTTGAAAATTCTTCAAAAATTTGACCAAAATCTTGATGTCCCCAATCCTATGTTTTGTATGTTTTTTCCACGTGTCTTGACATCCAATGTATCCCTGAAAAGTTTGGTGAAGATCTGAGTATGTCGCTTTTGACCTTATCTGGAACATCCTTTCTGAAAATTTGAAAATTTTTAAAAAATTCGTCCAAAATCTTGATGTCTCCAATCTCTTGTTTTGTACGTTTTTCCCACGTGTCTTGACATCCAATGTATCCCTGCAAAGTTTGGTGAAGATCTGAGTATGTAGTTTTTGACCTTATCTGGAACCTCCTATCTGAATATTTGAAAATTTTGAAAAAATTCGTCCAAAATCTTGATGTCTCCAATCTCTTGTTTTGTACGTTTTTTCCACGTGTCTTGACATCCAATGTATCCCTGCAATGTTTGGTGAAGATCTGAGTATGTAGTTTTTGACCTTATATGGAACCTCCTATCTGAAAATTTGAAAATTCTTAAAAAATTTGACCAAAATCTTGATGTCCCCAATCCTATGTTTTGTATGTTTTTTCCACGTGTCTTGACATCCAATGTATCCCAGAAAAGTTTGGTGAAGATCTGAGTATGTCGTTTTTGACTTTATCTGGAACATCTTTTCTGAAAATTTGAAAATTCTTAAAAAATTCGTCCAAAATCTTGATGTCTCCAATCTCTTGTTTTGTACGTTTTTTCCACGTGTCTTGACATCCAATGTATCCCTGCAAAGTTTGGTGAAGATCTGAGTATGTAGTTTTTGACCTTATCTGGAACCTCCCATCTGAAAATTTGAAAATTCCTAAAAAATCCGTCCAAAATCTTGATGACCCCTGTCTCTTGTTTTGTACGTTTTTTCCACGTGTCTTGACATCCAATGTATCCCTGCAAAGTTTGGTGAAGATCTGAGTATGTAGTTTTTGACCTTATATGGAACCTCCTTTCGGAAAATTTGAAAATTCTTAAAAAATTCGTCCAAAATCTTGATGTCTCCAATCTCTTGTTTTGTTTTTTCCACGTGTCTTGACATCCAATGTATCCCTGCAAAGTTTGGTGAAGATCTGAGTATGTAGTTTTTGACCTTATATGGAACCTCCTATCTGGAAATTTGAAAATTCTTAAAAAATTCGACCAAAATCTTGATGTCCCCAATCCTATGTTTTGTATGTTTTTTCCACGTGTCTTGACATCCAATGTATCCATGCAAAGTTTGGTGAAGATCTGAGTATGTTGTTTTTGACCTTATCTGGAACCTACTTTCTGAAAATTTGAATATTCTTAAAAAATTCGTCCAAAATCTTGATGACCCCAATCTCTTGTTTTGTACGTTTTTTCCACGTTTCTTGACATCCAATGTATCCCTGCAAAGTTTGAAGAAGATCTGAGTATGTTGTTTTTGACCTTATCTGGAACCTCTCATCTTAAAATTTGAAAATTCCTAAAAAATCCGTCCAAAATCTTGATGACCCCAATCTCTTGTTTTGTACGTTTTTTCCACGTTTCTTGACATCCAATGTATCCCTGCAAAGTTTGAAGAAGATCTGAGTATGTAGTTTTTGACCTTATATGGAACCTCCTTTCTGAAAATTTGAAAATTCTTAAAAAATTCGTCCAAAATCTTGATGTCTACAATCCCTTGTTTTGTACGTTTAGTCCACGTGTCATGACATCCAATGTATCCCTGCAAAGTTTGGTGAAGATCTGAGTATGTAGTTTTTTACCTTATATGGAACCTCCTATCTGAAAATTTGAAAATTCTTAAAAAATTCGACCAAAATCTTGATGTTCCGAATCTTATGTTTTGTATGTTTTTTCCACGTGTCTTGACATCCAATGCATTCCTGCAAAGTTTGATGAAGATCTGAGTATGTCGTTTTTGTCCTTATCTGGAACCTCCTTTCTGAAAATTTGAAAATTCTTAAAAAATTCGACCAAAATCTTGATGTCCCCAATCCTATGTTTTGTATGTTTTTTCCACGTGTCTTGACATCCAATGTATCCATGCAAAGTTTGGTGAAGATCTGAGTATGTCGTTTTTGACCTTATCTGGATCATCCTTTCTGAAAATTTGAAAATTCTTAAAAAATTCGTCCAAAATCTTGATGTCTCCAATCTCTTGTTTTGTACGTTTTTTCCACGTGTCTTGACACATAATGTATCCCTGCAAAGTTTGGTGAAGATCTGAGTATGTAGTTTTTGACCTTATATGGAACCTCCTTTCTCAAAATTTGAAAATTCTTAAAAAATTCGTCCGAAATCATGATGTCTCCAATCTCTTGTTTTGTACGTTTTTTCGACGTGTCTTGACATCCAATGTATCCCTGCAAAGTTTGGTGAAGATCTGAGTATGTAGTTTTTGACCTTATATGGAACCTCCTTTCTGAAAATTTGAAAATTCTTAAAAAATTTGACCAAAATCTTGATGTCCCCAATCCTATGTTTTGTACGTTTTTTCCACGTGTCTTGACATCCAATGTATCCCTGCAATGTTTGGTGAAGATCTGAGTATGTAGTTTATGAAATTATATATAACATCCTATCTGAAAATTTGAAAATTCTTAAAAAATTCGTCCAAAATCTTGATGTCCCCAATCCTATGTTTTGTATGTTTTTTCCACGTGTCTTGACATCCAATGTATCCCTGCAAAGTTTGGTGAAGATCTGAGTATGTCGTTTTTTACCTTATCTGGAACATCCTTTATGAAAATTTGAAAATTCTTAAAATATTCGTCCAAAATCTTGATGTCTCCAATCTCTTGTTTTGTACGTTTTTTCCACGTGTCTTGACATCCAATGTATCCCTCCAAAGTTTGGTGAAGATCTGAGTATGTAGTTTTTGACCTTATATGGAACCTCCTACTTGAAAATTTGAAAATTCTTAAAAAATTCGACCAAAATCTTGATGTCTCCAATCTCTTGTTTTGTACGTTTTTTCCACGTGTCTTGACATCCAATGTATCCCTGCAAAGTTTGGTGAAGATCTGAGTATGTAGTTTTTTACCTTATATGGAACCTCCTATCTGAAAATTTGAAAATTCTTAAAAAATTCGACCAAAATCTTGATGTTCCGAATCTTATGTTTTGTATGTTTTTTCCACGTGTCTTGACATCCAATGCATTCCTGCAAAGTTTGATGAAGATCTGAGTATGTCGTTTTTGTCCTTATCTGGAACCTCCTTTCTGAAAATTTGAAAATTCTTAAAAAATTCGACCAAAATCTTGATGTCCCCAATCCTATGTTTTGTATGTTTTTTCCACGTGTCTTGACATCCAATGTATCCATGCAAAGTTTGGTGAAGATCTGAGTATGTCGTTTTTGACCTTATCTGGATCATCCTTTCTGAAAATTTGAAAATTCTTAAAAAATTCGTCCAAAATCTTGATGTCTCCAATCTCTTGTTTTGTACGTTTTTTCCACGTGTCTTGACATCCAATGTATCCCTGCAATGTTTGGTGAAGATCTGAGTATGTAGTTTTTGTCCTTATATGGAACCTCCTATCTGAAAATTTGAAAATTCTTCAAAAATTTGACCAAAATCTTGATGTCCCCAATCCTATGTTTTGTATGTTTTTTTCCACGTGTCTTGACATCCAATGTATCCCTGCAAAGTTTGGTGAAGATCTGAGTATGTCGCTTTTGACCTTATCTGGAACATCCTTTCTGAAAATTTGAAAATTTTTTAAAAATTCGTCCAAAATCTTGATGTCTCCAATCTCTTGTTTTGTACGTTTTTCCCACGTGTCTTGACATCCAATGTATCCCTGCAAAGTTTGGTGAAGATCTGAGTATGTAGTTTTTGACCTTATCTGGAACCTCCTATCTGAATATTTGAAAATTTTGAAAAAATTCGTCCAAAATCTTGATGTCTCCAATCTCTTGTTTTGTACGTTTTTTCCACGTGTCTTGACATCCAATGTATCCCTGCAATGTTTGGTGAAGATCTGAGTATGTAGTTTTTGACCTTATATGGAACCTCCTATCTGAAAATTTGAAAATTCTTAAAAAATTTGACCAAAATCTTGATGTCCCCAATCCTATGTTTTGTATGTTTTTTCCACGTGTCTTGACATCCAATGTATCCCAGAAAAGTTTGGTGAAGATCTGAGTATGTCGTTTTTGACTTTATCTGGAACATCTTTTCTGAAAATTTGAAAATTCTTAAAAAATTCGTCCAAAATCTTGATGTCTCCAATCTCTTGTTTTGTACGTTTTTTCCACGTGTCTTGACATCCAATGTATCCCTGCAAAGTTTGGTGAAGATCTGAGTATGTAGTTTTTGACCTTATCTGGAACCTCCCATCTGAAAATTTGAAAATTCCTAAAAAATCCGTCCAAAATCTTGATGACCCCAATCTCTTGTTTTGTACGTTTTTTCCACGTGTCTTGACATCCAATGTATCCCTGCAAAGTTTGGTGAAGATCTGAGTATGTAGTTTTTGACCTTATATGGAACCTCCTTTCGGAAAATTTGAAAATTCTTAAAAAATTCGTCCAAAATCTTGATGTCTCCAATCTCTTGTTTTGTTTTTTCCACGTGTCTTGACATCCAATGTATCCCTGCAAAGTTTGGTGAAGATCTGAGTATGTAGTTTTTGACCTTATATGGAACCTCCTATCTGGAAATTTGAAAATTCTTAAAAAATTCGACCAAAATCTTGATGTCCCCAATCCTATGTTTTGTATGTTTTTTCCACGTGTCTTGACATCCAATGTATCCATGCAAAGTTTGGTGAAGATCTGAGTATGTCGTTTTTGACCTTATCTGGATCATCCTTTCTGAAAATTTGAAAATTCTTAAAAAATTCGTCCAAAATCTTGATGTCTCCAATCTCTTGTTTTGTACGTTTTTTCCACGTGTCTTGACACATAATGTATCCCTGCAAAGTTTGGTGAAGATCTGAGTATGTAGTTTTTGACCTTATATGGAACCTCCTTTCTCAAAATTTGAAAATTCTTAAAAAATTCGTCCGAAATCATGATGTCTCCAATCTCTTGTTTTGTACGTTTTTTCGACGTGTCTTGACATCCAATGTATCCCTGCAAAGTTTGGTGAAGATCTGAGTATGTAGTTTTTGACCTTATATGGAACCTCCTTTCTGAAAATTTGAAAATTCTTAAAAAATTCGTCCAAAATCTTGATGTCCCCAATCCTATGTTTTGTATGTTTTTTCCACGTGTCTTGACATCCAATGTATCCATGCAAAGTTTGGTGAAGATCTGAGTATGTCGTTTTTGACCTTATCTGGAACCTCCCATCTGAAAATTTGAAAATTCTTAAAAAATTCGTCGAAAATCTTGATGTCTCCAATCTCTTGTTTTGTACGTTTTTTCCACGTGTCTTGACATCCAATGTATCCCTGCAAAGTTTGGTGAAGATCTGAGTATGTAGTTTTTGACCTTATATGGAACCTCCTATCTGAAAATTTGAAAATTCTTAAAATATTCGTCCAAAATCTTGATGTCTCCAATCTCTTGTTTTGTACGTTTTTTCCACGTGTCTTGACATCCAATGTATCCCTCCAAAGTTTGGTGAAGATCTGAGTATGTATTTTTTGACCTTATATGGAACCTCCTATTTGAAAATTTGAAAATTCTTAAAAAATTCGACCAAAATCTTGATGTCTCCAATCTCTTGTTTTGTACGTTTTTTCCACGTGTCTTGACATCCAATGTATCCCTGCAAAGTTTAGTGAAGATCTGAGTATGTAGTTTTTGACTTTATATGGAACCTCCTTTCTGAAAATTTGAAAATTCTTAAAAAATTCGTCCAAAATCTTGATGTCACCAATCCTATGTTTTGTATGTTTTTTTCACGTGTCTTGACATTTAATGTATCCATGCAAAGTTTGATGAAGATCTGAGTATGTCGTTTTTGACCTTATCTGGAACCTCCTATCTGAAAATTTGAAAATTCTTAAAAAATTCGTCGAAAATCTTGATGTCTCCAATCTCTTGATTTGTACGTTTTTTCCACGTGTCTTGACATGCAAAGTATCCCTGCAAAGTTTGGTGAAGATCTGAGTATGTAGTTTTTGACCTTATCTGGAACCTCCTATCTGAAAATTTGAAAATTCTTAAAAAATTCGACCAAAATCTTGATGTCTCCAATCTCTTGTTTTGTACGTTTTTTCCACGTGTCTTGACATCCAATGTATCCCTGCAATGTTTGGTGAAGATCTGAGTATGTAGTTTTTGACCTTATATGGAACCTCCTATCTGAAAATTTGAAAATTCTTCAAAAATTTGACCAAAATCTTGATGTCCCCAATCCTATGTTTCGTATGTTTTTTCCACGTGTCTTGACATCCAATGTATCCCTGAAAAGTTTGGTGAAGATCTGAGTATGTCGTTTTTGACTTTATCTGGAACATCCTTTCTGAAAATTTGAAAATTCTTAAAAAATTCGTCCAAAATCTTGATGTCTCCAATGTCTTGTTTTGTACGTTTTTCCCACGTGTCTTGACATCCAATGTATCCCTGCAAAGTTTGGTGAAGATCTGAGTATGTAGTTTTTGACCTTATCTGGAACATCCTATCTGAATATTTGAAAATTTTGAAAAAATTCGTCCAAAATCTTGATGTCTAAAATCTCTTGTTTTGTACGTTTTTTCCACGTGTCTTGACATCCAATGTATCCCTGCAATGTTTGGTGAAAATCTGAGTATGTAGTTTTTGACCTTATATGGAACCTCCTATCTGAAAATTTGAAAATTCTTAAAAAGTTTGACCAAAATCTTGATGTCCCTAACCCTATGTTTTGTATGTTTTTCCACGTGTCTTGACATCCAATGTATCCCTGAAAAGTTTGGTGAAGATCTGAGTATGTCGTTTTTGACTTTATCTGGAACATCTTTTCTGAAAATTTGAAAATTCTTAGAAAATTCGTCCAAAATCTTGATGTCTCCAATCTCTTGTTTTGTACGTTTTTTCCACGTGTCTTGACATCCAATGTATCCCTGCAAAGTTTGGTGAAGATCTGAGTATGTAGTTTTTGACCTTATCTGGAACCTCCCATCTGAAAATTTGAAAATTCCTAAAAAATCCGTCCAAAATCTTGATGACCCCAATCTCTTGTTTTGTACGTTTTTTCCACGTGTCTTGACATCCAATGTATCCCTGCAAAGTTTGGTGAAGATCTGAGTATGTAGTTTTTGACCTTATATGGAACCTCCTTTCTGAAAATTTGAAAATTCTTAAAAAATTCGACCAAAATCTTGATGTCTCCAATCCCTTGTTTTGTACGTTTTTTCCACGTGTCTTGACATCCAATGTATCCCTGCAAAGTTTTGTGATGATCTGAGTATGTCGTTTTTGACCTTATCTGGAACCTCCCATCTGAAAATTTGAAAATTCTTAAAAAATCCGTCCAAAATCTTGATGACCCCATTCTCTTGTTTTGTACGTTTTTTCCACGTGTCTTGAAATCCAATGTATCCCTGCAAAGTTTGGTGAAGATCTGAGTATGTAGTTTTTGACCTTATATGGAACCTATCTGAAAATTTGAAAATTCTTAAAAAATTCGACCAAAATCTTGATGTCCCCAATCCTATGTCTTGTATGTTTTTTCCACGTGTCTTGACATCCAATGTATCCCTGCAAAGTTTGGTGAAGATCTGAGTATGTAGTTTTTGACCTTATATGGAACCTCCTATCTGAAAATTTGAAAATTCTTAAAAAATTCGACCAAAATCTTGATGTTCCCAATCCTATGTTTTGTATGTTTTTTCCACGTGTCTTGACATCGAATGTATCCCTGCAAAGTTTGGTGGAGATCTGAGTATGTAGTTTTTGACCTTATATGGAACCTCCTATCTGAAAATTTGAAAATTCTTAAAAAATTCGTCCAAAATCTTGATGTCTCCAATCTCTTGTTTTGTACGTTTTTTCCACGTGTCTTGACATCCAATGTATCCCTGCAAAGTTTGGTGAAGATCTGAGTATGTAGTTTTTGACCTTATATGGAACCTCCTATCTGAAAATTTGAAAATTCTTAAAAAATCCGTCCAAAATCTTGATGTCTCCAATCTCTTGTTTTGTACGTTTTTTCCACGTGTCTTGACATCCAATGTATCCCTGCAATGTTTGGTGAAGATCTGAGTATGTAGTTTTTGACCTTATCTGGAACCTCCCATCTGAAAATTTGAAAATTCCTAAAAAATCCATCCAAAATCTTGATGAACCCAATCTCTTGTTTTGTACGTTTTTTCCACGTGTCTTGACACATCATGTATCCCTGCAAAGTTTGGTGAAGATCTGAGTATGTAGTTTTTGACCTTATATGGAACCTCCTTTCTGAAAATTTGAAAATTCTTAAAAAATTCGTCCAAAATCTTGATGTCTCCAATCTCTTGTTTTGTTTTTTCCACGTGTCTTGACATCCAATGTATCCCTGCAAAGTTTGGTGAAGATCTGAGTATGTAGTTTTTGACCTTATATGGAACCTCCTATCTGAAAATTTGAAAATTCTTAAAAAATTCGACCAAAATCTTGATGTCCCCAATCCTATGTTTTGTATGTTTTTTCCACGTGTCTTGACATCAAATGTATCCATGCAAAGTTTGGTGAAGATCTGAGTATGTCGTTTTTGACCTTATCTGGAACCTACTTTCTGAAAATTTGAATATTCTTAAAAAATTCGTCCAAAATCTTGATGTCTCCAATCTCTTGTTTTGTACGTTTTTTACACGTGTCTTGACATCCAATGTATCCCTGCAAAGTTTGGTGAAGATCTGAGTATGTAGTTTTTGACCTTATCTGGAACCTCTCATCTGAAAATTTGAAAATTCCTAAAAAATCCGTCCAAAATCTTGATGACCCCAATCTCTTGTTTTGTACGTTTTTTTCACGTTTCTTGACATCCAATGTATCCCTGCAAAGTTTGGTGAAGATCTGAGTATGTAGTTTTTGACCTTATATGGAACCTCCTTTCTGAAAATTTGAAAATTCTTAAAAATTCGTCCAAAATCTTGATGTCTACAATCCCTTGTTTTGTACGTTTAGTCCACGTGTCTTGACATCCAATGTATCCCTGCAAAGTTTGGTGAAGATCTGAGTATGTAGTTTTTGACCTTATATGGAACCTCCTATCTGAAAATTTGAAAATTCTTAAAAAATTCGACCAAAATCTTGATGTTCCGAATCTTATGTTTTGTATGTTTTTTCCACGTGTCTTGACATCCAATGCATTCCTGCAAAGTTTGATGAAGATCTGAGTATGTCGTTTTTGTCCTTATCTGGAACCTCCTATCTGAAAATTTGAAAATTCTTAAAAAATCCGTCCAAAATCTTGATGTCTCTAATCTCTTGTTTTGTACGTTTTTTCCACGTGTCTTGACCTCCAATGTATCCCTGCAATGTTTGGTGAAGATCTGAGTATGTCGTTTTTGACCTTATATGGAACCTCCTATCTGAAAATTTGAAAATTCTTAAAAAATTTGACCAAAATCTTGATGTCCCCAATCCTATGTTTTGTATGTTTTTTCCACGTGTCTTGACATCCAATGTATCCCTGCAGAGTTTGGTGAAGATCTGAGTATGTCGTTTTTGACCTTATCTGGATCATCCTTTCTGAAAATTTGAAAATTCTTAAAAAATTCGTCCAAAATCTTGATGTCTCCAATCTCTTGTTTTGTACGTTTTTTCCACGTGTCTTGACACATAATGTATCCCTGCAAAGTTTGGTGAAGATCTGAGTATGTAGTTTTTGACCTTATATGGAACCTCCTTTCTGAAAATTTGAAAATTCTTAAAAAATTCGTCCGAAATCATGATGTCTCCAATCTCTTGTTTTGTACGTTTTTTCGACGTGTCTTGACATCCAATGTATCCCTGCAAAGTTTAGTGAAGATCTGAGTATGTAGTTTTTGACCTTATATGGAACCTCCTTTCTGAAAATTTGAAAATTCTTAAAAAATTCGTCCAAAATCTTGATGTCACCATTCCTATGTTTTGTATGTTTTTTTCACGTGTCTTGACATTTAATGTATCCATGCAAAGTTTGATGAAGATCTGAGTATGTCGTTTTTGACCTTATCTGGAACCTCCTATCTGAAAATTTGAAAATTCTTAAAAAATTCGTCGAAAATCTTGATGTCTCCAATCTCTTGATTTGTACGTTTTTTCCACGTGTCTTGACATGCAAAGTATCCCTGCAAAGTTTGGTGAAGATCTGAGTATGTAGTTTTTGACCTTATCTGGAACCTCCTATCTGAAAATTTGAAAATTCTTAAAAAATTCGACCAAAATCTTGATGTCTCCAATCTCTTGTTTTGTACGTTTTTTCCACGTGTCTTGACATCCAATGTATCCCTGCAATGTTTGGTGAAGATCTGAGTATGTAGTTTTTGACCTTATATGGAACCTCCTATCTGAAAATTTGAAAATTCTTCAAAAATTTGACCAAAATCTTGATGTCCCCAATCCTATGTTTTGTATGTTTTTTCCACGTGTCTTGACATCCAATGTATCCCTGAAAAGTTTGGTGAAGATCTGAGTATGTCGTTTTTGACTTTATCTGGAACATCCTTTCTGAAAATTTGAAAATTCTTAAAAAATTCGTCCAAAATCTTGATGTCTCCAATCTCTTGTTTTGTTCGTTTTTTCCACGTGTCTTGACATCCAATGTATCCCTGCAAAGTTTGGTGAAGATCTGAGTATGTAGTTTTTGACCTTATATGGAACCTCCTATCTGAAAATTTGAAAATTCTTAAAAAATCCGTCCAAAATCTTGATGTCTCCAATCTCTTGTTTTGTACGTTTTTTCCACGTGTCTTGACATCCAATGTATCCCTGCAATGTTTGGTGAAGATCTGAGTATGTAGTTTTTGACCTTATCTGGAACCTCCCATCTGAAAATTTGAAAATTCCTAAAAAATCCATCCAAAATCTTGATAAACCCAATCTCTTGTTTTGTACGTTTTTTCCACGTGTCTTGACACATCATGTATCCCTGCAAAGTTTGGTGAAGATCTGAGTATGTAGTTTTTGACCTTATATGGAACCTCCTTTCTGAAAATTTGAAAATTCTTAAAAAATTCGTCCAAAATCTTGATGTCTCCAATCTCTTGTTTTGTTTTTTCCACGTGTCTTGACATCCAATGTATCCCTGCAAAGTTTGGTGAAGATCTGAGTATGTAGTTTTTGACCTTATATGGAACCTCCTATCTGAAAATTTGAAAATTCTTAAAAAATTCGACCAAAATCTTGATGTCCCCAATCCTATGTTTTGTATGTTTTTTCCACGTGTCTTGACATCCAATGTATCCATGCAAAGTTTGGTGAAGATCTGAGTATGTCGTTTTTGACCTTATCTGGAACCTACTTTCTGAAAATTTGAATATTCTTAAAAAATTCGTCCAAAATCTTGATGTCTCCAATCTCTTGTTTTGTACGTTTTTTACACGTGTCTTGACATCCAATGTATCCCTGCAAAGTTTGGTGAAGATCTGAGTATGTAGTTTTTGACCTTATCTGGAACCTCTCATCTGAAAATTTGAAAATTCCTAAAAAATCCGTCCAAAATCTTGATGACCCCAATCTCTTGTTTTGTACGTTTTTTTCACGTTTCTTGACATCCAATGTATCCCTGCAAAGTTTGGTGAAGATCTGAGTATGTAGTTTTTGACCTTATATGGAACCTCCTTTCTGAAAATTTGAAAATTCTTAAAAATTCGTCCAAAATCTTGATGTCTACAATCCCTTGTTTTGTACGTTTAGTCCACGTGTCTTGACATCCAATGTATCCCTGCAAAGTTTGGTGAAGATCTGAGTATGTACTTTTTGACCTTATATGGATCCTCCTATCTGAAAATTTGAAAATTCTTAAAAAATTCGACCAAAATCTTGATGTTCCGAATCTTATGTTTTGTATGTTTTTTCCACGTGTCTTGACATCCAATGCATTCCTGCAAAGTTTGATGAAGATCTGAGTATGTCGTTTTTGTCCTTATCTGGAACCTCCTATCTGAAAATTTGAAAATTCTTAAAAAATCCGTCCAAAATCTTGATGTCTCTAATCTCTTGTTTTGTACGTTTTTTCCACGTGTCTTGACCTCCAATGTATCCCTGCAATGTTTGGTGAAGATCTGAGTATGTCGTTTTTGACCTTATATGGAACCTCCTATCTGAAAATTTGAAAATTCTTAAAAAATTTGACCAAAATCTTGATGTCCCCAATCCTATGTTTTGTATGTTTTTTCCACGTGTCTTGACATCCAATGTATCCCTGCAGAGTTTGGTGAAGATCTGAGTATGTCGTTTTTGACCTTATCTGGATCATCCTTTCTGAAAATTTGAAAATTCTTAAAAAATTCGTCCAAAATCTTGATGTCTCTAATCTCTTGTTTTGTACGTTTTTTCCACGTGTCTTGACACATAATGTATCCCTGCAAAGTTTGGTGAAGATCTGAGTATGTAGTTTTTGACCTTATATGGAACCTCCTTTCTGAAAATTTGAAAATTCTTAAAAAATTCGTCCGAAATCATGATGTCTCCAATCTCTTGTTTTGTACGTTTTTTCGACGTGTCTTGACATCCAATGTATCCCTGCAAAGTTTGGTGAAGATCTGAGTATGTAGTTTTTGACCTTATATGGAACCTCCTTTCTGAAAATTTGAAAATTCTTAAAAAATTCGTCCAAAATCTTGATGTCACCATTCCTATGTTTTGTATGTTTTTTTCACGTGTCTTGACATTTAATGTATAAATGCAAAGTTTGATGAAGATCTGAGTATGTCGTTTTTGACCTTATCTGGAACCTCCTATCTGAAAATTTGAAAATTCTTAAAAAATTCGACCAAAATCTTGATGTCTCCAATCTCTTGTTTTGTACGTTTTTTCCACGTGTCTTGACATCCAATGTATCCCTGCAATGTTTGGTGAAGATCTGAGTATGTAGTTTTTGACCTTATATGGAACCTCCTATCTGAAAATTTGAAAATTCTTCAAAAATTTGACCAAAATCTTGATGTCCCCAATCCTATGTTTTGTATGTTTTTTCCACGTGTCTTGACATCCAATGTATCCCTGAAAAGTTTGGTGAAGATCTGAGTATGTCGTTTTTGACTTTATCTCTAACATCCTTTCTGAAAATTTGAAAATTCTTAAAAAATTCGTCCAAAATCTTGATGTCTCCAATCTCTTGTTTTGTACGTTTTTCCCACGTGTCTTGACATCCAATGTATCCCTGCAAAGTTTGGTGAAGATCTGAGTATGTAGTTTTTGACCTTATCTGGAACCTCCTATCTGAATATTTGAAAATTTTGAAAAAATTCGTCCAAAATCTTGATGTCTAAAATCTCTTGTTTTGTACGTTTTTTCCACGTGTCTTGACATCCAATGTATCCCTGCAATGTTTGGTGAAAATCTGAGTATGTAGTTTTTGACCTTATATGGAACCTCCTATCTGAAAATTTGAAAATTCTTAAAAAGTTTGACCAAAATCTTGATGTCCCTAACCCTATGTTTTGTATGTTTTTTCCACGTGTCTTGACATCCAATGTATCCCTGAAAAGTTTGGTGAAGATCTGAGTATGTCGTTTTTGACTTTATCTGGAACATCTTTTCTGAAAATTTGAAAATTCTTAGAAAATTCGTCCAAAATCTTGATGTCTCCAATCTCTTGTTTTGTACGTTTTTTCCACGTGTCTTGACATCCAATGTATCCCTGCAAAGTTTGGTGAAGATCTGAGTATGTAGTTTTTGACCTTATCTGGAACCTCCCATCTGAAAATTTGAAAATTCTTAAAAAATTCGTCGAAAATCTTGATGTCTCCAATCTCTTGTTTTGTACGTTTTTTCCACGTTTGTTGACATCCAATGTATCCCTGCAAAGTTTGGTGAAGATCTGAGTATGTAGTTTTTGACCTTATATGGAACCTCCTATCTGAAAATTTGAAAATTCTTAAAAAATTCGTCCAAAACCTTGATGTCCCCAATCTCTTGTTTTGTACGTTTTTTCCACGTGTCTTGACATCCAATGTATCCCTGCAATGTTTGGTGAAGATCTGAGTATGTAGTTTTTGACCTTATATGGAACATCCTATCTGAAAATTTGAAAATTCTTAAAAAATTCGTCCAAAATCTTGATGTCCCCAATCCTATGTTTTGTATGTTTTTTCCACGTGTCTTGACATCCAATGTATCCCTGCAAAGTTTGGTGAAGATCTGAGTATGTCGTTTTTGACCTGATCTGGAACATCCTTTATGAAAATTTGAAAATTCTTAAAATATTCGTCCAAAATCTTGATGTCTCCAATCTCTTGTTTTGTACGTTTTTTCCACGTGTCTTGACATCCAATGTATCCCTCCAAAGTTTGGTGAAGATCTGAGTATGTAGTTTTTGACCTTATATGGAACCTCCTATTTGAAAATTTGAAAATTCTTAAAAAATTCGACCAAAATCTTGATGTCTCCAATCTCTTGTTTTGTACGTTTTTTCCACGTGTCTTGACATCCAATGTATCCCTGCAAAGTTTAGTGAAGATCTGAGTATGTAGTTTTTGACCTTATATGGAACCTCCTTTCTGAAAATTTGAAAATTCTTAAAAAATTCGTCCAAAATCTTGATGTCACCAATCCTATCTTTTGTATGTTTTTTCCACATGTCTTGACATTTAATGTATCCATGCAAAGTTTGATGAAGATCTGAGTATGTCGTTTTTGACCTTATCTGGAACCTCCCATCTGAAAATTTGAAAATTCTTAAAAAATTCGTCGAAAATCTTGATGTTTCCAATCTCTTGATTTGTACGTTTTTTCCACGTGTCTTTACATGCAAAGTATCCCTGCAAACTTTGGTGAAGATCTGAGTATGTAGTTTTTGACCTTATCTGGAACCTCCTATCTGAAAATTTGAAAATTCTTAAAAAATTCGACCAAAATCTTGATGTCTCCAATCTCTTGTTTTGTACGTTTTTTCCACGTGTCTTGACATCCAATGTATCCCTGCAATGTTTGGTGAAGATCTGAGTATGTAGTTTTTGACCTTATATGGAACCTCCTATCTGAAAATTTGAAAATTCTTCAAAAATTTGACCAAAATCTTGATGTCCCCAATCCTATGTTTTGTATGTTTTTTCCACGTGTCTTGACATCCAATGTATCCCTGAAAAGTTTGGTGAAGATCTGAGTATGTCGTTTTTGACCTTATCTGGAACATCCTTTCTGAAAATTTGAAAATTCTTAAAAAATTCGTCCAAAATCTTGATGTCTCCAATCTCTTGTTTTGTACGTTTTTCCCACGTGTCTTGACATCCAATGTATCCCTGCAAAGTTTGGTGAAGATCTGAGTATGTAGTTTTTGACCTTATCTGGAACCTCCTATCTGAATATTTGAAAATTTTGAAAAAATTCCTCCAAAATCTTGATGTCTCCAATCTCTTGTTTTGTACGTTTTTTCCACGTGTCTTGACATCCAATGTATCCCTGCAATGTTTGGTGAAGATCTGAGTATGTAGTTTTTGACCTTATATGGAACCTCCTATCTGAAAATTTGAAAATTCTTAAAAAATTTGACCAAAATCTTGATGTCCCCAATCCTATGTTTTGTATGTTTTTTCCACGTGTCTTGACATCCAATGTATCCCAGAAAAGTTTGGTGAAGATCTGAGTATGTCGTTTTTGACTTTATCTGGAACATCTTTTCTGAAAATTTGAAAATTCTTAAAAAATTCGTCCAAAATCTTGATGTCTCCAATCTCTTGTTTTGTACGTTTTTTCCACGTGTCTTGACATCCAATGTATCCCTGCAAAGTTTGGTGAAGATCTGAGTATGTAGTTTTTGACCTTATCTGGAACCTCCCATCTGAAAATTTGAAAATTCCTAAAAAATCCGTCCAAAATCTTGATGACCCCAATCTCTTGTTTTGTACGTTTTTTCCACGTGTCTTGACATCCAATGTATCCCTGCAAAGTTTGGTGAAGATCTGAGTATGTAGTTTTTGACCTTATATGGAACCTCCTTTCTGAAAATTTGAAAATTCTTAAAAAATTCGTCCAAAATCTTGATGTCTCCAATCTCTTGTTTTGTTTTTTCCACGTGTCTTGACATCCAATGTATCCCTGCAAAGTTTGGTGAAGATCTCAGTATGTAGTTTTTGACCTTATATGGAACCTCCTTTCTGAAAATTTGAAAATTCTTAAAAAATTCGTCCGAAATCATGATGTCTCCAATCTCTTGTTTTGTACGTTTTTTCGACGTGTCTTGACATCCAATGTATCCCTGCAAAGTTTAGTGAAGATCTGAGTATGTAGTTTTTGACCTTATATGGAACCTCCTTTCTGAAAATTTGAAAATTCTTAAAAAATTCGTCCAAAATCTTGATGTCACCATTCCTATGTTTTGTATGTTTTTTTCACGTGTCTTGACATTTAATGTATCCATGCAAAGTTTGATGAAGATCTGAGTATGTCGTTTTTGACCTTATCTGGAACCTCCTATCTGAAAATTTGAAAATTCTTAAAAAATTCGTCGAAAATCTTGATGTCTCCAATCTCTTGATTTGTACGTTTTTTCCACGTGTCTTGACATGCAAAGTATCCCTGCAAAGTTTGGTGAAGATCTGAGTATGTAGTTTTTGACCTTATCTGGAACCTCCTATCTGAAAATTTGAAAATTCTTAAAAAATTCGACCAAAATCTTGATGTCTCCAATCTCTTGTTTTGTACGTTTTTTCCACGTGTCTTGACATCCAATGTATCCCTGCAATGTTTGGTGAAGATCTGAGTATGTAGTTTTTGACCTTATATGGAACCTCCTATCTGAAAATTTGAAAATTCTTCAAAAATTTGACCAAAATCTTGATGTCCCCAATCCTATGTTTTGTATGTTTTTTCCACGTGTCTTGACATCCAATGTATCCCTGAAAAGTTTGGTGAAGATCTGAGTATGTCGTTTTTGACTTTATCTGGAACATCCTTTCTGAAAATTTGAAAATTCTTAAAAAATTCGTCCAAAATCTTGATGTCTCCAATCTCTTGTTTTGTTCGTTTTTTCCACGTGTCTTGACATCCAATGTATCCCTGCAAAGTTTGGTGAAGATCTGAGTATGTAGTTTTTGACCTTATATGGAACCTCCTATCTGAAAATTTGAAAATTCTTAAAAAATCCGTCCAAAATCTTGATGTCTCCAATCTCTTGTTTTGTACGTTTTTTCCACGTGTCTTGACATCCAATGTATCCCTGCAATGTTTGGTGAAGATCTGAGTATGTAGTTTTTGACCTTATCTGGAACCTCCCATCTGAAAATTTGAAAATTCCTAAAAAATCCATCCAAAATCTTGATAAACCCAATCTCTTGTTTTGTACGTTTTTTCCACGTGTCTTGACACATCATGTATCCCTGCAAAGTTTGGTGAAGATCTGAGTATGTAGTTTTTGACCTTATATGGAACCTCCTTTCTGAAAATTTGAAAATTCTTAAAAAATTCGTCCAAAATCTTGATGTCTCCAATCTCTTGTTTTGTTTTTTCCACGTGTCTTGACATCCAATGTATCCCTGCAAAGTTTGGTGAAGATCTGAGTATGTAGTTTTTGACCTTATATGGAACCTCCTATCTGAAAATTTGAAAATTCTTAAAAAATTCGACCAAAATCTTGATGTCCCCAATCCTATGTTTTGTATGTTTTTTCCACGTGTCTTGACATCCAATGTATCCATGCAAAGTTTGGTGAAGATCTGAGTATGTCGTTTTTGACCTTATCTGGAACCTACTTTCTGAAAATTTGAATATTCTTAAAAAATTCGTCCAAAATCTTGATGTCTCCAATCTCTTGTTTTGTACGTTTTTTACACGTGTCTTCACATCCAATGTATCCCTGCAAAGTTTGGTGAAGATCTGAGTATGTAGTTTTTGACCTTATCTGGAACCTCTCATCTGAAAATTTGAAAATTCCTAAAAAATCCGTCCAAAATCTTGATGACCCCAATCTCTTGTTTTGTACGTTTTTTTCACGTTTCTTGACATCCAATGTATCCCTGCAAAGTTTGGTGAAGATCTGAGTATGTAGTTTTTGACCTTATATGGAACCTCCTTTCTGAAAATTTGAAAATTCTTAAAAATTCGTCCAAAATCTTGATGTCTACAATCCCTTGTTTTGTACGTTTAGTCCACGTGTCTTGACATCCAATGTATCCATGCAAAGTTTGGTGAAGATCTGAGTATGTACTTTTTGACCTTATATGGAACCTCCTATCTGAAAATTTGAAAATTCTTAAAAAATTCGACCAAAATCTTGATGTTCCGAATCTTATGTTTTGTATGTTTTTTCCACGTGTCTTGACATCCAATGCATTCCTGCAAAGTTTGATGAAGATCTGAGTATGTCGTTTTTGTCCTTATCTGGAACCTCCTATCTGAAAATTTGAAAATTCTTAAAAAATCCGTCCAAAATCTTGATGTCTCTAATCTCTTGTTTTGTACGTTTTTTCCACGTGTCTTGACCTCCAATGTATCCCTGCAATGTTTGGTGAAGATCTGAGTATGTCGTTTTTGACCTTATATGGAACCTCCTATCTGAAAATTTGAAAATTCTTAAAAAATTTGACCAAAATCTTGATGTCCCCAATCCTATGTTTTGTATGTTTTTTCCACGTGTCTTGACATCCAATGTATCCCTGCAGAGTTTGGTGAAGATCTGAGTATGTCGTTTTTGACCTTATCTGGATCATCCTTTCTGAAAATTTGAAAATTCTTAAAAAATTCGTCCAAAATCTTGATGTCTCTAATCTCTTGTTTTGTACGTTTTTTCCACGTGTCTTGACACATAATGTATCCCTGCAAAGTTTGGTGAAGATCTGAGTATGTAGTTTTTGACCTTATATGGAACCTCCTTTCTGAAAATTTGAAAATTCTTAAAAAATTCGTCCGAAATCATGATGTCTCCAATCTCTTGTTTTGTACGTTTTTTCGACGTGTCTTGACATCCAATGTATCCCTGCAAAGTTTGGTGAAGATCTGAGTATGTAGTTTTTGACCTTATATGGAACCTCCTTTCTGAAAATTTGAAAATTCTTAAAAAATTCGTCCAAAATCTTGATGTCACCATTCCTATGTTTTGTATGTTTTTTTCACGTGTCTTGACATTTAATGTATAAATGCAAAGTTTGATGAAGATCTGAGTATGTCGTTTTTGACCTTATCTGGAACCTCCTATCTGAAAATTTGAAAATTCTTAAAAAATTCGACCAAAATCTTGATGTCTCCAATCTCTTGTTTTGTACGTTTTTTCCACGTGTCTTGACATCCAATGTATCCCTGCAATGTTTGGTGAAGATCTGAGTATGTAGTTTTTGACCTTATATGGAACCTCCTATCTGAAAATTTGAAAATTCTTCAAAAATTTGACCAAAATCTTGATGTCCCCAATCCTATGTTTTGTATGTTTTTTCCACGTGTCTTGACATCCAATGTATCCCTGAAAAGTTTGGTGAAGATCTGAGTATGTCGTTTTTGACTTTATCTCTAACATCCTTTCTGAAAATTTGAAAATTCTTAAAAAATTCGTCCAAAATCTTGATGTCTCCAATCTCTTGTTTTGTACGTTTTTCCCACGTGTCTTGACATCCAATGTATCCCTGCAAAGTTTGGTGAAGATCTGAGTATGTAGTTTTTGACCTTATCTGGAACCTCCTATCTGAATATTTGAAAATTTTGAAAAAATTCGTCCAAAATCTTGATGTCTAAAATCTCTTGTTTTGTACGTTTTTTCCACGTGTCTTGACATCCAATGTATCCCTGCAATGTTTGGTGAAAATCTGAGTATGTAGTTTTTGACCTTATATGGAACCTCCTATCTGAAAATTTGAAAATTCTTAAAAAGTTTGACCAAAATCTTGATGTCCCTAACCCTATGTTTTGTATGTTTTTTCCACGTGTCTTGACATCCAATGTATCCCTGAAAAGTTTGGTGAAGATCTGAGTATGTCGTTTTTGACTTTATCTGGAACATCTTTTCTGAAAATTTGAAAATTCTTAGAAAATTCGTCCAAAATCTTGATGTCTCCAATCTCTTGTTTTGTACGTTTTTTCCACGTGTCTTGACATCCAATGTATCCCTGCAAAGTTTGGTGAAGATCTGAGTATGTAGTTTTTGACCTTATCTGGAACCTCCCATCTGAAAATTTGAAAATTCTTAAAAAATTCGTCGAAAATCTTGATGTCTCCAATCTCTTGTTTTGTACGTTTTTTCCACGTTTGTTGACATCCAATGTATCCCTGCAAAGTTTGGTGAAGATCTGAGTATGTAGTTTTTGACCTTATATGGAACCTCCTATCTGAAAATTTGAAAATTCTTAAAAAATTCGTCCAAAACCTTGATGTCCCCAATCTCTTGTTTTGTACGTTTTTTCCACGTGTCTTGACATCCAATGTATCCCTGCAATGTTTGGTGAAGATCTGAGTATGTAGTTTTTGACCTTATATGGAACATCCTATCTGAAAATTTGAAAATTCTTAAAAAATTCGTCCAAAATCTTGATGTCCCCAATCCTATGTTTTGTATGTTTTTTCCACGTGTCTTGACATCCAATGTATCCCTGCAAAGTTTGGTGAAGATCTGAGTATGTCGTTTTTGACCTGATCTGGAACATCCTTTATGAAAATTTGAAAATTCTTAAAATATTCGTCCAAAATCTTGATGTCTCCAATCTCTTGTTTTGTACGTTTTTTCCACGTGTCTTGACATCCAATGTATCCCTCCAAAGTTTGGTGAAGATCTGAGTATGTAGTTTTTGACCTTATATGGAACCTCCTATTTGAAAATTTGAAAATTCTTAAAAAATTCGACCAAAATCTTGATGTCTCCAATCTCTTGTTTTGTACGTTTTTTCCACGTGTCTTGACATCCAATGTATCCCTGCAAAGTTTAGTGAAGATCTGAGTATGTAGTTTTTGACCTTATATGGAACCTCCTTTCTGAAAATTTGAAAATTCTTAAAAAATTCGTCCAAAATCTTGATGTCACCAATCCTATCTTTTGTATGTTTTTTCCACATGTCTTGACATTTAATGTATCCATGCAAAGTTTGATGAAGATCTGAGTATGTCGTTTTTGACCTTATCTGGAACCTCCCATCTGAAAATTTGAAAATTCTTAAAAAATTCGTCGAAAATCTTGATGTTTCCAATCTCTTGATTTGTACGTTTTTTCCACGTGTCTTTACATGCAAAGTATCCCTGCAAACTTTGGTGAAGATCTGAGTATGTAGTTTTTGACCTTATCTGGAACCTCCTATCTGAAAATTTGAAAATTCTTAAAAAATTCGACCAAAATCTTGATGTCTCCAATCTCTTGTTTTGTACGTTTTTTCCACGTGTCTTGACATCCAATGTATCCCTGCAATGTTTGGTGAAGATCTGAGTATGTAGTTTTTGACCTTATATGGAACCTCCTATCTGAAAATTTGAAAATTCTTCAAAAATTTGACCAAAATCTTGATGTCCCCAATCCTATGTTTTGTATGTTTTTTCCACGTGTCTTGACATCCAATGTATCCCTGAAAAGTTTGGTGAAGATCTGAGTATGTCGTTTTTGACCTTATCTGGAACATCCTTTCTGAAAATTTGAAAATTCTTAAAAAATTCGTCCAAAATCTTGATGTCTCCAATCTCTTGTTTTGTACGTTTTTCCCACGTGTCTTGACATCCAATGTATCCCTGCAAAGTTTGGTGAAGATCTGAGTATGTAGTTTTTGACCTTATCTGGAACCTCCCATCTGAAAATTTGAAAATTCCTAAAAAATCCGTCCAAAATCTTGATGACCCCAATCTCTTGTTTTGTACGTTTTTTCCACGTGTCTTGACATCCAATGTATCCCTGCAAAGTTTGGTGAAGATCTGAGTATGTAGTTTTTGACCTTATATGGAACCTCCTTTCTGAAAATTTGAAAATTCTTAAAAAATTCGTCCAAAATCTTGATGTCTCCAATCTCTTGTTTTGTTTTTTCCACGTGTCTTGACATCCAATGTATCCCTGCAAAGTTTGGTGAAGATCTCAGTATGTAGTTTTTGACCTTATATGGAACCTCCTATCTGGAAATTTGAAAATTCTTAAAAAATTCGACCAAAATCTTGATGTCCCCAATCCTATGTTTTGTATGTTTTTTCCACGTGTCTTGACATCCAATGTATCCATGCAAAGTTTGGTGAAGATCTGAGTATGTTGTTTTTGACCTTATCTGGAACCTACTTTCTGAAAATTTGAATATTCTTAAAAAATTCGTCCAAAATCTTGATGTCTCCAATCTCTTGTTTTGTACGTTTTTTTCACGTGTCTTGACATCCAATGTATCCCTGCAAAGTTTGGTGAAGATCTGAGTATGTAGTTTTTGACCTTATCTGGAACCTCTCATCTTAAAATTTGAAAATTCCTAAAAAATCCGTCCAAAATCTTGATGACCCCAATCTCTTGTTTTGTACGTTTTTTCCACGTTTCTTGACATCCAATGTATCCCTGCAAAGTTTGGTGAAGATCTGAGTATGTAGTTTTTGACCTTATATGGAACCTCCTTTCTGAAAATTTGAAAATTCTTAAAAAATTCGTCGAAAATCTTGATGTCTCCAATCTCTTGATTTGTACGTTTTTTCCACGTGTCTTGACATGCAAAGTATCCCTGCAAACTTTGGTGAAGATCTGAGTATGTAGTTTTTGACCTTATCTGGAACCTCCTATCTGAAAATTTGAAAATTCTTAAAAAATTCGACCAAAATCTTGATGTCTCCAATCTCTTGTTTTGTACGTTTTTTCCACGTGTCTTGACATCCAATGTATCCCTGCAATGTTTGGTGAAGATCTGAGTATGTAGTTTTTGACCTTATCTGGAACCTCCTATCTGAAAATTTGAAAATTCTTCAAAAATTTGACCAAAATCTTGATGTCCCCAATCCTATGTTTTGTATGTTTTTTCCACGTGTCTTGACATCCAATGTATCCCTGAAAAGTTTGGTGAAGATCTGAGTATGTCGTTTTTGACCTTATCTGGAACATCCTTTCTGAAAATTTGAAAATTCTTAAAAAATTCGTCCAAAATCTTGATGTCTCCAATCTCTTGTTTTGTACGTTTTTCCCACGTGTCTTGACATCCAATGTATCCCTGCAAAGTTTGGTGAAGATCTGAGTATGTAGTTTTTGACCTTATCTGGAACCTCCTATCTGAATATTTGAAAATTTTGAAAAAATTCGTCCAAAATCTTGATGTCTCCAATCTCTTGTTTTGTACGTTTTTTCCACGTGTCTTGAGATCCAATGTATCCCTGCAATGTTTGGTGAAGATCTGAGTATGTAGTTTTTGACCTTATATGGAACCTCCTATCTGAAAATTTGAAAATTCTTAAAAAATTTGACCAAAATCTTGATGTCCCCAATCCTATGTTTTGTATGTTTTTTCCACGTGTCTTGACATCCAATGTATCCCAGAAAAGTTTGGTGAAGATCTGAGTATGTCGTTTTTGACTTTATCTGGAACATCTTTTCTGAAAATTTGAAAATTCTTAAAAAATTCGTCCAAAATCTTGATGTCTCCAATCTCTTGTTTTGTACGTTTTTTCCACGTGTCTTGACATCCAATGTATCCCTGCAAAGTTTGGTGAAGATCTGAGTATGTAGTTTTTGACCTTATCTGGAACCTCCCATCTGAAAATTTGAAAATTCCTAAAAAATCCGTCCAAAATCTTGATGACCCCAATCTCTTGTTTTGTACGTTTTTTCCACGTGTCTTGACATCCAATGTATCCCTGCAAAGTTTGGTGAAGATCTGAGTATGTAGTTTTTGACCTTATATGGAACCTCCTTTCTGAAAATTTGAAAATTCTTAAAAAATTCGTCCAAAATCTTGATGTCTCCAATCTCTTGTTTTGTTTTTTCCACGTGTCTTGACATCCAATGTATCCCTGCAAAGTTTGGTGAAGATCTGAGTATGTAGTTTTTGACCTTATATGGAACCTCCTATCTGGAAATTTGAAAATTCTTAAAAAATTCGACCAAAATCTTGATGTCCCCAATCCTATGTTTTGTATGTTTTTTCCACGTGTCTTGACATCCAATGTATCCATGCAAAGTTTGGTGAAGATCTGAGTATGTTGTTTTTGACCTTATCTGGAACCTACTTTCTGAAAATTTGAATATTCTTAAAAAATTCGTCCAAAATCTTGATGTCTCCAATCTCTTGTTTTGTACGTTTTTTTCACGTGTCTTGACATCCAATGTATCCCTGCAAAGTTTGGTGAAGATCTGAGTATGTAGTTTTTGACCTTATCTGGAACCTCTCATCTTAAAATTTGAAAATTCCTAAAAAATCCGTCCAAAATCTTGATGACCCCAATCTCTTGTTTTGTACGTTTTTTCCACGTTTCTTGACATCCAATGTATCCCTGCAAAGTTTGGTGAAGATCTGAGTATGTAGTTTTTGACCTTATATGGAACCTCCTTTCTGAAAATTTGAAAATTCTTAAAAAATTCGTCCAAAATCTTGATGTCTTCAATCCCTTGTTTTGTACGTTTAGTCCACGTGTCTTGACATCCAATGTATCCCTGCAAAGTTTGGTGAAGATCTGAGTATGTAGTTTTTTACCTTATATGGAACCTCCTATCTGAAAATTTGAAAATTCTTAAAAAATTCGACCAAAATCTTGATGTTCCGAATCTTATGTTTTGTATGTTTTTTCCACGTGTCTTGACATCCAATGCATTCCTGCAAAGTTTGATGAAGATCTGAGTATGTCGTTTTTCTCCTTATCTGGAACCTCCTTTCTGAAAATTTGAAAATTCTTAAAAAATTCGTCCAAAATCTTGATGTCTCCAGTAGTGGGAAATACAATACGGACAGCGCGAGAAAGGAAGAGCATCCCCTCAAGCAGCTTTGCTACACTTAAAACTTGCTTAACATGAGCATATGAGTTTTTGAGCAAGTGTGGAATCTTGTCTAATTCAAGATTTTTGTAAAAATGCCCTCGGGAATTTTTCAGAAACGAAGAGCTTTCTCAGATTGATTTGTTTATACTTAAAACTTGCTCAACATGTTCATTTGTTTAAGTGTAGCACCTGCCTAACCCAAAGAGTTTTGTAATTCGGAAAGTATTAACTCTTCTCAAGCAGATTTACAAAAATTGCATCAGTTTGTCTATAAACTTGTATCCATACCCACTTATACATATTTACTTCAGGTTTAAGTTCAATTGGATTTGATTATCTAATATTAAAACAATGCAATATGCAGAGCCTACCTCTAGACTTGGTCCGTGTTTGCATGTTCCTTCCCCCTCTGCGTCAGTGTGTGGAATTCCCGAGACGGTAGTATTGATTTTTTTCCTCAGCGCATGTATTTACAGAAATTCCAGAATATTGCATCAGCCAGTTATGTGAGACTGACTGAGGGGGACAGACGTGTTGATACAGTGCTTCTCATACTTACTGGTTTAAATTCATATTGAACAATATAAAATCTGTTATTTGTTGTAATCCACTCATATTTAGAGTCAAGCTTATATTTGTCCCAGCCTGTTATACATAACAAGGTTATTGTTATTCAAGATATGCATGTTCGTGCAGGTATTTGCGCCGGGTCAGTGTGAATGATTTTCCACTTGTGGGCTATTGGTTTTATATTTGAATCCCAGGAAATTTTATATAAATACTAAAGCCAAAATATTAAGTGTATACACACCTACACACATACACACACACACAAAGCACACAGCTGAACCCAACTGATATTTTTTGTTCAGTATAAAGTTTTGAATTGAATCCCAGGAAATTGTATATAATAAACAACAGCAAAAATGCCGAATCAAAAATATTGCAATCAGTGCAATAAGAATATATTTAGCTCTAATTGGGCCAGACATCAAAAAATTTGTAATCCGGACAAATACAAAACTCCCACAAAAATTTGCCCCAAATGCAATAGAAAATATAACATGGAATATTTCACATATAAACATAAAGATACTTGCTCTGCATTGCCCTCTCAACCATCCACATCTGCTCAGAAAAGAAGGCACGAAGCACCTGTTAATACCAGAGCAGCAAAACAGCTACGCCATGCACCTATCCGTAGCAGTTTTAATGCCCAACTTAGGGATTACCGGTTTGTATCAGAGCCAAGATGCGGCATTGAGAATTTCTTGAACAGTATAAATTCTGATCTGCAGGCAATTCTTAATGCACAAAATGGCTCTTATAAGCTATCCCTCAAATTGTTTGTACAATATAAGAAACCAAATGGCACAAAATTTACACAGCCCCACATAACAGAAACTGTACCGGTATATTCAAATGCAAATTCAGACACAATAATAGGCAATTTGATAGATCAATTAAATATCAAACACTCTGAATTTGCAGCAAAAGAGTCCGGATGGAGCCTATGCGGTTCATCACACAAGCTCTATGTTAATATTTCTGAATTCACTCCATTACAAGGATCTACTTATGTGCCTTTGCCTGCTAATATCAAAAACAAAAGAGCCGTGGTCAATATAAAAAACGCCGACCAGAAATGCTTTTTGTGGTGTATATTAGCTGCTTTGTATCCAGTTTCAAAGGATCCTCAGAGAATAACTTATTACAAACAACATGAGCACGATTTTGACGATGCAATGGAGGGTTTGGAATATCCAATGTCAGTTCAGAATATTGACAAATTTGAAAAAAGGGCCAGGCACATCGATGGCAAGCAATTATCTATTAATGTATTTACTTGTTCCACTGGCAATTGCCCGATAGCACCTCTCAGAATCAGTACACTTGATGATGAATCTGCTATTCCGATTGATCTGCTTTTGATTGAAGGGGATAGCACACACCATTATACTCTGATACACAGTCTTGAAGCTTTAGTGAGAACGCAACTAGACAAAACTCATACAATATTCAAGTTGTGCAGAAGATGTTTAACTGTATTTGATGGTCAAAAAATAGTGAAGGGGGTTCGGGAAGTGAATGCAGAAATTGCTAAAAACAAGCTAATTGAGCATCTGAAATACTGTGGGAACCATAAACCTGTTCATATGGTGATGCCCAATCCAAGTGAAAATTGCAAATTCAAAAAGTTTGAAGCCTTGTTGGAACACCCGGCATATATTGTCTGGGATTCCGAATCAAATCTCAAATCTCTTGCATTCTGTAGCCCAGATCCAGAAGAATCATCAAGTACACCATACCAGCAACATGAACCTTCCAGCTTTTGTTATGTGGTTGTACAGGATGGTGTTGTTACTAAAAAATATTCATACAAGGGACCAAATGCCATCAAAGAATTTGCACATAGAATGGAAAATGAGTGCCGTGACATAGCATCTAACAACTTATTAAAATCAAAGCCTATGTTGCCTTTAACAGAGGAACAGATTGAGGATTTCAACAATGCAGAAAAATGCCCGGTATGTGATTGTGAATTTTCAGATACAAATATCAAGGTTCATCACCATTCTCATACAGATGGTCGATATAAACAGGCCCTGTGTAATAGCTGTAATATTAAGATCAAGAGACCAAGATTTATCCCCATATTTTGCCATGGAGCATCCAATTATGATTTCCATCATCTGATCAGGTACGAGGGGTTTGACAAGCAGAATTTAAATATTTTAGCTGAAAATGACGAGAAATATATATCTATTAGCAAGATAATTAAAGTTGATGGTGTTCCTATTCAATTAAGATTTCTTGATTCTTACAGATTTTTACCTGCTAGCCTGGCTACACTGGCCTCTCAATTATCTGATGATGACTTGAAAATCACACGTGCCTTGTTTCCAGATCAGGAGCTGAAATTAATTAGGCGGAAGGGTGTATATCCATATGACTATGTTACAGATTTTTCTAAATTTGATGAGTGTTCCCTGCCACCACAAGAAGAGTTTTACAGCAAAATCAGAGGATCTGGAATCACTGATGAAGATTATCACCATGCCAAGTTGATGTGGAACAATTTAAAATGCAAGACATTTGGTGATTATCACATGGCATATTTAAAACTTGATACAACCCTCTTAGCTGATATATTGCAGGCATTCAGAAAATCTTCCATGCAAAATTATGGACTGGATCCACTGTATTTTTACAGTGCCCCGGGCCTAGCATGGGCCGCAACGTTTTTGAACACGAAAATGCAATTGGATCTGATCCACGATCAAGATATGTATCTGTTTATGGAGAAATGTATAAGAGGTGGGATGGTGCAATGTTCCCAGAGATATGCCAGAGCAAATAACAAATACATGCCTGATTATGATCCAACACGGCCATCAAATTATATACTGTATGCGGATGCAAACAACCTCTATGGTCACGCCATGATGCAAAAACTGCCATATGCAGAGCTTGAGTGGGTTGAAGATTTCAATATTGAAGATCTTCAGGACTTTGATGACAGTGAATATGGCCTCTTCTTAGAGGTTGATCTGATAATTCCTGAAGATTTGCACAATAAATTTTCTGATCTGCCCCCAATTCCTGAGGTTCAGTGCTTACCTGGCTCTAAACAGAGGAAGCTCATGATGACCCTGGAGCCGAAACAGGGATATGTCATATATTACAAAAACCTCCAGTTCCTGATGAAACATGGTGTCCAAGTGACCAAAGTTGGCAAAGTTTTGAGGTTCAGGCACTCAAGATGGTTGAAACCTTATATTGATACAAATACGGAGCTTCGAACATCTGCAAAAAGCGAATTTGATAAGGGCTTGTTTAAATTGATGGTGAATTCTGTGTATGGCAAAACAATTGAAAATGTCAGGAAACATACCGATGTTAAAATAATTACTGACCCCAGCCTGAGCAAAAAATTGGTTGCAAAGCCCAACTTCAATTACAGAAGAATTTACGATGAGCACATGGCACTTTTCAACATGATGAAAACAAAAATCAAATTTGATAAACCTATTTATGTAGGGGCTGTGATATTGGAATCGTCCAAATTACATATGTTAATATTATATTATGATGTGCTGAAACCTTTTTATGGTGATCGTGTAAAATTATTGTACATGGACACGGATAGTTTTATTCTTGAAATTCAAACAGAAGATGTTTATCAAGATATGTCACAGCCTGAATTGTTTCAATATTTTGATACCAGTGAACATACAAAGATTCAACAACACCACAACAAAAAGGTGCCTGGCAAGTTAAAGGATGAGACACTTGGTGATGTTATTGTGGCATTTGCTGGGTTAAGAGCCAAGATGTACAGTTTTGAAACATGTAGTGGTGCTGTTGCCAAAAAAGCCAAGGGCATTGGCAGAGTAACTGTTGAAAAAGAGCTTGTATTTGAAGATTACAAAAATTGCATCAAATCACAGAGTTCAATCAGAACATCAGAAAATAGAATTCAGAGTGAGAATCACTTGTTGACTTCAAATATTGTAACAAAAGTGGCTCTGGACCCACATGATGATAAGAGATGCATTTTATCATGTGGCATACATACTTTACCTTGGGGGCATTGTGATTTGAAAAGTGGGAAACAATGCCCAATTCCAGAGCATGATTTGAAATAAATAAACATGCCTATGAACTTATTTGGGTTCAAAAAACAGGCTATTATGGACCTGCCCACACCACAACCCTCTCCTGATTTACAATCTGTAATGTCTAAACTGAGTGGCTTGTTAATTATTCATCTGAACAGCATACTTACAGATCTTGATGAAGAAACAGGTAAAACATTGTACATATTTAACAATAATTTAAATCATTACCAATTACCTGTAGGTGGGCAATTGCAATTTATTACAACCCCTGAGGGTGATGTCAAGATTTCAGTAGGGAGAAATATTTATAGAATTAAGCACTCAAACATGATTTCTGGCACTGTATATACTGTTTCTGCTGGTGACTGCTTATATATTGAGGTCCCGGGATCATATGACAAGCTTATACCCTTTTTTATAGAATTAAGAATCAGATACTCTATAATAAATAACCATTAAAACAAAATGCCTAATGATATATTTGGCCATACAAGACATGAAGATCACAGTGATGAGATTCTGATGCTTGATGTCAGAGTCAAAAAATTAAGAAGTGATTTACAAGCTTTACAGACCACACTCAATGCCAGTCTTCAATTAGAAATTACAAATTTACAATCACAATGCATGGACCCTCTTCTTAAAATTGATTCTGAACTCAAAGTGCTGCTTCAGAAATATACTGATCTGGCAACATTGGATAATTTTCAAAGTTTAGAAGAAGCTGTAGCAGCTCTTCAAGCCAAATTTAAGACCCAGGCCACCAACTCCGAGCAATTGAAACAGCAATTGGAAGAGCAGATAAATAATGTCCAGGCACAGCTCCAAACAATTGTCAAAAGCATAAAATCACAGGAAGATTTTGATCTAGTGATTTCCACTCTAAAAGAACAGATTCAGTCACTCCAGATACCTAATCTGGATCCTCTGCACAATGCCATAGCCGAGGTTAAAGAAAAAATTGAGACACTTGAAAATTTTATGAACAACTTGCCATCTTCTGATGCTTTGAATGCAATAACTCGGAGTGTAGCAAACATTAAGCTGCAACTTGAAACATATGAAGATTTTGGAAAAATTCAAAGTACCATAACCCATCTTGAGGGTACAATAGCAGCAGTGCAAAGTGATTTGGCAAATGTACTAGAATCTCGCCTGCCCGGTATTGTAGATACACTTGTTAGTGTCCAGCAACAGATCACAAAGCTTGAAAACTTCAACACTGAATCTGAGCTATCTCATTTTCATCACTTGATAGATGATATCCAAACAAAACTTGAAATTTTACAACAATCCACACCCTCTCAGGCAGATATAGCCCTGCTCCAAAATGCTATGCAAAATGTGGCTGATGCTTCTGAATTAAACAATGTAAAATTGGCACTTGAATCTTTGCAAAATACAGTATCAAATCTTCCCACATCACAGGAACTTAAAAATATTAAGAGAGCAGTGAATCGCATATTGAAATCAGAAGATATCAAGAATATCCAGACAGAGATCAAACATCTCACTCAGACAGTGGCCACTCTACCAACCAATCAACACATTAATGAACTGCATGCCCTGTTTGAGGATATCAGAAGACAGGTCCATGATCTTACTGCTCAAAATTCAAAATTGGCAGTTGTTGAAAATTTGCAACAAATTGTAGCTAATATCAAGCAACAGCTAGGGACCATGGAATCCAATCAAGCAAATGCTCTGTCTGTTTTTGCCACCCAGCTACAAGAAATTGTGCAACAATACAAGAGACTTGCTGTGGACATAAAGATCAAGCCAGGCCATGATGATGTTGTTAGGACCATCAATGAGTACCTTGAATCTGTAACGAGTAGATTGCTTACAGCAGAAAAAGAAATAACAGGCATAATCGAGAATCCAAAACATACAGTAATCCTTGAATTGTACAGCATCCCCAACAAAGAATATGATTCACCATTTACACCAGGTGGCAAAATATATATGCTGTCTCCTGCACAATTTTATTACCAGTTTTTTGTTGGGGGCACACTGAGACCAATCAAGATCAAATATTGGCATCAACCACAGGCACACCACTACCCTACCTTATCAATAACAAATGCTGACAACAAACCAAAAATCACCAGTGTGGAGTTAGAGGATTTTACAGACCCCAATACATTAGAAACAGCCTATACTGAAGATGATGGCTCTCTGGAATTTAAAATACAAATAGGGGACAAATTATATTTAGAAAATCCTGCAGTCTCAGCTGCTGAACACCCTATAGTTGCAATATTCTTGTTTACATATTATGTCTAGACAAATTATTGTTGATGAATTACACAGACAGGCCAGACATAATTTTAAGAGACTGCCAGTAGTCACAAAGGGCATAGATGATTTATGGCAGAGCGACTTGATTGAGTTGTCAAGTGGGCAGTTGAAAAACTTAGACAAAATCAACAAGGGCTACAAGTATCTACTCACTGTAATAGACACATTTTCAAAATTTGCCTGGGCTGTGCCACTCAAATCCAAGACTGGAAAATGTGTTACAGAAGCCTTCAGGACAATCATCAATCATTCAGGAAGATCCCCGCGCTATTTGCAAACAGATAATGGCAAAGAATTTTATAATTCTGTATTCCAACAATTTATTAAAAGCCAGTCAATACAACATTACTCGAGTTACAGTGATCTCAAAGCCTCAATTGTAGAGAGATTCAACAGAACTCTAAAAAATCTTATGTATAAACAATTTACCCTCCAAGGTAATTATAAATGGATTAATATTCTTCCAGAACTTCTACATAAATATAACAACTCGGTCCATTCCACAATCAACATGAAACCCTCTGAAGTAACTTCATCTGATGAGCAAAAATTGATCAGCACTGTTTATTATCCTAGATACCAGCCAACAACAAGAAAGGCCAAATACAGGGTGGGTGATCAAGTAAGAATCAGCAAATATAAGCACTTATTCAAAAGAGGCTTTACAAGAAACTGGAGCACCGAATTATTTACAGTGGTTCAAGTTAAACCCGGGACCCTTAACACATATATAATAAAAGACCACCGAGGAGAAATTCTCAAAGGCCGATTCTATGAACAAGAGCTCAGCAAAACTAAACAGCCTGACACATATCTCATAGAAAAAATCATCCGCAGAAAAGGCAACAAGTTATTTGTCAAATGGCTGGGTCATCCGGAAAACAGCTGGATCGATGCAGACAAAGTGATAATATGAGCACCTGGGATGTTATAAAAAGGCTGCCAGAACCTGAACAACAGATTAAGATAAATGGAGTGCTGCTGCCTGATAATATTAGATGTCTTATTGTTGGGCCATCGGCTTGTGGTAAAACTACACTAATGGTTGATAATTTTTTATTGGCACCCAACTGGTTAGACTGGAAAAACAGGCACTTGTATGTTTTCTCAAAGAGCTTGGAACAATTAAAATATCAGCAGCTGATGAAGCTATATGATGGATTGGATATTGCCACTTTTGAATCAGATGTTAAGCCACTTCATGAATGTCTCGATAATTCTGTTGTTGTGTTTGATGACATTATACTGGATAATCAAAACAAGGTTAGAAATTTCTTTACACAGGGCCGACACAAAAACATTGATTGCTTCTACCTGGCACAGACTTTTTCAAAAATACCGAAGCAGCTGATCCGAGACAACAGCAATTTTATATGTGTGTTTCATCAAGATCATACCAACCTCAAACACATACACGATGAATATGTAGGTGGGGACTTGAGCTACAATGATTTTTCCAAATTTTGCAGCAAGTGCTGGAACCAGGACAGTTATGGCTTTGTCACAATTGATATGACAAGAACACCTAATAGTGGCAAATACAGAAATAAAATCAACGATTTTCTAGACGTTGAAACATATATAAATAACCATGAAACGACCAGTCATTGATGATCTTAAGTTAAGAGATTATCTTGTAAAAAGATTTAAGGGATGGAAATCAGAGAACCGTGGAATTTATGAAAAACACAAGCAAACAGAACAGCCTGTCATTGATGCTATTAATAATTTAGGTAAGAATATCAAAACTGTTACAGAGCAGAATCAAGATTTGATCACAGAGCTTGTGCCTGTAGCTGCAAGGAACATATTAGATTATCCATTCACCCCACTTTCCAGTATTCATACACCTAGTCCTGTTGCCCCTCGAAGAATTGAAGCTACTCTGGATCCTATTGAATTGGGTCTTCTTGCTCAAAAATATTTAACCACACCTAAAGACAACAAAGATGAGGTTTTTGGCTTATATGCCGACACAGAGCTTGATGGCAGCATTATTCATAGAATCGGTAATTTCAGAGTAACTTTTATGGGGGATGATATCATTGTTTATTCAGAATCTCGTCTCGGAGAAAAAGGTGCTTTTGTTAAGTATCCTGGCACACCTGGGTTGTGGGAACTGATGACTAGGAAAAGGCCTGGCAGCTATACAGATCAAGATTATGAACATTACAAAGAAATATTAATAAAATCAGATGCTCTATACCAGAACAATGATCCCACACAAAAAAGAGTCAAGTCTAGCAGTGGAGCAAAATACAATAATTTAATCAAGCCCATATGGTCACAGATTAAGACTGGTAGTGGAATCAAACAATACAACACCCTGCCCAAAGAATTTGTGTGGGTTGATGATGTCAGGAAACTTGTAGATAGGTTATTGGTGATAGCTGGGGAGGAAAATGCTGGCAACCACAATTTTTACAATGAAAAGGTTGGAATTATGGACATGATAAGCACAAAATTGTCTAATTTTATAGTGAATGACCCTAAGGGAATTGGATATCTCATAAAAATTATTAATACTCTACCACCTAAATTTTGGAATATTTCTGAGGGTCGGGGCCTGGTTAATGACATTATAAACAAGCTGCCATTTGAACTACACATTCCAGGCTATCAGTATTGTGGTCCAGGCACAAAATTGGACCACAGATTAAACAGAGGGGACCCTGGTGTTAATCCCCTAGATGCTGCTTGTAGAGACCATGACATAGCATACAACACACATACCGATCTTGACAAGAGACATGTTGCAGACAAGAAATTAGAAGAGGCTGCATTTGGTAGATTTGTAAGCAAAGATGCTTCTTTAAGTGAGAGAATATCAGCATTGGGAACCACCATAGCTATGAGCACCAAACAAAAACTGGGGTGGGGGTTGTGAATATGTATATAATAAACCTACAATGAAGGCCAAGGGTGTTATGTATCAAATACCTTATGCAGGTCTCAAATCTCTTAAAACTATTGACAGTCTTTTAACCAAAAAGCAGCGCAAGAAAAAAAGCTCTTGTCTTGCAAAGGGTCATGGTATGAAATTGTTGCTTAGTACCCCCCAATTAAAAAAATTACAGCAATCTAGAAAAAAATCACATGTGGGGGGATTCATATTTACCATCCCGGCCATCTTAGCTGCTCTCGGGGCTGTTGGGAGCTTGGCTGGGGGATCAGCTGCCATAGCAAAAACAGTAATAGATGCCAAGAAAAATAGGGCAGAATTAGATGAGCAGAGGCGCCATAACCTGGCAATGGAGAAAAAAGGCAAAGGTCTTAAGAGAGCCATGAATAAGTTTAAAAAAAACAAGAGGCGCTTACAAACCAAGATATTGAAGCTTTAATCAAGCCATTGGGCATCAAACATTTTAGAGGTGTGTACATGTCTGATTCTTTACCAGAGCAACCACTCAACAAAGAGTGTGGCATTGTTAATTTGGATGAGTACAAAAATCAGGGCACTCACTGGATTTGTTATCTTAAATATTTAAACAATGAGGCATTTGTGTTTGATTCATTTGGAGGTGTTCCACCTGAAAATTTAGTAAAATATCTAAAATCAGCTAATCTTTATTACAATAATGCCCGTGTTCAAAATTTCAAAGATGTTAATTGCGGACATTTGTGTTTATCTGTTCTTAGATACATGTCTCAAATAAATAAACCATCAATTGAAAATTTTCAAAAGGCCTTGTGGTATTTGAAACATCATGGGGGTATTCCATCTCACCAGTCAAAATTCAATATTGAAACTCAAATTACATGATGATATAGTGTATCCCAAAACAATAGCTCTCAGAGCATTTTACGGCATGTACTTGATACCTAATATTACTCACCACAACAACACAATTGCAGTAGGGGATCAAAAAATTGTCATCACTCCAGGGCAATATAATCTGTCCACTCTAAATGCTCACTTACCCAGAGGTGTGGTGTTAAGTCAAAATTCTGTCACTCACAGAGTAGAGATTGTATCTGCTACAGAAACAGTGCATCTGGGTACTATAGGAGAGCTGTTGGGATTTGAGAACAACACAAAACTTGAACCGGCCATCAAACACACTGCTATGAATATACCCAAATTCTTGGCCATAGAGACTCTGAATATTCACTGTAATGTGGCCGAGGGTATGATCACCAAATCAAATAGCATAGGCACTCACAAACAAACTGGCATCATTGCAACATTCAAACCTAATTCCGAATTCATGGAGCCCATCATCTACAATCCATCCCCAACATTATATTTTCCTGTGTGCCATAACAGAATAGATTACATTGAATTGATGGTCACTAATGAAAAAGAAGAATTAGTTGATTTTGCTGGAGCCACAACAACTGCAATCATAGAGATTAACATTTAAATAAAAATACATACAATGGAAAATATTGAGAGTTATGAGCTACAATCATTCCCTCCAAACAGGAGGACATTTGCAAATTTAAATCAACCCAACACAGAAATCGAGGTTGATCTTGATGTAGGGGATGGCTTTATACACCCCCACAGAGCAGATCTATACATCAAATTTGATGTTGTAAAGCTCGATGGAACAGATTATCCGGCAAATACAAACATAAGACTTGTAGATAATTTTGTGCCGCATCTGTTCTCTGAAATTGAGATCAGAAAGCATGGTGTTGTTATAAACAGAGTGGATTATCCCGGCATTACCTCCACAGCTTTGGCCACATTAAAATTATCCAAAACCGAGGCTTCATACTACAAAATCGGTGGATTTGAAGCTGGTGATAAGATATTAACCAAGAACCACACAGTGCTGTTCCCGATGCGCCTGTTGCCAGGATTCTTCTCGGATTACAAAGATATCATGTGGAAGGGGGGGTTAAGAATTACATTTAGAAGAGCTGCCAATGATAACAATGCTTTGATGAGGTACAGCACATTAAACCCTACGGGGGAAGCTATGCCTAATACCCTACCTGATGAGGGCAAGTGCATTATTCAGACTATGGAGCTAAGAATCCCCGTTGTTGAATATGAGGCCAGTTACGCTCTTAAATACAAAGCTGATATCCTAAAAAATCCGCAAATTCCTCTTCAATTTTACACATATCAATGCGTACAGAAGGTTGTAACTGGTACTTATTATGAATTTGATGCCACAACTTCATTCTCCAGTATTCAATTTGACATGCCCGATTTTGTGGTGGTACTGTTTCAGACTGGGAGACACAACAATCAGGAAAAAAATTCAAGTAGATTTGATAACTGCAACATCAAAAACATATATCTTAAAAATGGCAGAAATGAGGTATTCCCTAGGGAAAATTATAATTTAGACATGTCCAAGAATGATTTTCTTAAATTATATGAGGCTTTTTCTTCCTTCAAGCGCGTCACTACTGGCAATACTGACCTGTACTACACTCCAGATGAATTCAAGACACGGAGACCCATGTTTGTAATTAACACTTCAAAAAGAAAACAGGTTGTAGTGAATGATAGAACAAACATTAAAATTATCTGTGAATTCCACGAGGCTTTACCAGATGACACCATATGTAGCGTTATTCTCATAGGTGAAAAATCATATGTTTATGATGTAAGAAATGAGCGGGTCACAGAGCAGTTCTAGAAGCACAATTCAGGGCTTCCCCCATGGCGCAGTGGTAGCGTCATTGCCTTGTAATCAAGGGGTCCCGGGTTCGATACCCGGTAGAGGCACAAGTAGTTCGGATCCCACTTTAAAACTGTAGGGCCACTCCCGATTAGCCTTACTGTGCATAAAATAGACTTAAAACAGCAACTCGAACTAGAAACACGATTTAAACACAGAAACTCTTTGGATATAAAACAATACTTTACCGTCAGTTACCTACCCATTTTACCTACCCAGCACATCTGCCATTGCAATTATTTTGTTGCGACAATACCAAACCTTTGCATGACAATATCCGAGAAGGCAATTCCTCAATATGATGAAATAGTCTCTGAAAGAGGGGGGGGAAGAGGGGGGGGGGCACAGTACAGATAAGAATTTCTCTTTGAGTCCCATGACAAATGACACGTAATTTCCCTCGGAAAAGGCACAGTACAGTTTATTCCAACAGATAAAATCTCCCAGGCATACAGAAAGAAGACAATTACTCTTTGATGATGAATAACTCTGAAAGGACACAATAAAGATTTTATCTGTTGGCATACAACTCACGGGCATGCAATAATTTATTGTTGAGCGAAACATAGAACTGATCAAAAAGATTAGAAAGAACATGCAATGTTTACTTGACCTCCATTCTATTGTATCGATCAGGCAGTTTTGCCCGTATTGTTTTACCTAGATAACAAAACTCTGGTGATTCTTAATAGAGAATAATTTTGCTCTGTTATACAACATTTTTACTAAATTTAAGATCTGGGGGCTATCAACAAAACAAAATTATTCTCAAAATCTCACGTATAAAATGTCACATCTCTCAGGACTCGAACCCAAAGCCTCTTGTTTACAAAACTACAATATTAACATTTTGCCATCAGATTTTATGAGGACTCGAACCCGAGCCTTTTGATTACAAGGCAATACACCACACTCCACTCGGTCTCAGAACCCAATAGATATCAATTCAAGATTCCTGGGATTTTGACAGAAAAACATACTACAAGCTTAATTTCTGGTGTAGCCAAAAATTGACAAGCTTATGTACAAAAATCTGGATGATGCAAGTTTTAAGTATAAACAAATCAATCTGAGAAAGCTCTTCGTTTCTGAAAAATTCCCGAGGGCATTTTTACAAAAATCTTGAATTAGACAAGATTCCACACTTGCTCAAAAACTCATATGCTCATGTTAAGCAAGTTTTAAGTGTAGCAAAGCTGCTTGAGGGGATGCTCTTCCTTTCTCGCGCTGTCCGTATTGTATTTCCCACTACTGTCTCCAATCTCTTGTTTTGTTTTTTCCACGTGTCTTGACATCCAATGTATCCCTGCAAAGTTTGGTGAAGATCTGAGTATGTAGTTTTTGACCTTATATGGAACCTCCTATCTGAAAATTTGAAAATTCTTAAAAAATTCGACCAAAATCTTGATGTCCCCAATCCTATGTTTTGTATGTTTTTTCCACGTGTCTTGACATCCAATGTATCCATGCAAAGTTTGGTGAAGATCTGAGTATGTCGTTTTTGACCTTATCTGGATCATCCTTTCTGAAAATTTGAAAATTCTTAAAAAATTCGTCCAAAATCTTGATGTCTCCAATCTCTTGTATTGTACGTTTTTTCCACGTGTCTTGACACATAATGTATCCCTGCAAAGTTTGGTGAAGATCTGAGTATGTAGTTTTTGACCTTATATAGAACCTCCTTTCTCAAAATTTGAAAATTCTTAAAAAATTCGTCCGAAATCATGATGTCTCCAATCTCTTGTTTTGTACGTTTTTTCGACGTGTCTTGACATCCAATGTATCCCTGCAAAGTTTGGTGAAGATCTGAGTATGTAGTTTTTGACCTTATATGGAACCTCCTTTCTGAAAATTTGAAAATTCTTAAAAAATTCGTCCAAAATCTTGATGTCCCCAATCCTATGTTTTGTATGTTTTTTCCACGTGTCTTGACATCCAATGTATCCATGCAAAGTTTGGTGAAGATCTGAGTATGTCGTTTTTGACCTTATCTGGAACCTCCCATCTGAAAATTTGAAAATTCTTAAAAAATTCGTCGAAAATCTTGATGTCTCCAATCTCTTGTTTTGTACGTTTTTTCCACGTGTCTTGACATCCAATGTATCCCTGCAAAGTTTGGTGAAGATCTGAGTATGTAGTTTTTGACCTTATTTGGAACCTCCTATCTGAAAATTTGAAAATTCTTAAAAAATTCGTCCAAAACCTTGATGTCCCCAATCTCTTGTTTTGTACGTTTTTTCCACGTGTCTTGACATCCAATGTATCCCTGCAATGTTTGGTGAAGATCTGAGTATGTAGTTTTTGACCTTATATGGAACCTCCTATCTGAAAATTTGAAAATTCTTAAAAAATTCGTCCAAAATCTTGATGTCCCCAATCCTATGTTTTGTATGTTTTTTCCACGTGTCTTGACATCCAATGTATCCCTGCAAAGTTTGGTGAAGATCTGAGTATGTCGTTTTTTACCTTATCTGGAACATCCTTTCTGAAAATTTGAAAATTCTTAAAATATTCGTCCAAATACTTGATGTCTCCAATCTCTTGTTTTGTACGTTTTTTCCACGTGTCTTGACATCCAATGTATCCCTCCAAAGTTTGGTGAAGATCTGAGTATGTAGTTTTTTACCTTATATGGAACCTCCTATTTGAAAATTTGAAAATTCTTAAAAAATTCGACCAAAATCTTGATGTCTCCAATCTCTTGTTTTGTACGTTTGTTCCACGTGTCTTGACATCCAATGTATCCCTGCAAAGTTTAGTGAAGATCTGAGTATGTAGTTTTTGACCTTATATGGAACCTCCTTTCTGAAAATTTGAAAATTCTTAAAAAATTCGTCCAAAATCTTGATGTCACCAATCCTATGTTTTGTATGTTTTTTCCACGTGTCTTGACATTTAATGTATCCATGCAAAGTTTGATGAAGATCTGAGTATGTCGTTTTTGACCTTATCTGAAACCTCCCATCTGAAAATTTGAAAATTCTTAAAAAATTCGTCGAAAATCTTGATGTCTCCAATCTCTTGATTTGTACGTTTTTTCCACGTGTCTTGACATGCAAAGTATCCCTGCAAAGTTTGGTGAAGATCTGAGTATGTAGTTTTTGACCTTATCTGGAACCTCCTATCTGAAAATTTGAAAATTCTTAAAAAATTCGACCAAAATCTTGATGTCTCCAATCTCTTGTTTTGTACGTTTTTTCCACGTGTCTTGACATCCAATGTATCCCTGCAAAGTTTGTTGAAGATCTGAGTATGTAGTTTTTGACCTTATCTGGAACCGCATTTCTGAAAATTTGAAAATTCTTAAAAAATTCTTCCAAAATCTTGATGTCTCCAATCTCTTGTTTTGTACGTTTTTTCCACGTCACTTGACATCCAATGTATCCCTGCAAAGTTTGGTGAAGATCTGAGTATGTAGTTTTTGACCTTATCTGGAACCGCATTTCTGAAAATTTGAAAATTCTTAAAAAATTCGTCCAAAATCTTGATGTCTCCAATCTCTTGTTTTGTACGTTTTTTCCACGTGTCTTGACATCCAATGTATCCCTGCAAAGTTTGGTGAAGATCTGAGTATGTAGTTTTTGACCTTATCTGAAACCGCATTTCTGAAAATTTGAAAATTCCTAAAAAATCCGTCCAAAATCTTGATGACCCCAATCTCTTGTTTTGTACGTTTTTTCCACGTGTCTTGACATCCAATGTATCCCTGCAAAGTTTGGTGAAGATCTGAGTATGTATTTTTTGACCTTATATGGAACCTCCTATCTGAAAATTCTTAAAAAATTTGACCAAAATCTTGATGTCCCCAATCCTATGTTTTGTATGTTTTTTCCACGTGTCTTGACATCCAATGTATCCCTGAAAAGTTTGGTGAAGATCTGAGTATGACGTTTTTGACTTTATCTGGAACATCTTTTCTGAAAATTTGAAAATTCTTAAAAAATTCGTCCAAAATCTTGATGTCTCCAATCTCTTGTTTTGTACGTTTTTCAACGTGTCTTGACATCCAATGTATCCCTGCAAAGTTTGGTGAAGATCTGAGTATGTAGTTTTTGACCTTATCTGGAACCTCCCATCTGAAAATTTGAAAATTCCTAAAAAATCCGTCCAAAATCTTGATGACCCCAATCTCTTGTTTTGTACGTTTTTCCACGTGTCTTGACATCCAATGTATCCCTGCAAAGTTTGGTGAAGATCTGAGTATGTAGTTTTTGACCTTATATGGAACCTCCTTTCTGAAAATTTGAAAATTCTTAAAAAATTCGACCAAAATCTTGATGTCTCCAATCCCTTGTTTTGTACGTTTTTTCCACGTGTCTTGACATCCAATGTATCCCTGCAAAGTTTTGTGAAGATCTGAGTATGTCGTTTTTGACCTTATCTGGAACCTCCCATCTGAAAATTTGAAAATTCTTAAAAAATCCGTCCAAAGTCTTGATGTCCCCAATCCTATGTTTTGTATGTTTTTTCCACGTGTCTTGACATCCAATGTATCCCTGCAGAGTTTGGTGAAGATCTGAGTATGTCGTTTTTGACCTTATCTGGAACCTACTTTCTGAAAATTTGAATATTCTTAAAAAATTCGTCCAAAATCTTGATGTCTCCAATCTCTTGTTTTGTACGTTTTTTTCACGTGTCTTGACATCCAATGTATCCCTGCAAAGTTTGGTGAAGATCTGAGTATGTAGTTTTTGACCTTATCTGGAACCTCTCATCTTAAAATTTGAAAATTCCTAAAAAATCCGTCCAAAATCTTGATGACCCCAATCTCTTGTTTTGTACGTTTTTTCCACGTTTCTTGACATCCAATGTATCCCTGCAAAGTTTGGTGAAGATCTGAGTATGTAGTTTTTGACCTTATATGGAACCTCCTTTCTGAAAATTTGAAAATTCTTAAAAAATTCGTCCAAAATCTTGATGTCTACAATCCCTTGTTTTGTACGTTTAGTCCACGTGTCTTGACATCCAATGTATCCCTGCAAAGTTTGGTGAAGATCTGAGTATGTAGTTTTTTACCTTATATGGAACCTCCTATCTGAAAATTTGAAAATTCTTAAAAAATTCGACCAAAATCTTGATGTTCCGAATCTTATGTTTTGTATGTTTTTTCCACGTGTCTTGACATCCAATGCATTCCTGCAAAGTTTGATGAAGATCTGAGTATGTCGTTTTTGTCCTTATCTGGAACCTCCCATCTGAAAATTTGAAAATTCTTAAAAAATTCGTCCAAAATCTTGATGTCTCCAATCTCTTGTTTTGTTTTGTTTTTTCCACGTGTCTTGACATCCAATGTATCCCTGCAAAGTTTGGTGAAGATCTGAGTATGTAGTTTTTGACCTTATATGGAACCTCCTATCTGAAAATTTGAAAATTCTTAAAAAATTCGACCAAAATCTTGATGTCCCCAATCCTATGTTTTGTATGTTTTTTCCACGTGTCTTGACATCCAATGTATCCATGCAAAGTTTGGTGAAGATCTGAGTATGTCGTTTTTGACCTTATCTGGATCATCCTTTCTGAAAATTTGAAAATTCTTAAAAAATTAGTCCAAAATCTTGATGTCTCCAATCTCTTGTTTTGTACGTTTTTCCACGTGTCTTGACACATAATGTATCCCTGCAAAGTTTGGTGAAGATCTGAGTATGTAGTTTTTGACCCTATATGGAACCTCCTTTCTCAAAATTTGAAAATTCTTAAAAAATTCGTCCGAAATCATGATGTCTCCAATCTCTTGTTTTGTACGTTTTTTCGACGTGTCTTGACATCCAATGTATCCCTGCAAAGTTTGGTGAAGATCTGAGTATGTAGTTTTTGACCTTATATGGAACCTCCTTTCTGAAAATTTGAAAATTCTTAAAAAATTCGTCCAAAATCTTGATGTCCCCAATCCTATGTTTTGTATGTTTTTTCCACGTGTCTTGACATCCAATGTATCCATGCAAAGTTTGGTGAAGATCTGAGTATGTCGTTTTTGACCTTATCTGGAACCTCCCATCTGAAAATTTGAAAATTCTTAAAAAATTCGTCGAAAATCTTGATGTCTCCAATCTCTTGTTTTGTACGTTTTTTCCACGTGTCTTGACATCCAATGTATCCCTGCAAAGTTTGGTGAAGATCTGAGTATGTAGTTTTTGACCTTATATGGAACCTCCTATCTGAAAATTTGAAAATTCTTAAAAAATTCGTCCAAAACCTTGATGTCCCCAATCTCTTGTTTTGTACGTTTTTTCCACGTGTCTTGACATCCAATGTATCCCTGCAATGTTTGGTGAAGATCTGAGTATGTAGTTTTTGACCTTATATGGAACCTCCTATCTGAAAATTTGAAAATTCTTAAAAAATTCGTCCAAAATCTTGATGTCAACAATCCTATGTTTTGTATGTTTTTTCCACGTGTCTTGACATCCAATGTATCCCTGCAAAGTTTGGTGAAGATCTGAGTATGTCGTTTTTTACCTTATCTGGAACATCCTTTCTGAAAATTTGAAAATTCTTAAAATATTCGTCCAAATACTTGATGTCTCCAATCTCTTGTTTTGTACGTTTTTTCCACGTGTCTTGACATCCAATGTATCCCTCCAAAGTTTGGTGAAGATCTGAGTATGTAGTTTTTTACCTTATATGGAACCTCCTATTTGAAAATTTGAAAATTCTTAAAAAATTCGACCAAAATCTTGATGTCTCCAATCTCTTGTTTTGTACGTTTTTTCCACGTGTCTTGACATCCAATGTATCCCTGCAAAGTTTAGTGAAGATCTGAGTATGTAGTTTTTGACCTTATATGGAACCTCCTTTCTGAAAATTTGAAAATTCTTAAAAAATTCGTCCAAAATCTTGATGTCACCAATCCTATGTTTTGTATGTTTTTTCCACGTGTCTTGACATTTAATGTATCCATGCAAAGTTTGATGAAGATCTGAGTATGTCGTTTTTGACCTTATCTGAAACCTCCCATCTGAAAATTTGAAAATTCTTAAAAAATTCGTCGAAAATCTTGATGTCTCCAATCTCTTGATTTGTACGTTTTTTCCACGTGTCTTGACATGCAAAGTATCCCTGCAAAGTTTGGTGAAGATCTGAGTATGTAGTTTTTGACCTTATCTGGAACCTCCTATCTGAAAATTTGAAAATTCTTAAAAAATTCGACCAAAATCTTGATGTCTCCAATCTCTTGTTTTGTACGTTTTTTCCACGTGTCTTGACATCCAATGTATCCCTGCAAAGTTTGTTGAAGATCTGAGTATGTAGTTTTTGACCTTATCTGGAACCGCATTTCTGAAAATTTGAAAATTCTTAAAAAATTCTTCCAAAATCTTGATGTCTCCAATCTCTTGTTTTGTACGTTTTTTCCACGTCACTTGACATCCAATGTATCCCTGCAAAGTTTGGTGAAGATCTGAGTATGTAGTTTTTGACCTTATCTGGAACCGCATTTCTGAAAATTTGAAAATTCTTAAAAAATTCGTCCAAAATCTTGATGTCTCCAATCTCTTGTTTTGTACGTTTTTTCCACGTGTCTTGACATCCAATGTATCCCTGCAAAGTTTGGTGAAGATCTGAGTATGTAGTTTTTGACCTTATCTGGAACCGCATTTCTGAAAATTTGAAAATTCCTAAAAAATCCGTCCAAAATCTTGATGACCCCAATCTCTTGTTTTGTACGTTTTTTCCACGTGTCTTGACATCCAATGTATCCCTGCAAAGTTTGGTGAAGATCTGAGTATGTATTTTTTGACCTTATATGGAACCTCCTATCTGAAAATTCTTAAAAAATTTGACCAAAATCTTGATGTCCCCAATCCTATGTTTTGTATGTTTTTTCCACGTGTCTTGACATCCAATGTATCCCTGAAAAGTTTGGTGAAGATCTGAGTATGTCGTTTTTGACTTTATCTGGAACATCTTTTCTGAAAATTTGAAAATTCTTAAAAAATTCGTCCAAAATCTTGATGTCTCCAATCTCTTGTTTTGTACGTTTTTCCACGTGTCTTGACATCCAATGTATCCCTGCAAAGTTTGGTGAAGATCTGAGTATGTAGTTTTTGACCTTATCTGGAACCTCCCATCTGAAAATTTGAAAATTCCTAAAAAATCCGTCCAAAATCTTGATGACCCCAATCTCTTGTTTTGTACGTTTTTTCCACGTGTCTTGACATCCAATGTATCCCTGCAAAGTTTGGTGAAGATCTGAGTATGTAGTTTTTGACCTTATATAGAACCTCCTTTCTGAAAATTTGAAAATTCTTAAAAAATTCGACCAAGATCTTGATGTCTCCAATCCCTTGTTTTGTACGTTTTTTCCACGTGTCTTGACATCCAATGTATCCCTGCAAAGTTTTGTGAAGATCTGAGTATGTCGTTTTTGACCTTATCTGGAACCTCCCATCTGAAAATTTGAAAATTCTTAAAAAATCCGTCCAAAGTCTTGATGTCCCCAATCCTATGTTTTGTATGTTTTTTCCACGTGTCTTGACATCCAATGTATCCCTGCAGAGTTTGGTGAAGATCTGAGTATGTCGTTTTTGACCTTATCTGGAACATCCTTTCTGAAAATTTGAAAATTCTTAAAAAATTCGTCCAAAATCTTGATGTCTCCAATCTCTTGTTTTGTACGTTTTTTCCACGTGTCTTGACATCCAATGTATCCCTGCAAAGTTTGTAGAAGATCTGAGTATGTAGTTTTTGACCTTATCTGGAACCTCCCATCTGAAAATTTGAAAATTCCTAAAAAATCCGTCCAAAATCTTGATGAACCCAATCTCTTGTTTTGTACGTTTTTTCCACGTGTCTTGACACATCATGTATCCCTGCAAAGTTTGGTGAAGATCTGAGTATGTAGTTTTTGACCTTATATGGAACCTCCTTTCTGAAAATTTGAAAATTCTTAAAAAATTCGTCCAAAATCTTGATGTCTCCAATCTCTTGTTTTGTTTTTTCCTCGTGTCTTGACATCCAATGTATCCCTGCAAAGTTTGGTGAAGATCTGAGTATGTAGTTTTTGACCTTATATGGAACCTCCTATCTGAAAATTTGAAAATTCTTAAAAAATTCGACCAAAATCTTGATGTCCCCAATCCTATGTTTTGTATGTTTTTTCCACGTGTCTTGACATCCAATGTATCCATGCAAAGTTTGGTGAAGATCTGAGTATGTCGTTTTTGACGTTATCTGGAACCTACTTTCTGAAAATTTGAATATTCTTAAAAAATTCGTCCAAAATCTTGATGTCTCCAATCTCTTGTTTTGTACGTTTTTTACACGTGTCTTGACATCCAATGTATCCCTGCAAAGTTTGGTGAAGATCTGAGAATGCAGTTTTTGACCTTATCTGGAACCTCTCATCTGAAAATTTGAAAATTCCTAAAAAATCCGTCCAAAATCTTGATGACCCCAATCTCTTGTTTTGTACGTTTTTTCCACGTTTCTTGACATCCAATGTATCCCTGCAAAGTTTGGTGAAGATCTGAGTATGTAGTTTTTGACCTTATATGGAACCTCCTTTCTGAAAATTTGAAAATTCTTAAAAAATTCGTCCAAAATCTTGATGTCTACAATCCCTTGTTTTGTACGTTTAGTCCACGTGTCTTGACATCCAATGTATCCCTGCAAAGTTTGGTGAAGATCTGAGTATGTAGTTTTTTACCTTATATGGAACCTCCTATCTGAAAATTTGAAAATTCTTAAAAAATTCGACCAAAATCTTGATGTTCCGAATCTTATGTTTTGTATGTTTTTTCCAAGTGTCTTGACATCCAATGCATTCCTGCAAAGTTTGATGAAGATCTGAGTATGTCGTTTTTGTCCTTATCTGGAACCTCCTTTCTGAAAATTTGAAAATTCTTAAAAAATTCGTCCAAAATCTTGATGTCTCCAATCTCTTGTTTTGTTTTTTCCACGTGTCTTGACATCCAATGTATCCCTGCAAAGTTTGGTGAAGATCTGAGTATGTAGTTTTTGACCTTATATGGAACCTCCTATCTGAAAATTTGAAAATTCTTAAAAAATTCGACCAAAATCTTGATGTCTACAATCCTATGTTTTGTATGTTTTTTCCACGTGTCTTGACATCCAATGTATCCATGCAAAGTTTGGTGAAGATCTGAGTATGTCGTTTTTGACCTTATCTGGATCATCCTTTCTGAAAATTTGAAAATTCTTAAAAAATTCGTCCAAAATCTTGATGTCTCCAATCTCTTGTTTTGTACGTTTTTTCCACGTGTCTTGACACATAATGTATCCCTGCAAAGTTTGGTGAAGATCTGAGTATGTAGTTTTTGACCTTATATGGAACCTCCTTTCTGAAAATTTGAAAATTCTTAAAAAATTCGTCCGAAATCATGATGTCTCCAATCTCTTGTTTTGTACGTTTTTTCGACGTATCTTGACATCCAATGTATCCCTGCAAAGTTTGGTGAAGATCTGAGTATGTAGTTTTTGACCTTATATGGAACCTCCTTTCTGAAAATTTGAAAATTCTTAAAAAATTCGTCCAAAATCTTGATGTCCCCAATCCTATGTTTTGTATGTTTTTTCCACGTGTCTTGACATCCAATGTATCCCTGAAAAGTTTGGTGAAGATCTGAGTATGTCGTTTTTGACCTTATCTGGAACATCTTTTCTGAAAATTTGAAAATTCTTAAAAAATTCGTCCAAAATCTTGATGTCTCCAATCTCTTGTTTTGTACGTTTTTCCACGTGTCTTGACATCCAATGTATCCCTGCAAAGTTTGGTGAAGATCTGAGTATGTAGTTTTTGACCTTATCTGGAACCTCCCATCTGAAAATTTGAAAATTCCTAAAAAATCCGTCCAAAATCTTGATGACCCCAATCTCTTGTTTTGTACGTTTTTTCCACGTGTCTTGACATCCAATGTATCCCTGCAAAGTTTGGTGAAGATCTGAGTATGTAGTTTTTGACCTTATATAGAACCTCCTTTCTGAAAATTTGAAAATTCTTAAAAAATTCGACCAAAATCTTGATGTCTCCAATCCCTTGTTTTGTACGTTTTTTCCACGTGTCTTGACATCCAATGTATCCCTGCAAAGTTTTGTGAAGATCTGAGTATGTCGTTTTTGACCTTATCTGGAACCTCCCATCTGAAAATTTGAAAATTCTTAAAAAATCCGTCCAAAGTCTTGATGTCCCCAATCCTATGTTTTGTATGTTTTTTCCACGTGTCTTGACATCCAATGTATCCCTGCAGAGTTTGGTGAAGATCTGAGTATGTCGTTTTTGACCTTATCTGGAACATCCTTTCTGAAAATTTGAAAATTCTTAAAAAATTCGTCCAAAATCTTGATGTCTCCAATCTCTTGTTTTGTACGTTTTTTCCACGTGTCTTGACATCCAATGTATCCCTGCAAAGTTTGGAGAAGATCTGAGTATGTAGTTTTTGACCTTATCTGGAACCTCCCATCTGAAAATTTGAAAATTCCTAAAAAATCCGTCCAAAATCTTGATGAACCCAATCTCTTGTTTTGTACGTTTTTTCCACGTGTCTTGACACATCATGTATCCCTGCAAAGTTTGGTGAAGATCTGAGTATGTAGTTTTTGACCTTATATGGAACCTCCTTTCTGAAAATTTGAAAATTCTTAAAAAATTCGTCCAAAATCTTGATGTCTCCAATCTCTTGTTTTGTTTTTTCCTCGTGTCTTGACATCCAATGTATCCCTGCAAAGTTTGGTGAAGATCTGAGTATGTAGTTTTTGACCTTATATGGAACCTCCTATCTGAAAATTTGAAAATTCTTAAAAAATTCGACCAAAATCTTGATGTCCCCAATCCTATGTTTTGTATGTTTTTTCCACGTGTCTTGACATCCAATGTATCCATGCAAAGTTTGGTGAAGATCTGAGTATGTCGTTTTTGACGTTATCTGGAACCTACTTTCTGAAAATTTGAATATTCTTAAAAAATTCGTCCAAAATCTTGATGTCTCCAATCTCTTGTTTTGTACGTTTTTTACACGTGTCTTGACATCCAATGTATCCCTGCAAAGTTTGGTGAAGATCTGAGAATGCAGTTTTTGACCTTATCTGGAACCTCTCATCTGAAAATTTGAAAATTCCTAAAAAATCCGTCCAAAATCTTGATGACCCCAATCTCTTGTTTTGTACGTTTTTTCCACGTTTCTTGACATCCAATGTATCCCTGCAAAGTTTGGTGAAGATCTGAGTATGTAGTTTTTGACCTTATATGGAACCTCCTTTCTGAAAATTTGAAAATTCTTAAAAAATTCGTCCAAAATCTTGATGTCAACAATCCCTTGTTTTGTACGTTTAGTCCACGTGTCTTGACATCCAATGTATCCCTGCAAAGTTTGGTGAAGATCTGAGTATGTAGTTTTTTACCTTATATGGAACCTCCTATCTGAAAATTTGAAAATTCTTAAAAAATTCGACCAAAATCTTGATGTTCCGAATCTTATGTTTTGTATGTTTTTTCCAAGTGTCTTGACATCCAATGCATTCCTGCAAAGTTTGATGAAGATCTGAGTATGTCGTTTTTGTCCTTATCTGGAACCTCCTTTCTGAAAATTTGAAAATTCTTAAAAAATTCGTCCAAAATCTTGATGTCTCCAATCTCTTGTTTTGTTTTTTCCACGTGTCTTGACATCCAATGTATCCCTGCAAAGTTTGGTGAAGATCTGAGTATGTAGTTTTTGACCTTATATGGAACCTCCTATCTGAAAATTTGAAAATTCTTAAAAAATTCGACCAAAATCTTGATGTCTACAATCCTATGTTTTGTATGTTTTTTCCACGTATCTTGACATCCAATGTATCCATGCAAAGTTTGGTGAAGATCTGAGTATGTCGTTTTTGACCTTATCTGGATCATCCTTTCTGAAAATTTGAAAATTCTTAAAAAATTCGTCCAAAATCTTGATGTCTCCAATCTCTTGTTTTGTACGTTTTTTCCACGTGTCTTGACACATAATGTATCCCTGCAAAGTTTGGTGAAGATCTGAGTATGTAGTTTTTGACCTTATATGGAACCTCCTTTCTGAAAATTTGAAAATTCTTAAAAAATTCGTCCGAAATCATGATGTCTCCAATCTCTTGTTTTGTACGTTTTTTCGACGTGTCTTGACATCCAATGTATCCCTGCAAAGTTTGGTGAAGATCTGAGTATGTAGTTTTAGACCTTATATGGAACCTCCTTTCTGAAAATTTGAAAATTCTTAAAAAATTCGTCCAAAATCTTGATGTCCCCAATCCTATGTTTTGTATGTTTTTTCCACGTGTCTTGACATCCAATGTATCCATGCAAAGTTTGGTGAAGATCTGAGTATGTCGTTTTTGACCTTATCTGGAACTTCCCATCTGAAAATTTGAAAATTCTTAAAAAATTCGTCGAAAATCTTGATGTCTCCAATCTCTTGTTTTGTACGTTTTTTCCACGTGTCTTGACAACCAATGTATCCCTGCAAAGTTTGGTGAAGATCTGAGTATGTAGTTTTTGACCTTATATGGAACCTCCTATCTGAAAATTTGAAAATTCTTAAAAAATTCGTCCAAAACCTTGATGTCCCCAATCTCTTGTTTTGTACGTTTTTTCCACGTGTCTTGACATCCAATGTATCCCTGCAATGTTTGGTGAAGATCTGAGTATGTAGTTTTTGACCTTATATGGAACCTCCTATCTGAAAATTTGAAAATTCTTAAAAAATTCGTTCAAAATCTTGATGTCCCCAATCCTATGTTTTGTGTTTTTTCCACGTGTCTTGACATCCAATGTATCCCTGCAAAGTTTGGTGAAGATCTGAGTATGTCGTTTTTTACCTTATCTGGAACATCCTTTCTGAAAATTTGAAAATTCTTAAAATATTCGTCCAAAATCTTGATGTCTCCAATCTCTTGTTTTGTACGTTTTTTCCACGTGTCTTGACATCCAATGTATCCCTCCAAAGTTTGGTGAAGATCTGAGTATGTAGTTTTTGACCTTATATGGAACCTCCTATTTGAAAATTTGAATATTCTTAAAAAATTCGTCCAAAATCTTGATGTCTCCAATCTCTTGTTTTGTACGTTTTTTACACGTGTCTTGACATCCAATGTATCCCTGCAAAGTTTGGTGAAGATCTGAGTATGCAGTTTTTGACCTTATCTGGAACCTCTCATCTGAAAATTTGAAAATTCCTAAAAAATCCGTCCAAAATCTTGATGACCCCAATCTCTTGTTTTGTACGTTTTTTCCACGTTTCTTGACATCCAATGTATCCCTGCAAAGTTTGGTGAAGATCTGAGTATGTAGTTTTTGACCTTATATGGAACCTCCTTTCTGAAAATTTGAAAATTCTTAAAAAATTCGTCCAAAATCTTGATGTCTACAATCCCTTGTTTTGTACGTTTAGTCCACGTGTCTTGACATCCAATGTATCCCTGCAAAGTTTGGTGAAGATCTGAGTATGTAGTTTTTTACCTTATATGGAACCTCCTATCTGAAAATTTGAAAATTCTTAAAAAATTCGACCAAAATCTTGATGTTCCGAATCTTATGTTTTGTATGTTTTTTCCACGTGTCTTGACATCCAATGCATTCCTGCAAAGTTTGATGAAGATCTGAGTATGTCGTTTTTGGCCTTATCTGGAACCTCCTTTCTGAAAATTTGAAAATTCTTAAAAAATTCGTCCAAAATCTTGATGTCTCCAATCTCTTGTTTTGTTTTTTCCACGTGTCTTGACATCCAATGTATCCCTGCAAAGTTTGGTGAAGATCTGAGTATGTAGTTTTTGACCTTATCTGGAACCTCCTATCTGAAAATTTGAAAATTCTTAAAAAATTCGACCAAAATCTTGATGTCTACAATCCTATGTTTTGTATGTTTTTTCCACGTGTCTTGACATCCAATGTATCCATGCAAAGTTTGGTGAAGATCTGAGTATGTCGTTTTTGACCTTATCTGGATCATCCTTTCTGAAAATTTGAAAATTCTTAAAAAATTCGTCCAAAATCTTGATGTCTCCAATCTCTTGTTTTGTACGTTTTTTCCACGTGTCTTGACACATAATGTATCCCTGCAAAGTTTGGTGAAGATCTGAGTATGTAGTTTTTGACCTTATATGGAACCTCCTTTCTGAAAATTTGAAAATTCTTAAAAAATTCGTCCGAAATCATGATGTCTCCAATCTCTTGTTTTGTACGTTTTTTCGACGTGTCTTGACATCCAATGTATCCCTGCAAAGTTTGGTGAAGATCTGAGTATGTAGTTTTTGACCTTATATGGAACCTCCTTTCTGAAAATTTGAAAATTCTTAAAAAATTCGTCCAAAATCTTGATGTCCCCAATCCTATGTTTTGTATGTTTTTTCCACGTGTCTTGACATCCAATGTATCCATGCAAAGTTTGGTGAAGATCTGAGTATGTCGTTTTTGACCTTATCTGGAACCTCCCATCTGAAAATTTGAAAATTCTTAAAAAATTCGTCGAAAATCTTGATGTCTCCAATCTCTTGTTTTGTACGTTTTTTCCACGTGTCTTGACATCCAATGTATCCCTGCAAAGTTTGGTGAAGATCTGAGTATGTAGTTTTTGACCTTATATGGAACCTCCTATCTGAAAATTTGAAAATTCTTAAAAAATTCGTCCAAAACCTTGATGTCCCCAATCTCTTGTTTTGTACGTTTTTTCCACGTGTCTTGACATCCAATGTATCCCTGCAATGTTTGGTGAAGATCTGAGTATGTAGTTTTTGACCTTATATGGAACCTCCTATCTGAAAATTTGAAAATTCTTAAAAAATTCGTCCAAAATCTTGATGTCCCCAATCCTATGTTTTGTGTTTTTTCCACGTGTCTTGACATCCAATGTATCCCTGCAAAGTTTGGTGAAGATCTGAGTATGTCGTTTTTTACCTTATCTGGAACATCCTTTCTGAAAATTTGAAAATTCTTAAAATATTCGTCCAAAATCTTGATGTCTCCAATCTCTTGTTTTGTACGTTTTTTCCACGTGTCTTGACATCCAATGTATCCCTCCAAAGTTTGGTGAAGATCTGAGTATGTAGTTTTTGACCTTATATGGAACCTCCTATTTGAAAATTTGAATATTCTTAAAAAATTCGTCCAAAATCTTGATGTCTCCAATCTCTTGTTTTGTACGTTTTTTACACGTGTCTTGACATCCAATGTATCCCTGCAAAGTTTGGTGAAGATCTGAGTATGCAGTTTTTGACCTTATCTGGAACCTCTCATCTGAAAATTTGAAAATTCCTAAAAAATCCGTCCAAAATCTTGATGACCCCAATCTCTTGTTTTGTACGTTTTTTCCACGTTTCTTGACATCCAATGTATCCCTGCAAAGTTTGGTGAAGATCTGAGTATGTAGTTTTTGACCTTATATAGAACCTCCTTTCTGAAAATTTGAAAATTCTTAAAAAATTCGACCAAAATCTTGATGTCTCCAATCCCTTGTTTTGTACGTTTTTTCCACGTGTCTTGACATCCAATGTATCCCTGCAAAGTTTTGTGAAGATCTGAGTATGTCGTTTTTGACCTTATCTGGAACCTCCCATCCGAAAATTTGAAAATTCTTAAAAAATCCGTCCAAAGTCTTGATGTCCCCAATCCTATGTTTTGTATGTTTTTTCCACGTGTCTTGACATCCAATGTATCCCTGCAGAGTTTGGTGAAGATCTGAGTATGTCGTTTTTGACCTTATCTGGAACATCCTTTCTGAAAATTTGAAAATTCTTAAAAAATTCGTCCAAAATCTTGATGTCTCCAATCTCTTGTTTTGTACGTTTTTTCCACGTGTCTTGACATCCAATGTATCCCTGCAAAGTTTGGAGAAGATCTGAGTATGTAGTTTTTGACCTTATCTGGAACCTCCCATCTGAAAATTTGAAAATTCCTAAAAAATCCGTCCAAAATCTTGATGAACCCAATCTCTTGTTTTGTACGTTTTTTCCACGTGTCTTGACACATCATGTATCCCTGCAAAGTTTGCTGAAGATCTGAGTATGTAGTTTTTGACCTTATATGGAACCTCCTTTCTGAAAATTTGAAAATTCTTAAAAAAATTCGTCCAAAATATTGATGTCTCCAATCTCTTGTTTTGTTTTTTCCTCGTGTCTTGACATCCAATGTATCCCTGCAAAGTTTGGTGAAGATCTGAGTATGTAGTTTTTGACCTTATATGGAACCTCCTATCTGAAAATTTGAAAATTCTTAAAAAATTCGACCAAAATCTTGATGTCCCCAATCCTATGTTTTGTATGTTTTTTCCACGTGTCTTGACATCCAATGTATCCATGCAAAGTTTGGTGAAGATCTGAGTATGTCGTTTTTGACGTTATCTGGAACCTACTTTCTGAAAATTTGAATATTCTTAAAAAATTCGTCCAAAATCTTGATGTCTCCAATCTCTTGTTTTGTACGTTTTTTACACGTGTCTTGACATCCAATGTATCCCTGCAAAGTTTGGTGAAGATCTGAGAATGCAGTTTTTGACCTTATCTGGAACCTCTCATCTGAAAATTTGAAAATTCCTAAAAAATCCGTCCAAAATCTTGATGACCCCAATCTCTTGTTTTGTACGTTTTTTCCACGTTTCTTGACATCCAATGTATCCCTGCAAAGTTTGGTGAAGATCTGAGTATGTAGTTTTTGACCTTATATGGAACCTCCTTTCTGAAAATTTGAAAATTCTTAAAAAATTCGTCCAAAATCTTGATGTCTACAATCCCTTGTTTTGTACGTTTAGTCCACGTGTCTTGACATCCAATGTATCCCTGCAAAGTTTGGTGAAGATCTGAGTATGTAGTTTTTTACCTTATATGGAACCTCCTATCTGAAAATTTGAAAATTCTTAAAAAATTCGACCAAAATCTTGATGTTCCGAATCTTATGTTTTGTATGTTTTTTCCAAGTGTCTTGATATCCAATGCATTCCTGCAAAGTTTGATGAAGATCTGAGTATGTCGTTTTTGTCCTTATCTGGAACCTCCTTTCTGAAAATTTGAAAATTCTTAAAAAATTCGTCCAAAATCTTGATGTCTCCAATCTCTTGTTTTGTTTTTTCCACGTGTCTTGACATCCAATGTATCCCTGCAAAGTTTGGTGAAGATCTGAGTATGTAGTTTTTGACCTTATATGGAACCTCCTATCTGAAAATTTGAAAATTCTTAAAAAATTCGACCAAAATCTTGATGTCTACAATCCTATGTTTTGTATGTTTTTTCCACGTGTCTTGACATCCAATGTATCCATGCAAAGTTTGGTGAAGATCTGAGTATGTAGTTTTTGACCTTATATGGAACCTCCTATCTGAAAATTTGAAAATTCTTAAAAAATTCGACCAAAATCTTGATGTTCCCAATCCTATGTTTTGTGTTTTTTCCACGTGTCTTGACATCCAATGTATCCCTGCAAAGTTTGGTGGAGATCTGAGTATGTAGTTTTTGACCTTATATGGAACCTCCTATCTGAAAATTTGAAAATTCTTAAAAAATTCGTCCAAAATCTTGATGTCTCCAATCTCTTGTTTTGTACGTTTTTTCGACGTGTCTTGACATCCAATGTATCCCTGCAAAGTTTGGTGAAGATCTGAGTATGTAGTTTTTGACCTTATATGGAACCTCCTTTCTGAAAATTTGAAAATTCTTAAAAAATTCGTCCAAAATCTTGATGTCCCCAATCCTATGTTTTGTATGTTTTTTCCACGTGTCTTGACATCCAATGTATCCATGCAAAGTTTGGTGAAGATCTGAGTATGTCGTTTTTGACCTTATCTGGAACCTCCCATCTGAAAATTTGAAAATTCTTAAAAAATTCGTCGAAAATCTTGATGTCTCCAATCTCTTGTTTTGTACGTTTTTTCCACGTGTCTTGACATCCAATGTATCCCTGCAAAGTTTGGTGAAGATCTGAGTATGTAGTTTTTGACCTTATATGGAACCTCCTATCTGAAAATTTGAAAATTCTTAAAAAATTCGTCCAAATCCTTGATGTCCCCAATCTCTTATTTTGTACGTCTTTTCCACGTGTCTTGACATCCAATGTATCCCTGCAATGTTTGGTGAAGATCTGAGTATGTAGTTTTTGACCTTATATGGAACCTCCTATCTGAAAATTTGAAAATTCTTAAAAAATTCGTTCAAATTCTTGATGTCCCCAATCCTATGTTTTGTGTTTTTTCCACGTGTCTTGACATCCAATGTATCCCTGCAAAGTTTGGTGAAGATCTGAGTATGTCGTTTTTTACCTTATCTGGAACATCCTTTCTGAAAATTTGAAAATTCTTAAAATATTCGTCCAAAATCTTGATGTCTCCAATCTCTTGTTTTGTACGTTTTTTCCACGTGTCTTGACATCCAATGTATCCCTCCAAAGTTTGGTGAAGATCTGAGTATGTAGTTTTTGACCTTATATGGAACCTCCTATTTGAAAATTTGAATATTCTTAAAAAATTCGTCCAAAATCTTGATGTCTCCAATCTCTTGTTTTGTACGTTTTTTACACGTGTCTTGACATCCAATGTATCCCTGCAAAGTTTGGTGAAGATCTGAGTATGCAGTTTTTGACCTTATCTGGAACCTCTCATCTGAAAATTTGAAAATTCCTAAAAAATCCGTCCAAAATCTTGATGACCCCAATCTCTTGTTTTGTACGTTTTTTCCACGTTTCTTGACATCCAATGTATCTCTGCAAAGTTTGGTGAAGATCTGAGTATGTAGTTTTTCTCCTTATATGGAACCTCCTTTCTGAAAATTTGAAAATTCTTAAAAAATTCGTCCAAAATCTTGATGTCTACAATCCCTTGTTTTGTACGTTTAGTCCACGTGTCTTGACATCCAATGTATCCCTGCAAAGTTTGGTGAAGATCTGAGTATTTAGTTTTTTACCTTATATGGAACCTCCTATCTGAAAATTTGAAAATTCTTAAAAAATTCGACCAAAATCTTGATGTTCCGAATCTTATGTTTTGTATGTTTTTTCCACGTGTCTTGACATCCAATGCATTCCTGCAAAGTTTGATGAAGATCTGAGTATGTCGTTTTTGTCCTTATCTGGAACCTCCTTTCTGAAAATTTGAAAATTCTTAAAAAATTCGTCCAAAATCTTGATGTCTCCAATCTCTTGTTTTGTTTTTTCCACGTGTCTTGACATCCAATGTATCCCTGCAAAGTTTGGTGAAGATCTGAGTATGTAGTTTTTGACCTTATATGGAACCTCCTATCTGAAAATTTGAAAATTCTTAAAAAATTCGACCAAAATCTTGATGTCTACAATCCTATGTTTTGTATGTTTTTTCCACGTGTCTTGACATCCAATGTATCCATGCAAAGTTTGGTGAAGATCTGAGTATGTCGTTTTTGACCTTATCTGGATCATCCTTTCTGAAAATTTGAAAATTCTTAAAAAATTCGTCCAAAATCTTGATGTCTCCAATCTCTTGTTTTGTACGTTTTTTCCACGTGTCTTGACACATAATGTATCCCTGCAAAGTTTGGTGAAGATCTGAGTATGTAGTTTTTGACCTTATATGGAACCTCCTTTCTGAAAATTTGAAAATTCTTAAAAAATTCGTCCGAAATCATGATGTCTCCAATCTCTTGTTTTGTACGTTTTTTCGACGTGTCTTGACATCCAATGTATCCCTGCAAAGTTTGGTGAAGATCTGAGTATGTAGTTTTTGACCTTATATGGAACCTCCTTTCTGAAAATTTGAAAATTCTTAAAAAATTCGTCAAAAATCTTGATGTCCCCAATCCTATGTTTTGTATGTTTTTTCCACGTGTCTTGACATCCAATGTATCCATGCAAAGTTTGGTGAAGATCTGAGTATGTCGTTTTTGACCTTATCTGGAACCTCCCATCTGAAAATTTGAAAATTCTTAAAAAATTCGTCGAAAATCTTGATGTCTCCAATCTCTTGTTTTGTACGTTTTTTCCACGTGTCTTGACATCCAATGTATCCCTGCAAAGTTTGGTGAAGATCTGAGTATGTAGTTTTTGACCTTATATGGAACCTCCCATCTGAAAATTTGAAAATTCTTAAAAAATTCGTCCAAAACCTTGATGTCCCCAATCTCTTGTTTTGTACGTTTTTTCCACGTGTCTTGACATCCAATGTATCCCTGCAATGTTTGGTGAAGATCTGAGTATGTAGTTTTTGACCTTATATGGAACCTCCTATCTGAAAATTTGAAAATTCTTAAAAAATTCGTCCAAAATCTTGATGTACCCAATCCTATGTTTTGTATGTTTTTTCCACGTGTCTTGACATCCAATGTATCCCTGCAAAGTTTGGTGAAGATCTGAGTATGTCGTTTTTTACCTTATCTGGAACATCCTTTCTGAAAATTTGAAAATTCTTAAAATATTCGTCCAAAATCTTGATGTCTCCAATCTCTTGTTTTGTACGTTTTTTCCACGTGTCTTGACATCCAATGTATCCCTCCAAAGTTTGGTGAAGATCTGAGTATGTAGTTTTTGACCTTATATGGAACCTCCTTTCTGAAAATTTGAAAATTCTTAAAAAATTCGTCCAAAATCTTGATGTCTCCAATCTCTTGTTTTGTACGTTTTTCCACGTGTCTTGACACATAATGTATCCCTGCAAAGTTTGGTGAAGATCTGAGTATGTAGTTTTTGACCTTATATGGAACCTCCTTTCTGAAAATTTGAAAATTCTTAAAAAATTCGTCCGAAATCATGATATCTCCAATCTCTTGTTTTGTACGTTTTTTCGACGTGTCTTGACATCCAATGTATCCCTGCAAAGTTTGGTGAAGATCTGAGTATGTAGTTTTTGACCTTATATGGAACCTCCTTTCTGAAAATTTGAAAATTCTTAAAAAATTCGTCCAAAATCTTGATGTCCCCAATCCTATGTTTTGTATGTTTTTTCCACGTGTCTTGACATCCAATGTATCCATGCAAAGTTTGGTGAAGATCTGAGTATGTCGTTTTTGACCTTATCTGGAACCTCCCATCTGAAAATTTGAAAATTCTTAAAAAATTCGTCGAAAATCTTGATGTCTCCAATCTCTTGTTTTGTACGTTTTTTCCACGTGTCTTGACATCCAATGTATCCCTGCAAAGTTTGGTGAAGATCTGAGTATGTAGTTTTTGACCTTATATGGAACCTCCTATCTGAAAATTTGAAAATTCTTAAAAAATTCGTCCAAAACCTTGATGTCCCCAATCTCTTGTTTTGTACGTTTTTTCCACGTGTCTTGACATCCAATGTATCCCTGCAATGTTTGGTGAAGATCTGATTATGTAGTTTTTGACCTTATATGGAACCTCCTATCTGAAAATTTGAAAATTCTTAAAAAATTCGTTCAAAATCTTGATGTCCCCAATCCTATGTTTTGTGTTTTTTCCACGTGTCTTGACATCCAATGCATTCCTGCAAAGTTTGATGAAGATCTGAGTATGTCGTTTTAGTAGTATGATTTACGGGGGGATGAGCGCGAGAAAGTACGAACCCCTCTCCAGCAGATTTGCCATACTTAAAACTTGCTCAACATGCCCATATGAGTTTTTTGCTCAAGTGTGGAGCTCTTATAATTCAAGATTTTTGTAAAAAATGCCCTCGGGAATTTTTCAGAAAGTACGAACCCCTCTCCAGCAGATTTGCTATACTTAAAACTTGCTCAACATGTTTATTTGTTCAAGTGTAGCACCTGCCTAACCCAAGAATTTTATAATTCAGAAAATATCAAACCCCCCCTCAAGCAGATTTACAAAATTTGCATCAGTTTGTCCATAAACTTGTATCCATACCCACCTATACATATTTACTTCAGGTTTAAGTTCAATTGGATACTATTCAATTTGCTTATCCAATATTAAAACAATACAATATGCAGAGCCTACCTCTAGAATCGCTTCGTGTTTGCATGTTTCTCCTCTGTGTCAGTGTGTGGAATTCCCGAGACGGTAGTATTGATTTTTGCCTTGACCTCAGCGCCAGTATTTACAGAAATTCCCGAGTATTGCATCATTCAGTATTGTGAGACTGACTGAGGAGAACAGATGTATTGATACAGTACTTCTCATACTTACAGGTTTAAATTCATATTGAACAATATAAAATCTGATATTTGTTGTAATCCACTCATATTTAGAGTCAAGCTTATATTTGTCCCAGCGTGTTATACATAACAAGGTTATTGCTATTCAAGACATGCATGTCCGTGCAGGTATTTGCGGAAGGTTGGTGTGAATGATTTTATACTTGTGGGCTATTGGCTTTACAACCTGTCATAAGATTAATATTATTAATATTAATCCATAGAGATTAGATTTGAATCCCAGGAAATTTTATATAAATACCAAAGCCAAAATATTAAGTGTATACACACATACACACATATATACACATACAAATCACACAGCTGAACCCAACTGATATTTTTTATTCAGTATAAAGTTTTGAATTGAAACCAAGGAAATTGTATATAATAAACAACAACAAAAATGCCGAATCAAAAATATTGTAATCAGTGCAATAAGAATATATCCAGCTCTAATTGGGCCAAGCATCAAAAAATTTGTAATCCAGACAAATACAAAACTCCCACAAAAATTTGCCCCAAATGCAATAGAAAATATAACATGGAATATTTCACATATAAACATAAAGATACTTGCTCTGTACAGTCATCAACATTGCCCCCTCAACCATCCACATCTGGCCTGAAAAGAAGGCACGAAGTACCTGTTAATGCCAGAGCAGCAAAACAGCCACGCCATGCACCCATCCGTAGCAGTTTTAACGGCCAATTAAGGGATCACCGTTTTGTATCGGAGCCAAGATGCGGCATTGAGAATTTCTTGAACAGTATAAATCCTAATCTGCAGGCAATTCTAAATGCACAAAATGGCTCTTATAAGCTGTTCCTCAAATTGTTTGTACAATATAAGAAACCAAACGACACAAAATTTACACACCCCCATGTAACAGAAACTGTACCGGTATATTCAAACGCAAATTTAGACACAATAATAAGCAGATTGATGGATCAATTGAACATGAAACACTCTGAATTTGCGGCAAAAGAGTCCGGATGGAGCCTATGCGGTTCATCACACAAGTTATATGTTAATATTTCTGAATTCAGCCCATTAAAAGGTTCTACATATCTGCCATTACCTGCCAATATCAAAAACAAAAGAGCCGTGGTCAATATAAAAAATAATGTATTTATTTGTTCCACTGGCAATTGCCCGATAGCACCTCTCAGAATCAGTACACTTGATGATGAATCTGCTATTCCGATTGATCTGCTCTTAATTGAAGGGGATGGCACACATCATTATACTCTGATACATAATCTTGAAGCTTTAGTGAGAAAGCAAATAGACAAATATAAAAAAATATTCAAGTTGTGCAGAAGATGTTTATCTGTATTTTATGGTCAAAAAATGGTGAAGGGGGTTCGGGAAGAGAGTGCGGAAATTGCTAAAAACAAGTTAATTGAGCATCTGAAATACTGTGGGAACCATAAACCTGTTCATATGGTGATGCCCAATCCAAGTGAAAATTGCAAATTCAAAAAGTATGAAGCCTCGTTGGAACACCCAGTATATATTGTCTGGGATTCTGAATCAAATCTCAAATCTCTTGCATTCTGCAATCCAGATCCAGAAGAATCTTCAGCTACACCATACCAGCAACATGAACCTTCCAGCTTTTGTTTTATGGTTATACGGGATGGTGTTGTTATTAAAAAATATTCATACAAGGGACCAAATGCCATCAAAGAATTTGCACATAGAATAGAAAATGTGTGCCGTGACATAGCATCTAACATCTTATTAAAATCAAAGCCTATGTTGCCTTTAACAGAGGAACAGATTGAGGATTTCAACAATGCAGAAAAATGCCCGGTATGTGATTGTGAATTTTCAGATACAATTATCAAGGTTCATCACCATTCTCATACAGATGGTAAATTCTTAATGGCCCTGTGTAATAGCTGCAATATTAAGATCAAGAGACCAAGATTTATCCCCATATTTTGCCACGGAGCATCCAATTATGATTTTCATCATCTGGTCAGATACGAGGGGTTTGACAAGCAGAATTTAAATATTTTAGCTGAAAATGACGAGAAATATATATCTATTAGCAAGATAATTAAAGTTGATGGTGTTCTTATTCACATAAGATTTCTTGATTCTTACAGATTTTTATCTGCTAGCCTGGATACACTGGCCACTCAATTATCTGATGATCAATTCAAAATCACACGTGCCTCGTTTCCAAATCTGGACCTGAAATTAATTAGGCGGAAGGGTGTATATCCATATGACTATGTCACAGATTTTTCCAAATTTGATGAGTGTTCCCTGCCACCACAAGAAGAGTTTTACAGCAGAATCAGAGGATCTGGAATCACTGATGAAGATTATCACCATGCTCAGTTGATGTGGAACGATTTAAAATGCAAGACATTTGGTGATTATCACATGGCATATTTGAAACTTGATGTCACTCTCTTAGCTGATGTATTGCAAGCATTCAGAAAATCTTCCATGCAAAATTATAAACTGGACCCAGTGTATTTTTACAGTGCCCCGGGCCTAGCATGGGCCGCAATGTTTTTCAACACCAAAAAGCAATTAGATCTGATCCACGATCAAGATATGTATCTGTTTATGGAGAAATGTATAAGAGGAGGCATGGTGCAATGTTCCCAGAGATATGCCAGAGCAAATAACAAGCATATTCCCAATTATGATCCAGCACGGCCATCAAATTATATACTGTATGTAGATGCCAACAACCTCTATGGTCATGCTATGATGGATAAATTGCCATATGCAGGGCTTGAATGGGTCGAAGATTTCAATATTGAGAATCTTAAGAATTTCGATGACAGTGAATATGGCCTCTTCTTAGAGGTTGATCTGACAATTCCAGATAATTTGCACAATAAATTTTCTGATCTGGCCCCAATTTCCGAGGTTCAGTGCTCACCTGGCTCTAAACAGAAGAAGCTCATGATGACTCTAGAGCCGAAACAGGGTTATGTCATATATTACAAAAACCTCCAGTTCCTGATGAAACATGGTGTCCAAGTGCCCAAAGTTGGCAAAGTCTTGAGGTTCAGGCACTCAAGATGGTTGAAACCATACATTGATACAAACACGGAGCTTCGAACATCTGCAAAGAGCCAATTTGATAAGGGCTTGTTTAAATTGATGGTGAATTCTGTGTATGGCAAAACAATTGAAAATGTCAGAAAACATACCGATGTTAAAATAATTACTGACCCCAGCCGGAGCAAAAAATTGGTTGCAAAGCCCAACTTCAATTATAGAAGAATTTATGATGAGCACATGGCACTTTTCAACATGAAGAAAACAAAGATCAAGTTTGATAAACCTATTTACGTAGGGGCTGCGATATTGGAATTGTCCAAATTACATATGTTAACATTGTATTATGATGTGCTGAAACCTTTTTATGGTGATCGTGTAAAATTATTGTACATGGACACGGATAGTTTTATTCTTGATATTCAAACAGAAGATGTTTATCAAGATATGTCACAGCCTGAATTGTTTCCATACTTTGATACCAGTGAACATACAATAATTCAACCCCACAACAAAAAGGTGCCTGGCAAGTTAAAAGATGAGACATGTGGTGATGCTATTGTGGAATTTGCTGGGTTAAGTGCCAAGGTGTACAGTTTTAAAACATGTAGTGCTGTTGTCAAAAAGGCCAAGGGTATTGGCAGAGTTACTGTGGAAAAAGATCTTGTATTTGAAGATTATAAAAATTGCATCAAATCACAGAGTTCAATCAGAACATCAGAAAATAGAATTCAGAGTGAGGATCACTTGTTGACTAGCAATATTGTAAGAAAAGTGGCCCTGGACCCACATGATGATAAGAGATGCATTTTATCATGTGACATACATACTTTACCTTGGGGGCATTGTGATTTGAAAAATGGGAAACAATGCCCAATTACAGAGCATGATTTGAAATAAATAAACATGCCTATGAACTTATTTGGGTTCAAAAAACAGGCTATTATGGAGCTGCCGACACCACAACCCTCTCCTGATATGCTGTCTAAACTGAGTGGCTTGTTAATTATTCATCTGAACAGCATACTTACAGATGTTGATGATGAAACAGGCAAAATATTGTACATATTTAACAATAATTTAAATCATTACCAATTACCTGTAGGTGGGCAATTGCAATTTATTACAACCCCCGAGGGTGATGTCAAGATTTCAATAGGGAGAAATATTTATAGAATCAAGCACTCAAACATGGTTTCTGGCACTGTATATACTGTTTCTGCTGGTGACTGCTTATATATTGAAGTCCCTGGATCATATGACAAGCTTATACCCTTTTTTATAGAATTAAGAATCAGATACTCTATAATAAATAACCAGTAAAACAAAAATGCCTAATGATATATTTGGCCATACAAGACATGAAGATCACAGTGATGAGATTCTGATGCTTGATGTCAGAGTCAAGAAATTGAGAAGTGATTTACAAGCTTTACAAACCACACTCAATGCCAGTCTTCAATTAGAAATTACAAATTTACAATCGCAATGCATGGACCCTCTTCTTAAAATTGATTCTGAACTCAAAGTGCTGCTTCAGAAATATACTGATTTGGCAACATTGGATAATTTTCAAAGTTTAGAAGAAGCTGTAGCAGCTCTTCAAGCCAAATTTAAGACCCAGGCTAACAACTCCGAGCAATTGAAACAGCAATTGGAAGAGCAGATAAATAATGTCCAGACACAGCTCCAAACAATTGTCAAAAGCATAAAATCACAAGAAGATTTTGATCTAGTGATTTCCACTCTAAAAGAACAGATTCAGTCACTCCAGATACCTAATCTGGACCCTTTGAACAATGCCATAGCCGAGGTTAAAGAAAAAATTGAGACACTTGAAAATTTTATGAACAATTTGCCATCTTCTGATGCTTTGAATGCAATAACTCGGAGTGTAGCAAATATTAAGCTGCAACTTGAAACATATGAAGATTTTGGAAAAATTCAAAGTTCCATAACCCATCTTGAAGGTACAATAGCAGCAGTGCAAAGTGATTTGGCAAATGTACTAGAATCCCGCCTGCCCGGTATTGTAGACACACTTGTCAGTGTCCAGCACCAAATCACAAAGCTTGAAAACCTCAACACTGAATCTGAACTATCTCATTTTCATCACTTGATCGATGATATCCAAACAAAGCTTGAAATTTTACAACAATCCACACCCTCTCAGGCAGATATAGCCCTGCTCCAAAATGCTATGCAAAATGTGGCTGATGCTTCTGAATTAAACAATGTAAAATTGGCACTTGAATTTTTGCAAAATACTGTGTCAAATCTTCCTACATCACAGGAACTTAAAAATATTAAGAGGGCAGTGAATAGGATATTGAAATCAGAAGATATCAAGAATATCCAGGCAGAGATCAAACAACTCACTCAGACAGTGGCCACTCTACCAACCAATCAACATATTAATGAACTGCATGCCCTGTTTGAGGATATCAGAAGACAGGTCCATGATCTTACTGCTCAAAATTCAAAATTGGCAGTTGTTGAAAATTTGCAGCAAATTGTAGCTAATATCAAGCAACAGCTAGGGACCATGGAATCCAATCAAGCAAATGCTCTGTCTGTTTTTGCCACCCAGCTTCAAGAGATTGTGCAACAATACAAGAGACTTGCTGTGGACATAAAAATAAAGCCAGGCCATGATGATGTTGTTAGGACCATCAATGAGCACCTTGAATCTGTAACAGGCAGATTGCTTACAGCAGAAAAAGAAATAACAGGCATAATCGAGAATCCAAAACATACAGTAATTCTTGAATTGTACAGCATCCCCAACAAAGAATATGATTCACCATTTACACCAGGAGGCAAAATATATATGCTGTCCCCTGCACAATTTTATTACCAGTTTTTTGTTGGGGGCACACTGAGACCAATCAAGATCAAATATTGGCTACAACCACAGGCACACCACTACCCTACCTTATCAATAACAAATGCTGATAACAAAGTAAAAATCACCAGTGTAGAGTTAGAGGATTTTACAGATCCCGATACATTAGAAACAGCCTATACTGAAGATGATGGCACTTTGGAATTTAAAATACAAATAGGGGACAAATTATATTTAGAAAATCCTGCAGTATCAGCTGCTGAACACCCCATAGTTGCAATATTCTTGTTTTCATATCATGTCTAGTTGTTGATGAATTACACAGACAAGCCAGACATAATTATAAGAGACTCCCAGTAGTCACAAAAGGCATAGATGATTTATGGCAGAGCGACTTGATTGAGTTGTCAAGTGGACAGCTGAAAAACTTAGACAAAATCAACAAGGGCTACAAGTATCTACTTACTGTCATTGACACATTTTCAAAATTTGCCTGGGCTGTGCCACTCAAATCCAAGACTGGAAAATGTGTTACAGAAGCCATCAGGACAATCATCAATCATTCAGGAAGATCTCCGCGCTATTTGCAAACAGATAATGGCAAAGAATTTTATAATTCTGTGTTCCAACAATTTATTAAAAGCCAGGCAATAAAACATTACTCGAGTTACAGTGATCTCAAAGCCTCGATTGTAGAGAGATTCAACAGAACCCTAAAAAATCTTATGTATAAACAATTTACCCTCCAAGGTAATTATAAATGGATTAATATTCTTCCAGAACTTCTACATAAATATAACAATTCTGTCCATTCCACAATCAACATGAAACCCTCTGAAGTAACTCCATCTGATGAGCAAAAATTGATCAGCACTGTTTATTATCCTAGATACCAGCCAACAACAAGAAGGGCCAAATACAGGGTGGGGGATCAAGTAAGAATCAGCAAATATAAGCACTTATTCAAAAGAGGCTTTACAAGAAACTGGAGCACCGAATTATTTACAGTGGTTCAAGTTAAACCCGGGACCCTTAACACATATATAATAAAGGATCACCGAGGAGAAATTCTCAAAGGCCGGTTCTATGAACAAGAACTCAGCAAAACTAAACAGCCTGACACATATCTCATAGAAAAAATCATCCGCAGAAAAGGCAACAAGTTATTTGTCAAATGGCTGGGTCATCCGGAAAACAGCTGGATCGATGCAGACAAAGTGATAATATGAGCACCTGGGATGTTATAAAGAGGCTGCCAGAACCTGAACAGCAGATTAAGATAAATGGAGTGCTGCTGCCTGATAATATTAGGTGTCTCATTGTTGGGCCATCGGCTTGTGGTAAAACTACACTAATGGTTGATAATTTTTTATTGGCACCCAACTGGTTAGACTGGAAAAACAGGCACTTGTATGTTTTCTCTAAGAGCTTGGAACAATTAAAATATCAGCAGCTGATGAAGCTATATGATGGATTGGATATTGCCACTTTTGAACCAGATGTTAAGCCACTTCATGAATGTCTCGATAATTCTGTTGTTGTGTTTGATGACATTATACTGGATAATCAAAACAAGGTTAGAAATTTCTTTACACAGGGCCGGCACAAAAACATTGACTGCTTCTACCTGGCACAGACTTTTTCTAAAATACCGAAGCAACTGATCCGAGACAACAGCAATTTTATATGTGTGTTTCATCAAGATCATACCAACCTCAAACACATACATGATGAATATGTAGGTGGGGACTTGAGCTACAATGATTTTTCCAAGTTTTGCAGTAGGTGCTGGAACCAGGACAGTTATGGGTTTGTCACAATTGATATGACAAGAACACCCAATAGTGGCAAATACAGAAATAAAATCAACGATTTTCTAGACGTTGAGACATAAATAAACAACCATGAAACGACCAGTCATTGATGATCTTAAATTAAGAGATTATCTTGTAAAAAGATTTAAGGGATGGAAATCAGAGAACCGGGGAATTTATGAAAAACACAAACAAACAGAACAGCCTGTAATTGATGCTATTAATAATTTAGGTAAGAATATCAAAACTGTTACAGAGCAAAATCAAGATTTGATCACAGAGCTTGTGCCTGTAGCTGCTAGGAACATATTAGATTATCCATTCACCCCACTTTCCAGCATTCATACACCTAGTCCTGTTGCTCCTAGAAGAATTGAAGCTACTCTGGATCCTATTGAATTGGGTCTTCTTGCTCAAAAATATTTAACCACACCTAAAGACAACAAAGATGAGGTTTTTGGCTTATATGCCGACACAGAGCTTGATGGCAGCATTATTCATAGAATCGGTAATTTCAGAGTAACTTTTATGGGGGATGATATCATTGTTTATTCAGAATCTCGTCTCGGAGAAAAAGGTGCTTTTGTTAAGTACCCCGGCACACCTGGATTGTGGGAACTGATGACTAGGAAAAGGCCTGGCAGCTATACAGATCAAGATTATGAACATTACAAAGAAATATTAATAAAATCAGATGCTCTATACCAGAACAATGATCCCACACAAAAAAGAGTCAAGTCGAGCAGTGGAGCAAAATACAATAATTTAATCAAGCCCATATGGTCTCAGATCAAGACAGGGAGTGGAATCAAACAATACAACACCCTGCCTAAAGAATTTGTGTGGGTTGATGATGTCAGGAAACTTGTAGATAGGTTGCTGGTCATAGCTGGGGAGGAAAATGCTGGGAACCACAATTTTTACAATGAAAAGGTTGGAATTATGGACATGATAAGCACAAAATTGTCTAATTTTATAGTGAATGACCCTAAGGGCATTGGATATCTTATAAAAATTATTAATACTCTACCACCTAAATTTTGGAATGTCTCTGAGGGTCGGGGGCTTGTTAATGACATTATAAACAAGCTGCCATTTGAACTACACATTCCAGGCTATCAGTATTGTGGTCCAGGTACAAAATTGGACCATAGATTAAACAGAGGGGATCCTGGTGTTAATCCCCTAGATGCTGCTTGTAGAGACCATGACATAGCATACAACACACATACTGATCTTGACAAGAGACATGTTGCAGACAAGAAATTAGAAGAGGCTGCATTTGGCAGATTTGTAAGCAAAGATGCTTCTTTAAGTGAAAAAATAGCAGCATTGGGGACCACCATAGCTATGAGCACCAAACAAAAACTGGGGTGGGGGTTGTGAATATGTATATAATAAACCTACAATGAAGGCCAAGGGTGTTATGTATCAAATACCTTATGCAGGTCTCAAATCTCTTAAAACTATTGACAGTCTTTTAACCAAAAAGCAGCGCAAGAAAAAAAGCTCTTGTATTGCCAAGGGCCATGGTATGAAATTGTTGCTTAGTACCCCCCAATTAAAAAAATTACAGCAATCCAGGAAAAAATCACATGTGGGGGGTTTCATATTTACCATCCCGGCCATCTTAGCAGCACTCGGGGCTGTGGGGAGCTTGGCTGGGGGATCAGCTGCCATAGCAAAAACAGTAATAGATGCCAAGAAAAATAAGGCAGAATTAGATGAGCAGAAGCGACATAACCTGGCCATGGAGAAAAAAGGCAAAGGTGTTAAGAGAGCCATGAATAAGTTTAAAAAAAACAAGAGCCGCTTACAAACCAAGATATTGAAGCTTTAATCAAGCCATTGGGCATCAAACATTTTAGAGGTGTGTACATGTCTGATTCTTTACCGGAACAACCACTCAACAAAGAGTGTGGCATTGTTAATTTGGATGAGTACAAAAATCAGGGTACTCACTGGATTTGTTATCTTAAATATTTAAACGATGAGGCATTTGTGTTTGATTCATTTGGAGGTGTTCCACCTGAAAATTTAGTAAAATATCTAAAATCACCTAATCTTTATTACAATAATGCCCGTGTTCAAAACTTCAGAGATGTTAATTGCGGACATTTGTGTTTATCTGTTCTCAGATATATGTCTCAAATAAATAAACCATCAATTAAAGATTTTCAAAAGGCCTTGTGGTATCTGAAACATCATGGGGGTATTCCATCTCACCAGTCAAAATTCAATATTGAAACTCAAATTGCATGATGACATAGTGTATCCCAAAACAATAGCTCTCAGAGCATTTTATGGCATGTACCTGATCCCTAATATTACGCACCACAACAATACAATTGCAGTAGGTGATGAAAAAATTGTCATCACTCCAGGGCAATATAATCTATCCACTCTAAATGCTCAATTACCCAGAGGTGTAGTGTTAAGTCAAAATTCTGTCACTCACAGAGTAGAGATTGTATCTGCCACGGAGACAGTGGATCTGGGTACTATAGGAGAGCTGTTGGGCTTTGAGAACAACACAAAACTCGAACCGGCCATCAAACACACTGCTATGAATATACCCAAATTCTTAGCCATAGAGACTCTGAATATTCACTGTAATGTGGCCGAGGGTATGATCACCAAATCAAATGGCATAGGCACTCACAAACAAACTGGCATCATTGCAACATTCAAACCTAATTCCGAATTCATGGAGCCCATCATCTACAATCCATCCCCAACATTATATTTTCCTGTGTGCCATAATAGAATAGATTATATTGAATTGATGGTCACTAATGAAAAAGAAGAATTAGTTGATTTTGCTGGAGCCACAACAACTGCAATCGTAGAAATTAACATTTAAATAAAAATACATACAATGGAAAATATTGAGAGTTATGAGCTACAATCATTCCCCCCAAACAGGAGGACATTTGCAAATTTAAATCAACCCAACACACAGATTGAGGTTGATCTTGATGTAGGGGACGGCTTTATACACCCCCACAGAGCAGATCTATACATCAAATTTGATGTTGTAAAGCTCGATGGAACAGATTATCCTGCAAATTCGAACATAAGATTGGTGGACAATTTTGTGCCGCATCTGTTCTCTGAAATTGAGATCAGAAAGCATGGCGTTGTTATAAACAGAGTTGATTATCCCGGCATTACCTCCACGGCTTTGGCCACTCTAAAATTATCCAAAACAGAGGCTTCATACTACCAAATAGGCGGATTTGAAGCTGGTGATAAGATATTATCCAAGAACCACACAGTGCTGTTTCCCATGCGCCTGTTGCCAGGATTCTTCTCGGATTACAAAGAAATTATGTGGAAGGGGGGGTTAAGAATTACATTTAGAAGAGCTGCCAATGATGATAATGCTTTGATGAGGTACAGTGCCATAAACCCTGCAGGGGAAGCACTGCCCAATACCTTACCTGATGCAGGCAAATGCATTATTCAGACTATGGAGTTAAGAATCCCTGTTGTTGAGTATGAAGCCAGTTACGCTCTTAAATACAAAGCTGATATCCTAAAAAATCCACAGATTCCTCTGCAATTTTACACATATCAATGCGTACAGAAGGTTGCCACTGGTACTTATTATGAGTTTGATGCTACAACTTCATTCTCCAGTATTCAATTTGACATGCCTGATTTTGTAGTGGTACTGTTTCAGACTGGGAGACACAACAATCAGGAAAAAAATTCAAGTAGATTTGATAACTGCAACATCAAGAACATATATCTTAAAAATGGCAGAAATGAGGTCTTTCCTAGAGAAAATTACAATTTAGACATTTCCAAGGGTGATTTTCTCAAATTATATGAAGCTTTTTCGGCTTTCAAGCGTGTCACTACAGGCAATACGGATATGTATTACACACCAGATGAATTCAAGACACGGAGACCCATGTTTGTAATTAACACTTCAAAAAGGAAACAAGTTGTGGTAAATGACAGGACAAACATTAAAATTATCTGTGAATTCCACGAGGCTTTACCCGATGACACCATATGTAGTGTCATTCTCATAGGTGAAAAATCATATGTTTATGATGTAAGAAATGAGCGAGTCACAGAGCAGTTCTAGAGGCCCCATTCAAACACAGAAACCCTTTGGATATAAAACAATACTTTACCGTCAGTTACCTACCCAGCACATTTGCCAAAAACTGAAATACAGAAATATTGCAATAATTATTCTGTAAGTTTCAGACTTGTGTACAACAAGACCAGACCTTTGCATGACAATATCCATGAAGAAATTTCCTCAATATGATGGAATGGTCCCTGAAAGGGGGGGCACAGTACAGATAAGAATTTCTCTTTGAGTTCCATGACAAATGACATGTAATTTTCCTCGGAAAAGGCACAGTATAGATAAGAATTTCTCTTTGAGTTCCATGACAAATGACATGTAATTTTCCTCGGAAAAAGGCACAGTGTAGGTAATATCAACAGATATAATCACTCATGCATTTACTAATGTCTCTTTGATGATGAATAACTCTCTGAAAAGACACAATAAAGATTATATCTATTGACATACAACTTCCAGGCATTTACTAATGGGACTGATCAAAAGATTATAAGAACATGGAAAACATGTTTTGTTCGCTCTCTCCCATTTACGCACAACTCGGGAAGCAAAAATCAATACATAACCTTGTTATGGCTAGACTAGAGGTAGGCTCTGCATATTGCATTGTTTTAATATTAAATAAGCAAATTGAATGGTATCCAATTGAACTTAAACCTGAAGTAAATATGTATAGGTGGGTATGGATACAAGTTTATGGACAAACTGATGCAAATTTTGTAAATCTGCTTGAGGAGGGGTTTGATATTTTCTGAATTATAAAATTCTTGGGTTAGGCAGGTGCTACACTTGAACAAATAAACATGTTGAGCAAGTTTTAAGTATAGCAAATCTGCTGGAGAGGGGTTCGTACTTTCTGAAAAATTCCCGAGGGCATTTTTTACAAAAATCTTGAATTATAAGAGCTCCACACTTGAGCAAAAAACTCATATGGGCATGTTGAGCAAGTTTTAAGTATGGCAAATCTGCTGGAGAGGGGTTCGTACTTTCTCGCGCTCATCCCCCCGTAAATCATACTACTCGTTTTTGTCCTTATCTGGAACCTCCTTTCTGAAAATTTGAAAATTCTTAAAAAATTCGTCCAAAATCTTGATGTCTCCAATCTCTTGTTTTGTTTTTTCCACGTGTCTTGACATCCAATGTATCCCTGCAAAGTTTGGTGAAGATCTGAGTATGTAGTTTTTGACCTTATATGGAACCTCCTATCTGAAAATTTGAAAATTCTTAAAAAATTCGACCAAAATCTTGATGTCTACAATCCTATGTTTTGTATGTTTTTTCCACGTGTCTTGACATCCAATGTATCCATGCAAAGTTTGGTGAAGATCTGAGTATGTCGTTTTTGACCTTATCTGGATCATCCTTTCTGAAAATTTGAAAATTCTTAAAAAATTCGTCCAAAATCTTGATGTCTCCAATCTCTTGTTTTGTACGTTTTTTCCACGTGTCTTGACACATAATGTATCCCTGCAAAGTTTGGTGAAGATCTGAGTATGTAGTTTTTGACCTTATATGGAACCTCCTTTCTGAAAATTTGAAAATTCTTAAAAAATTCGTCCGAAATCATGATGTCTCCAATCTCTTGTTTTGTACGTTTTTTCGACGTGTCTTGACATCCAATGTATCCCTGCAAAGTTTGGTGAAGATCTGAGTATGTAGTTTTTGACCTTATATGGAACCTCCTTTCTGAAAATTTGAAAATTCTTAAAAAATTCGTCCAAAATCTTGATGTCCCCAATCCTATGTTTTGTATGTTTTTTCCACGTGTCTTGACATCCAATGTATCCATGCAAAGTTTGGAGAAGATCTGAGTATGTCGTTTTTGACCTTATCTGGAACCTCCCATCTGAAAATTTGAAAATTCTTAAAAAATTCGTCGAAAATCTTGATGTCTCCAATCTCTTGTTTTGTACGTTTTTTCCACGTGTCTTGACATCCAATGTATCCCTGCAAAGTTTGGTGAAGATCTGAGTATGTAGTTTTTGACCTTATATGGAACCTCCCATCTGAAAATTTGAAAATTCTTAAAAAATTCGTCCAAAACCTTGATGTCCCCAATCTCTTGTTTTGTACGTTTTTTCCACGTGTCTTGACATCCAATGTATCCCTGCAATGTTTGGTGAAGATCTGAGTATGTAGTTTTTGACCTTATATGGAACCTCCTATCTGAAAATTTGAAAATTCTTAAAAAATTCGTCCAAAATCTTGATGTACCCAATCCTATGTTTTGTATGTTTTTTCCACGTGTCTTGACATCCAATGTATCCCTGCAAAGTTTGGTGAAGATCTGAGTATGTCGTTTTTTACCTTATCTGGAACATCCTTTCTGAAAATTTGAAAATTCTTAAAATATTCGTCCAAAATCTTGATGTCTCCAATCTCTTGTTTTGTACGTTTTTTCCACGTGTCTTGACATCCAATGTATCCCTCCAAAGTTTGGTGAAGATCTGAGTATGTAGTTTTTGACCTTATATGGAACCTCCTATTTGAAAATTTGAAAATTCTTAAAAAATTCGACCAAAATCTTGATGTCTCCAATCTCTTGTTTTGTACGTTTTTTCCACGTGTCTTGACATCCAATGTATCCCTGCAAAGTTTAGTGAAGATCTGAGTATGTAGTTTTTGACCTTATATGGAACCTCCTTTCTGAAAATTTGAAAATTCTTAAAAAATTCGTCCAAAATCTTGATGTCACCAATCCTATGTTTTGTATGTTTTTTCCACGTGTCTTGACATTTAATGTATCCATGCAAAGTTTGATGAAGATCTGAGTATGTCGTTTTTGACCTTATCTGGAACCTCCCATCTGAAAATTTGAAAATTCTTAAAAAATTCGTCGAAATTTTCGACGAATTTTTTAAGAATTTTCAAATGTCTCCAATCTCATGATTTGTACGTTTTTTCCACGTGTCTTGACATGCAAAGTATCCCTGCAAAGTTTGGTGAAGATCTGAGTATGTAGTTTTTGACCTTATCTGGAACCTCCTATCTGAAAATTTGAAAATTCTTAAAAAATTCGACCAAAATCTTGATGTCTCCAATCTCTTGTTTTGTACGTTTTTTCCACGTGTCTTGACATCCAATGTATCCCTGCAAAGTTTGTTGAAGATCTGAGTATGTAGTTTTTGACCTTATCTGGAACCGCATTTCTGAAAATTTGAAAATTCTTAAAAAATTCTTCCAAAATCTTGATGTCTCCAATCTCTTGTTTTGTACGTTTTTTCCACGTCACTTGACATCCAATGTATCCCTGCAAAGTTTGGTGAAGATCTGAGTATGTAGTTTTTGACCTTATCTGGAACCGCATTTTTGAAAATTTGAAAATTCTTAAAAAATTCGTCCAAAATCTTGATGTCTCCAATCTCTTGTTTTGTACGTTTTTTCCACGTGTCTTGACATCCAATGTATCCCTGCAAAGTTTGGTGAAGATCTGAGTATGTAGTTTTTGACCTTATCTGGAACCGCATTTCTGAAAATTTGAAAATTCCTAAAAAATCCGTCCAAAATCTTGATGACCCCAATCTCTTGTTTTGTACGTTTTTTCAACGTGTCTTGACATCCAATGTATCCCTGCAAAGTTTGGTGAAGATCTGAGTATGTAGTTTTTGACCTTATATGGAACCTCCTATCTGAAAATTTGAAAATTCTTAAAAAATTTGACCAAAATCTTGATGTCCCCAATCCTATGTTTTGTATGTTTTTTCCACGTGTCTTGACATCCAATGTATCCCTGAAAAGTTTGGTGAAGATCTGAGTATGTCGTTTTTGACTTTATCTGGAACATCTTTTCTGAAAATTTGAAAATTCTTAAAAAATTCATCCAAAATCTTGATGTCTCCAATCTCTTGTTTTGTACGTTTTTCCACGTGTCTTGACATCCAATGTATCCCTGCAAAGTTTGGTGAAGATCTGAGTATGTAGTTTTTGACCTTATCTGGAACCGCATTTCTGAAAATTTGAAAATTCCTAAAAAATCCGTCCAAAATCTTGATGACCCCAATCTCTTGTTTTGTACGTTTTTTCCACGTGTCTTGACATCCAATGTATCCCTGCAAAGTTTGATGAAGATCTGAGTATGTCGTTTTTGACCTTATCTGGAACCTCCCATCTGAAAATTTGAAAATTCTTAAAAAATTCGTCGAAATTTTCGACGAATTTTTTAAGAATTTTCAAATGTCTCCAATCTCTTGATTTGTACGTTTTTTCCACGTGTCTTGACATGCAAAGTATCCCTGCAAAGTTTGGTAAAGATCTGAGTATGTAGTTTTTGACCTTATCTGGAACCTCCTATCTGAAAATTTGAAAATTCTCAAAAAATTCGACCAAAATCTTGATGTCTCCAATCTCTTGTTTTGTACGTTTTTTCCACGTGTCTTGACATCCATTGTATCCCTGCAAAGTTTGTTGAAGATCTGAGTATGTAGTTTTTGACCTTATCTGGAACCGCATTTCTGAAAATTTGAAAATTCTTAAAAAATTCTTGCAAAATCTTGATGTCTCCAATCTCTTGTTTTGTACGTTTTTTCCACGTCACTTGACATCCAATGTATCCCTGCAAAGTTTGGTGAAGATCTGAGTATGTAGTTTTTGACCTTATCTGGAACCGCATTTTTGAAAATTTGAAAATTCTTAAAAAATTCGTCCAAAATCTTGATGTCTCCAATCTCTTGTTTTGTACGTTTTTTCCACGTGTCTTGACATCCAATGTATCCCTGCAGAGTTTGGTGAAGATCTGAGTATGTAGTTTTTGACCTTATCTGGAACGGCATTTCTGAAAATTTGAAAATTCCTAAAAAATCCGTCCAAAATCTTGATGACCCCAATCTCTTGTTTTGTACGTTTTTTCCACGTGTCTTGACATCCAATGTATCCCTGCAAAGTTTGGTGAAGATCTGAGTATGTAGTTTTTGATCTTATATGGAACCTCCTATCTGAAAATTTGAAAATTCTTAAAAAATTTGACCAAAATCTTGATGTCCCCAATCCCATGTTTTGTATGTTTTTTCCACGTGTCTTGACATCCAATGTATCCCTGAAAAGTTTGGTGAAGATCTGAGTATGTCGTTTTTGACTTTATCTGGAACATCTTTTCTGAAAATTTGAAAATTCTTAAAAAATTCGTCCAAAATCTTGATGTCTCCAATCTCTTGTTTTGTACGTTTTTCCACGTGTCTTGACATCCAATGTATCCCTGCAATGTTTGGTGAAGATCTGAGTATGTAGTTTTTGACCTTATATGGAACCTCCCATCTGAAAATTTGAAAATTCCTAAAAAATCCGTCCAAAATCTTGATGACCCCAATCTCTTGTTTTGTACGTTTTTTCCACGTGTCTTGACATCCAATGTATCCCTGCAAAGTTTTGTGAAGATCTGAGTATGTCGTTTTTGACCTTATCTGGAACCTCCCATCTGAAAATTTGAAAATTCTTAAAAAATCCGTCCAAAATCTTGATGACCCCATTCTCTTGTTTTGTACGTTTTTTCCACGTGTCTTGAAATCCAATGTATCCCTGCAAAGTTTGGTGAAGATCTGAGTATGTAGTTTTTGACCTTATATGGAACCTATCTGAAAATTTGAAAATTCTTAAAAAATTCGACCAAAATCTTGATGTCCCCAATCCTATGTCTTGTATGTTTTTTCCACGTGTCTTGACATCCAATGTATCCCTGCAAAGTTTGGTGAAGATCTGAGTATGGAGTTTTTGACCTTATATGGAACCTCCTATCTGAAAATTTGAAAATTCTTAAAAAATTCGACCAAAATCTTGATGTCCCCAATCCTATGTTTTGTATGTTTTTTCCACGTGTCTTGACATCCAATGTATCCCTGCAAAGTTTGGTGGAGATCTGAGTATGTAGTTTTTGACCTTAAATGGAACCTCCTATCTGAAAATTTGAAAATTCTTAAAAAATTCGTCCAAAATCTTGATGTCTCCAATCTCTTGTTTTGTACGTTTTTTCCACGTGTCTTGACATCCAATGTATCCCTGCAAAGTTTGGTGAAGATATGAGTATGTAGTTTTTGACCTTATCTGGAACCTCCCATCTGAAAATTTGAAAATTCCTAAAAAATCCGTCCAAAATCTTGATGACCCCAATCTCTTGTTTTGTACGTTTTTTCCACGTGTCTTGACATCCAATGTATCCCTGCAAAGTTTGGTGAAGATCTGAGTATGTAGTTTTTGACCTTATATGGAACCTCCTTTGTGAAAATTTGAAAATTCTTAAAAAATTCGTCCAAAATCTTGATGTTTCCAATCTCTTGTTTTGTACGTTTTTTCCACGTGTCTTGACATCCAATGTATCCCTGCAAAGTTTGGTGAAGATCTGAGTATATAGTTTTTTACCTTACATGGAACCTCCTTTCTGAAAATTTGAAAATTCTTAAAAAATTCGTCCAAAATCTTGATGTCCCCAATCCTATGTTTTGTATGTTTTTTCCACGTGTCTTGACATCCAATGTATCCATGCAAAGTTTGGTGAAGATCTGAGTATGTCGTTTTTGATCTTATCTGGAACCTCCCATCTGAAAATTTGAAAATTCTTAAAAAATTCGTCGAAAACCTTGATGTCTCCAATCTCTTGTTTTGTACGTTTTTTCCACGTGTCTTGACATCCAATGTATCCCTGCAAAGTTTGGTGAAGATCTGAGTATGTAGTTTTTGACCTTATATGGAACCTCCTATCTGAAAATTTGAAAATTCTTAAAAAATTCGTCCAAAACCTTGATGTCCCCAATCTCTTGTTTTGTACGTTTTTTCCACGTGTCTTGACATCCAATGTATCCCTGCAATGTTTGGTGAAGATCTGAGTATGTAGTTTTTGACCTTATATGGAACCTCCTATCTGAAAATTTGAAAATTCTTAAAAAATTCGTCCAAAATCTTGATGTCCCCAATCCTATGTTTTGTATGTTTTTTCCACGTGTCTTGACATCCAATGTATCCCTGCAAAGTTTGGTGAAGATCTGAGTATGTCGTTTTTTACCTTATCTGGAACATCCTTTCTGAAAATTTGAAAATTCTTAAAATATTCGTCCAAATACTTGATGTCTCCAATCTCTTGTTTTGTACGTTTATTCCACGTGTCTTGACATCCAATGTATCCCTCCAAAGTTTGGTGAAGATCTGAGTATGTAGTTTTTGACCTTATATGGAACCTCCTATTTGAAAATTTGAAAATTCTTAAAAAATTCGACCAAAATCTTGATGTCTCCAATCTCTTGTTTTGTACGTTTTTTCCACGTGTCTTGACATCCAATGTATCCCTGCAAAGTTTAGTGAAGATCTGAGTATGTAGTTTTTGACCTTATATGGAATCTCCTTTCTGAAAATTTGAAAATTCTTAAAAAATTCGTCCAAAATCTTGATGTCACCAATCCTATGTTTTGTATGTTTTTTTCACGTGTCTTGACATTTAATGTATCCATGCAAAGTTTGATGAAGATCTGAGTATGTCGTTTTTGACCTTATCTGAAACCTCCCATCTGAAAATTTGAAAATTCTTAAAAAATTCGTCGAAAATCTTGATGTCTCCAATCTCTTGTTTTGTACGTTTTTTCCACGTGTCTTGACATCCAATGTATCCCTCCAAAGTTTGGTGAAGATCTGAGTATGTAGTTTTTGACCTTATATGGAACCTCCTATTTGAAAATTTGAAAATTCTTAAAAAATTCGACCAAAATCTTGATGTCTCCAATCTCTTGTTTTGTACGTTTTTTCCACGTGTCTTGACATCCAATGTATCCCTGCAAAGTTTAGTGAAGATCTGAGTATGTAGTTTTTGACCTTATATGGAACCTCCTTTCTGAAAATTTGAAAATTCTTAAAAAATTCGTCCAAAATCTTGATGTCACCAATCCTATGTTTTGTATGTTTTTTCCACGTGTCTTGACATTTAATGTATCCATGCAAAGTTTGATGAAGATCTGAGTATGTCGTTTTTGACCTTATCTGGAACCTCCCATCTGAAAATTTGAAAATTCTTAAAAAATTCGTCGAAATTTTCGACGAATTTTTTAGGAATTTTCAAATGTCTCCAATCTCTTGATTTGTACGTTTTTTCCACGTGTCTTGACATGCAAAGTATCCCTGCAAAGTTTGGTGAAGATCTGAGTATGTAGTTTTTGACCTTATCTGGAACCTCCTATCTGAAAATTTGAAAATTCTTAAAAAATTCGACCAAAATCTTGATGTCTCCAATCTCTTGTTTTGTACGTTTTTTCCACGTGTCTTGACATCCAATGTATCCCTGCAAAGTTTGTTGAAGATCTGAGTATGTAGTTTTTGACCTTATCTGGAACCGCATTTCTGAAAATTTGAAAATTCTTAAAAAATTCTTCCAAAATCTTGATGTCTCCAATCTCTTGTTTTGTACGTTTTTTCCACGTCACTTGACATCCAATGTATCCCTGCAAAGTTTGGTGAAGATCTGAGTATGTAGTTTTTGACCTTATCTGGAACCGCATTTTTGAAAATTTGAAAATTCTTAAAAAATTCGTCCAAAATCTTGATGTCTCCAATCTCTTGTTTTGTACGTTTTTTCCACGTGTCTTGACATCCAATGTATCCCTGCAAAGTTTGGTGAAGATCTGAGTATGTAGTTTTTGACCTTATCTGGAACCGCATTTCTGAAAATTTGAAAATTCCTAAAAAATCCGTCCAAAATCTTGATGACCCCAATCTCTTGTTTTGTACGTTTTTTCCACGTGTCTTGACATCCAGTGTATCCCTGCAAAGTTTGGTGAAGATCTGAGTATGTAGTTTTTGACCTTATATGGAACCTCCTATCTGAAAATTTGAAAATTCTTAAAAAATTTGACCAAAATCTTGATGTCCCCAATCCTATGTTTTGTATGTTTTTTCCACGTGTCTTGACATCCAATGTATCCCTGAAAAGTTTGGTGAAGATCTGAGTATGTCGTTTTTGACTTTATCTGGAACATCTTTTCTGAAAATTTGAAAATTCTTAAAAAATTCATCCAAAACCTTGATGTCTCCAATCTCTTGTTTTGTACGTTTTTCCACGTGTCTTGACATCCAATGTATCCCTGCAAAGTTTGGTGAAGATCTGAGTATGTAGTTTTTGACCTTATCTGGAACCTCCCATCTGAAAATTTGAAAATTCCTAAAAAATCCGTCCAAAATCTTGATGACCCCAATCTCTTGTTTTGTACGTTTTTTCCACGTGTCTTGACATCCAATGTATCCCTGCAAAGTTTTATGAAGATCTGAGTATGTCGTTTTTGACCTTATCTGGAACCTCCCATCTGAAAATTTGAAAATTCTTAAAAAATTCGTCGAAATTTTCGACGAATTTTTTAAGAATTTTCAAATGTCTCCAATCTCTTGATTTGTACGTTTTTTCCACGTGTCTTGACATGCAAAGTATCCCTGCAAAGTTTGGTGAAGATCTGAGTATGTAGTTTTTGACCTTATCTGGAACCTCCTATCTGAAAATTTGAAAATTCTCAAAAAATTCGACCAAAATCTTGATGTCTCCAATCTCTTGTTTTGTACGTTTTTTCCACGTGTCTTGACATCCAATGTATCCCTGCAAAGTTTGTTGAAGATCTGAGTATGTAGTTTTTGACCTTATCTGGAACCGCATTTCTGAAAATTTGAAAATTCTTAAAAAATTCTTGCAAAATCTTGATGTCTCCAATCTCTTGTTTTGTACGTTTTTTCCACGTCACTTGACATCCAATGTATCCCTGCAAAGTTTGGTGAAGATCTGAGTATGTAGTTTTTGACCTTATCTGGAACCGCATTTTTGAAAATTTGAAAATTCTTAAAAAATTCGTCCAAAATCTTGATGTCTCCAATCTCTTGTTTTGTACGTTTTTTCCACGTGTCTTGACATCCAATGTATCCCTGCAAGGTTTGGTGAAGATCTGAGTATGTAGTTTTTGACCTTATATGGAACCTCCTATCTGAAAATTTGAAAATTCTTAAAAAATTTGACCAAAATCTTGATGTCCCCAATCCTATGTTTTGTATGTTTTTTCCACGTGTCTTGACATCCAATGTATCCCTGAAAAGTTTGGTGAAGATCTGAGTATGTCGTTTTTGACTTTATCTGGAACATCTTTTCTGAAAATTTGAAAATTCTTAAAAAATTCGTCCAAAATCTTGATGTCTCCAATCTCTTGTTTTGTACGTTTTTCCACGTGTCTTGACATCCAATGTATCCCTGCAATGTTTGGTGAAGATCTGAGTATGTAGTTTTTGACTTTATATGGAACCTCCCATCTGAAAATTTGAAAATTCCTAAAAAATCCGTCCAAAATCTTGATGACCCCAATCTCTTGTTTTGTACTTTTTTTCCACGTGTCTTGACATCCAATGTATCCCTGCAAAGTTTTGTGAAGATCTGAGTATGTCGTTTTTGACCTTATCTGGAACCTCCCATCTGAAAATTTGAAAATTCTTAAAAAATCCGTCCAAAATCTTGATGACCCCATTCTCTTGTTTTGTACGTTTTTTCCACGTGTCTTGAAATCCAATGTATCCCTGCAAAGTTTGGTGAAGATCTGAGTATGTAGTTTTTGACCTTATATGGAACCTATCTGAAAATTTGAAAATTCTTAAAAAATTCGACCAAAATCTTGATGTCCCCAATCCTATGTCTTGTATGTTTTTTCCACGTGTCTTGACATCCAATGTATCCCTGCAAAGTTTGGTGAAGATCTGAGTATGGAGTTTTTGACCTTATATGGAACCTCCTATCTGAAAATTTGAAAATTCTTAAAAAATTCGACCAAAATCTTGATGTCCCCAATCCTATGTTTTGTATGTTTTTTCCACGTGTCTTGACATCCAATGTATCCCTGCAAAGTTTGGTGGAGATCTGAGTATGTAGTTTTTGACCTTAAATGGAACCTCCTTTGTGAAAATTTGAAAATTCTTAAAAAATTCGTCCTAAATCTTGATGTTTCCAATCTCTTGTTTTGTACGTTTTTTCCACGTGTCTTGACATCCAATGTATCACTGCAAAGTTTGGTGAAGATCTGAGTATATAGTTTTTGACCTTACATGGAACCTCCTTTCTGAAAATTTGAAAATTCTTAAAAAATTCGTCCAAAATCTTGATGTCCCCAATCCTATGTTTTGTATGTTTTTTCCACGTGTCTTGACATCCAATGTATCCATGCAAAGTTTGGTGAAGATCTGAGTATGTCGTTTTTGAACTTATCTGGAACCTCCCATCTGAAAATTTGAAAATTCTTAAAAAATTCGTCGAAAACCTTGATGTCTCCAATCTCTTGTTTTGTACGTTTTTTCCACGTGTCTTGACATCCAATGTATCCCTGCAAAGTTTGGTGAAGATCTGAGTATGTAGTTTTTGACCTTATATGGAACCTCCTATCTGAAAATTTGAAAATTCTTAAAAAATTCGTCCAAAACCTTGATGTCCCCAATCTCTTGTTTTGTACGTTTTTTCCACGTGTCTTGACATCCAATGTATCCCTGCAATGTTTGGTGAAGATCTGAGTATGTAGTTTTTGACCTTATATGGAACCTCCTATCTGAAAATTTGAAAATTCTTAAAAAATTCGTCCAAAATCTTGATGTCCCCAATCCTATGTTTTGTATGTTTTTTCCACGTGTCTTGACATCCAATGTATCCCTGCAAAGTTTGGTGAAGATCTGAGTATGTCGTTTTTTACCTTATCTGGAACATCCTTTCTGAAAATTTGAAAATTCTTAAAATATTCGTCCAAATACTTGATGTCTCCAATCTCTTGTTTTGTACGTTTTTTCCACGTGTCTTGACATCCAATGTATCCCTCCAAAGTTTGGTGAAGATCTGAGTATGTAGTTTTTGACCTTATATGGAACCTCCTATTTGAAAATTTGAAAATTCTTAAAAAATTCGACCAAAATCTTGATGTCTCCAATCTCTTGTTTTGTACGTTTTTTCCACGTGTCTTGACATCCAATGTATCCCTGCAAAGTTTAGTGAAGATCTGAGTATGTAGTTTTTGACCTTATATGGAACCTCCTTTCTGAAAATTTGAAAATTCTTAAAAAATTCGTCCAAAATCTTGATGTCACCAATCCTATGTTTTGTATGTTTTTTCCTCGTGTCTTGACATTTAATGTATCCATGCAAAGTTTGATGAAGATCTGAGTATGTCGTTTTTGACCTTATCTGAAACCTCCCATCTGAAAATTTGAAAATTCTTAAAAAATTCGTCGAAAATCTTGATGTCTCCAATCTCTTGATTTGTACGTTTTTTCCACGTGTCTTGACATGCAAAGTATCCCTGCAAAGTTTGGTGAAGATCTGAGTATGTAGTTTTTGACCTTATCTGGAACCTCCTATCTGAAAATTTGAAAATTCTTAAAAAATTCGACCAAAATCTTGATGTCTCCAATCTCTTGTTTTGTACGTTTTTTCCACGTGTCTTGACATCCAATGTATCCCTGCAAAGTTTGTTGAAGATCTGAGTATGTAGTTTTTGACCTTATCTGGAACCGCATTTCTGAAAATTTGAAAATTCTTAAAAAATTCTTCCAAAATCTTGATCTCTCCAATCTCTTGTTTTGTACGTTTTTTCCACGTCACTTGACATCCAATGTATCCCTGCAAAGTTTGGTGAAGATCTGAGTATGTAGTTTTTGACCTTATCTGGAACCGCATTTCTGAAAAAATGAAAATTCTTAAAAAATTCGTCCAAAATCTTGATGTCTCCAATCTCTTGTTTTGTACGTTTTTTCCACGTGTCTTGACATCCAATGTATCCCTGCAAAGTTTGGTGAAGATCTGAGTATGTAGTTTTTGACCTTATCTGGAACCGCATTTCTGAAAATTTGAAAATTCCTAAAAAATCCGTCCAAAATCTTGATGACCCCAATCTCTTGTTTTGTACGTTTTTTCCACGTGTCTTGACATCCAATGTATCCCTGCAAAGTTTGGTGAAGATCTGAGTATGTAGTTTTTGACCTTATATGGAACCTCCTATCTGAAAATTTGAAAATTCTTAAAAAATTTGACCAAAATCTTGATGTCCCCAATCCTATGTTTTGTATGTTTTTTCCACGTGTCTTGACATCCAATGTATCCCTGAAAAGTTTGGTGAAGATCTGAGTATGTCGTTTTTGACTTTATCTGGAACATCTTTTCTGAAAATTTGAAAATTCTTAAAAAATTCGTCCAAAATCTTGATGTCTCCAATCTCTTGTTTTGTACGTTTTTCCACGTGTCTTGACATCCAATGTATCCCTGCAAAGTTTGGTGAAGATCTGAGTATGTAGTTTTTGACCTTATCTGGAACCTCCCATCTGAAAATTTGAAAATTCCTAAAAAATCCGTCCAAAATCTTGATGACCCCAATCTCTTGTTTTGTGCGTTTTTTCCACGTGTCTTGACATCCAATGTATCCCTGCAAAGTTTGGTGAAGATCTGAGTATGTAGTTTTTGACCTTATATGGAACCTCCTTTCTGAAAATTTGAAAATTCTTAAAAAATTCGACCAAAATCTTGATGTCTCCAATCCCTTGTTTTGTACGTTTTTTCCACGTGTCTTGACATCCAATGTATCCCTGCAAAGTTTTGTGAAGATCTGAGTATGTCGTTTTTGACCTTATCTGGAACCTCCCATCTGAAAATTTGAAAATTCTTAAAAAATCCGTCCAAAGTCTTGATGTCCCCAATCCTATGTTTTGTATGTTTTTTCCACGTGTCTTGACATCCAATGTATCCCTGCAGAGTTTGGTGAAGATCTGAGTATGTAGTTTTTGACCTTATCTGGAACATCCTTTCTGAAAATTTGAAAATTCTTAAAAAATTCGTCCAAAATCTTGATGTCTCCAATCTCTTGTTTTGTACGTTTTTTCCACGTGTCTTGACATCCAATGTATCCCTGCAAAGTTTGGTGAAGATCTGAGTATGTAGTTTTTGACCTTATCTGGAACCTCCCATCTGAAAATTTGAAAATTCCTAAAAAATCCGTCCAAAAATTGATGAACCCAATCTCTTGTTTTGTACGTTTTTTCCACGTGTCTTGACACATCATGTATCCCTGCAAAGTTTGGTGAAGATCTGAGTATGTAGTTTTTGACCTTATATGGAACCTCCTTTCTGAAAATTTGAAAATTCTTAAAAAATTCGTCCAAAATCTTGATGTCTCCAATCTCTTGTTTTGTTTTTTCCTCGTGTCTTGACATCCAATGTATCCCTGCAAAGTTTGGTGAAGATCTGAGTATGTAGTTTTTGACCTTATATGGAACCTCCTATCTGAAAATTTGAAAATTCTTAAAAAATTCGACCAAAATCTTGATGTCCCCAATCCTATGTTTTGTATGTTTTTTTCACGTGTCTTGACATCCAATGTATCCATGCAAAGTTTGGTGAAGATCTGAGTATGTCGTTTTTGACGTTATCTGGAATCTACTTTCTGAAAATTTGAATATTCTTAAAAAATTCGTCCAAAATCTTGATGTCTCCAATCTCTTGTTTTGTACGTTTTTTACACGTGTCTTGACATCCAATGTATCCCTGCAAAGTTTGGTGAAGATCTGAGTATGCAGTTTTTGACCTTATCTGGAACCTCTCATCTGAAAATTTGAAAATTCCTAAAAAATCCGTCCAAAATCTTGATGACCCCAATCTCTTGTTTTGTACGTTTTTTCCACGTTTCTTGACATCCAATGTATCCCTGCAAAGTTTGGTGAAGATCTGAGTATGTAGTTTTTGACCTTATATGGAACCTCCTTTCTGAAAATTTGAAAATTCTTAAAAAATTCGTCCAAAATCTTGATGTCTACAATCCCTTGTTTTGTACGTTTAGTCCACGTGTCTTGACATCCAATGTATCCCTGCAAAGTTTGGTGAAGATCTGAGTATGTAGTTTTTTACCTTATATGGAACCTCCTATCTGAAAATTTGAAAATTCTTAAAAAATTCGACCAAAATCTTGATGTTCCGAATCTTATGTTTTGTATGTTTTTTCCACGTGTCTTGACATCCAATGCATTCCTGCAAAGTTTGATGAAGATCTGAGTATGTCGTTTTTGTCCTTATCTGGAACCTCCTTTCTGAAAATTTGAAAATTCTTAAAAAATTCGTCCAAAATCTTGATGTCTCCAATCTCTTGTTTTGTTTTTTCCACGTGTCTTGACATCCAATGTATCCCTGCAAAGTTTGGTGAAGATCTGAGTATGTAGTTTTTGACCTTATATGGAACCTCCTATCTGAAAATTTGAAAATTCTTAAAAAATTCGACCAAAATCTTGATATCTACAATGCTATGTTTTGTATGTTTTTTCCACGTGTCTTGACATCCAATGTATCCATGCAAAGTTTGGTGAAGATCTGAGTATGTCGTTTTTGACCTTATCTGGATCATCCTTTCTGAAAATTTGAAAATTCTTAAAAAATTCGTCCAAAATCTTGATGTCTCCAATCTCTTGTTTTGTACGTTTTTTCCACGTGTCTTGACACATAATGTATCCCTGCAAAGTTTGGTGAAGATCTGAGTATGTAGTTTTTGACCTTATATGGAACCTCCTTTCTGAAAATTTGAAAATTCTTAAAAAATTCGTCCGAAATCATGATGTCTCCAATCTCTTGTTTTGTACGTTTTTTCGACGTGTCTTGACATCCAATGTATCCCTGCAAAGTTTGGTGAAGATCTGAGTATGTAGTTTTTGACCTTATATGGAACCTCCTTTCTGAAAATTTGAAAATTCTTAAAAAATTCGTCCAAAATCTTGATGTCCCCAATCCTATGTTTTGTATGTTTTTTCCACGTGTCTTGACATCCAATGTATCCATGCAAAGTTTGGTGAAGATCTGAGTATGTCGTTTTTGACCTTATCTGGAACCTCCCATCTGAAAATTTGAAAATTCTTAAAAAATTCGTCGAAAATCTTGATGTCTCCAATCTCTTGTTTTGTACGTTTTTTCCACGTGTCTTGACATCCAATGTATCCCTGCAAAGTTTGGTGAAGATCTGAGTATGTAGTTTTTGACCTTATATGGAACCTCCTATCTGAAAATTTGAAAATTCTTAAAAAATTCGTCCAAAACCTTGATGTCCCCAATCTCTTGTTTTGTACGTTTTTTCCACGTGTCTTGACATCCAATGTATCCCTGCAATGTTTGGTGAAGATCTGAGTATGTAGTTTTTGACCTTATATGGAACCTCCTATCTGAAAATTTGAAAATTCTTAAAAAATTCGTCCAAAATCTTGATGTCCCCAATCCTATGTTTTGTATGTTTTTTCCACGTGTCTTGACATCCAATGTATCCCTGCAAAGTTTGGTGAAGATCTGAGTATGTCGTTTTTTACCTTATCTGGAACATCCTTTCTGAAAATTTGAAAATTCTTAAAATATTCGTCCAAAATCTTGATGTCTCCAATCTCTTGTTTTGTACGTTTTTTCCACGTGTCTTGACATCCAATGTATCCCTCCAAAGTTTGGTGAAGATCTGAGTATGTAGTTTTTGACCTAATATGGAACCTCCTATTTGAAAATTTGAAAATTCTTAAAAAATTCGACCAAAATCTTGATGTCTCCAATCTCTTGTTTTGTACGTTTTTTCCACGTGTCTTGACATCCAATGTATCCCTGCAAAGTTTGTTGAAGATCTGAGTCTGTAGTTTTTGACCTTATATGGAACCTCCTTTCTGAAAATTTGAAAATTCTTAAAAAATGTGTCCAAAATCTTGATGTCACCAATCCTATGTTTTGTATGTTTTTTCCACGTGTCTTGACATTTAATGTATCCATGCAAAGTTTGATGAAGATCTGAGTATGTCGTTTTTGACCTTATCTGGAACCTCCCATCTGAAAATTTGAAAATTCTTAAAAAATTCGTCGAAATTTTCGACGAATTTTTTAAGAATTTTCAAATGTCTCCAATCTCTTGATTTGTACGTTTTTTCCACGTGTCTTGACATGCAAAGTATCCCTGCAAAGTTTGGTGAAGATCTGAGTATGTAGTTTTTGACCTTATCTGGAACCTCCTATCTGAAAATTTGAAAATTCTTAAAAAATTCGACCAAAACCTTGATGTCTCCAATCTCTTGTTTTGTACGTTTTTTCCACGTGTCTTGACATCCAATGTATCCCTGCAAAGTTTGTTGAAGATCTGAGTATGTAGTTTTTGACCTTATCTGGAACCGCATTTCTGAAAATTTGAAAATTCTTAAAAAATTCTTCCAAAATCTTGATGTCTCCAATCTCTTGTTTTGTACGTTTTTTCCACGTCACTTGACATCCAATGTATCCCTGCAAAGTTTGGTGAAGATCTGAGTATGTAGTTTTTGACCCTATCTGGAACCGCATTTTTGAAAATTTGAAAATTCTTAAAAAATTCGTCCAAAATCTTGATGTCTCCAATCTCTTGTTTTGTATGTTTTTTCCACGTGTCTTGACATCCAATGTATCCCTGAAAAGTTTGGTGAAGATCTGAGTATGTCGTTTTTGACTTTATCTGGAACATCTTTTCTGAAAATTTGAAAATTCTTAAAAAATTCGTCCAAAATCTTGATGTCTCCAATCTCTTGTTTTGTACGTTTTTCCACGTGTCTTGACATCCAATGTATCCCTGCAAAGTTTGGTGAAGATCTGAGTATGTAGTTTTTGACCTTATCTGGAACCTACCATCTGAAAATTTGAAAATTCCTAAAAAATCCGTCCAAAATCTTGATGACCCCAATCTCTTGTTTTGTACGTTTTTTCCACGTGTCTTGACATCCAATGTATCCATGCAAAGTTTGGTGAAGATCTGAGTATGTCGTTTTTGACCTTATCTGGATCATCCTTTCTGAAAATTTGAAAATTCTTAAAAAATACGTCCAAAATCTTGATGTCTCCAATCTCTTGTTTTGTACGTTTTTTCCACGTGTCTTGACACATAATGTATCCCTGCAAAGTTTGGTGAAGATCTGAGTATGTAGTTTTTGACCTTATATGGAACCTCCTTTCTGAAAATTTGAAAATTCTTAAAAAATTCGTCCGAAATCATGATGTCTCCAATCTCTTGTTTTGTACGTTTTTTCGACGTGTCTTGACATCCAATGTATCCCTGCAAAGTTTGGTGAAGATCTGAGTATGTAGTTTTTGACCTTATATGGAACCTCCTTTCTGAAAATTTGAAAATTCTTAAAAAATTCGTCCAAAATCTTGATGTCCCCAATCCTATGTTTTGTATGTTTTTTCCACGTGTCTTGACATCCAATGTATCCATGCAAAGTTTGGTGAAGATCTGAGTATGTCGTTTTTGACCTTATCTGGAACCTCCCATCTGAAAATTTGAAAATTCTTAAAAAATTCGTCGAAAATCTTGATGTCTCCAATCTCTTGTTTTGTACGTTTTTTCCACGTGTCTTGACATCCAATGTATCCCTGCAAAGTTTGGTGAAGATCTGAGTATGTAGTTTTTGACCTTATATGGAACCTCCTATCTGAAAATTTGAAAATTCTTAAAAAATTCGTCCAAAACCTTGATGTCCCCAATCTCTTGTTTTGTACGTTTTTTCCACGTGTCTTGACATCCAATGTATCCCTGCAATGTTTGGTGAAGATCTGAGTATGTAGTTTTTGACCTTATATGGAACCTCCTATCTGAAAATTTGAAAATTCTTAAAAAATTCGTCCAAAATCTTGATGTCCCCAATCCTATGTTTTGTATGTTTTTTCCACGTGTCTTGACATCCAATGTATCCCTGCAAAGTTTGGTGAAGATCTGAGTATGTCGTTTTTGACCTTATCTGGAACATCCTTTCTGAAAATTTGAAAATTCTTAAAATATTCGTCCAAAATCTTGATGTCTCCAATCTCTTGTTTTGTACGTTTTTTCCACGTGTCTTGACATCCAATGTATCCCTCCAAAGTTTGGTGAAGATCTGAGTATGTAGTTTTTGACCTTATCTGGAACCTCCTATCTGAAAATTTGAAAATTCTTAAAAAACTCGACCAAAACCTTGATGTCTCCAATCTCTTGTTTTGTACGTTTTTTCCACGTGTCTTGACATCCAATGTATCCCTGCAAAGTTTGTTGAAGATCTGAGTATGTAGTTTTTGACCTTATCTGGAACCGCATTTCTGAAAATTTGAAAATTCTTAAAAAATTCTTCCAAAATCTTGATGTCTCCAATCTCTTGTTTTGTACGTTTTTTCCACGTCACTTGACATCCAATGTATCCCTGCAAAGTTTGGTGAAGATCTGAGTATGTAGTTTTTGACCTTATCTGGAACCGCATTTTTGAAAATTTGAAAATTCTTAAAAAATTCGTCCAAAATCTTGATGTCTCCAATCTCTTGTTTTGTACGTTTTTTCCACGTGTCTTGACATCCAATGTATCCCTGCAAAGTTTGGTGAAGATCTGAGTATGTAGTTTTTGACCTTATCTGGAACCGCATTTCTGAAAATTTGAAAATTCCTAAAAAATCCGTCCAAAATCTTGATGACCCCAATCTCTTGTTTTGTACGTTTTTTCCACGTGTCTTGACATCCAATGTATCCCTGCAAAGTTTGGTGAAGATCTGAGTATGTAGTTTTTGACTTTATATGGAACCTCCTATCTGAAAATTTGAAAATTCTTAAAAAATTTGACCAAAATCTTGATGTCCCCAATCCTATGTTTTGTATGTTTTTTCCACGTGTCTTGACATCCAATGTATCCCTGAAAAGTTTGGTGAAGATCTGAGTATGTCGTTTTTGACTTTATCTGGAACATCTTTTCTGAAAATTTGAAAATTCTTAAAAAAATCGTCCAAAATCTTGATGTCTCCAATCTCTTGTTTTGTACGTTTTTCCACGTGTCTTGACATCCAATGTATCCCTGCAAAGTTTGGTGAAGATCTGAGTATGTAGTTTTTGACCTTATCTGGAACCTACCATCTGAAAATTTGAAAATTCCTAAAAAATCCGTCCAAAATCTTGATGACCCCAATCTCTTGTTTTGTACGTTTTTTCCACGTGTCTTGACATCCAATGTATCCCTGCAAAGTTTGATGAAGATCTGAGTATGTCGTTTTTGACCTTATCTGGAACCTCCCATCTGAAAATTTGAAAATTCTTAAAAAATTCGTCGAAATTTTCGACGAATTTTTTAAGAATTTTCAAATGTCTCCAATCTCTTGATTTGTACGTTTTTTCCACGTGTCTTGACATGCAAAGTATCCCTGCAAAGTTTGGTGAAGATCTGAGTATGTAGTTTTTGACCTTATCTGGAACCTCCTATCTGAAAATTTGAAAATTCTCAAAAAATTCGACCAAAATCTTGATGTCTCCAATCTCTTGTTTTGTACGTTTTTTCCACGTGTCTTGACATCCAATGTATCCCTGCAAAGTTTGGTGAAGATCTGAGTATGTAGTTTTTGACCTTATCTGGAACCGCATTTTTGAAAATTTGAAAATTCTTAAAAAATTCGTCCAAAATTTTGATGTCTCCAATCTCTTGTTTTGTACGTTTTTTCCACGTGTCTTGACATCCAATGTATCCCTGCAGAGTTTGGTGAAGATCTGAGTATGTAGTTTTTGACCTTATCTGGAACCGCATTTCTAAAAATTTGAAAATTCCTAAAAAATCCGTCCAAAATCTTGATGACCCCAATCTCTTGTTTTGTACGTTTTTTCCACGTGTCTTGACATCCAATGTATCCCTGCAAAGTTTGGTGAAGATCTGAGTATGTAGTTTTTGACCTTATATGGAACCTCCTATCTGAAAATTTGAAAATTCTTAAAAAATTTGACCAAAATCTTGATGTCCCCAATCCTATGTTTTGTATGTTTTTTCCACGTGTCTTGACATCCAATGTATCCCTGAAAAGTTTGGTGAAGATCTGAGTATGTCGTTTTTGACTTTATCTGGAACATCTTTTCTGAAAATTTGAAAATTCTTAAAAAATTCGTCCAAAATCTTGATGTCTCCAATCTCTTGTTTTGTACGTTTTTCCACGTGTCTTGACATCCAATGTATCCCTGCAATGTTTGGTGAAGATCTGAGTATGTAGTTTTTGACCTTATATGGAACCTCCCATCTGAAAATTTGAAAATTCCTAAAAAATCCGTCCAAAATCTTGATGACCCCAATCTCTTGTTTTGTACGTTTTTTCCACGTGTCTTGACATCCAATGTATCCCTGCAAAGTTTTGTGAAGATCTGAGTATGTCGTTTTTGACCTTATCTGGAACCTCCCATCTGAAAATTTGAAAATTCTTAAAAAATCCGTCCAAAATCTTGATGACCCCATTCTCTTGTTTTGTACGTTTTTTCCACGTGTCTTGACATCCAATGTATCCCTGCAAAGTTTGTTGAAGATCTGAGTATGTAGTTTTTGACCTTATCTGGAACCGCATTTCTGAAAATTTGAAAATTCTTAAAAAATTCTTCCAAAATCTTGATGTCTCCAATCTCTTGTTTTGTACGTTTTTTCCACGTCACTTGACATCCAATGTATCCCTCCAAAGTTTGGTGAAGATCTGAGTATGTAGTTTTTGACCTTATCTGGAACCTCCTATCTGAAAATTTGAAAATTCTTAAAAAACTCGACCAAAACCTTGATGTCTCCAATCTCTTGTTTTGTACGTTTTTTCCACGTGTCTTGACATCCAATGTATCCCTGCAAAGTTTGTTGAAGATCTGAGTATGTAGTTTTTGACCTTATCTGGAACCGCATTTCTGAAAATTTGAAAATTCTTAAAAAATTCTTCCAAAATCTTGATGTCTCCAATCTCTTGTTTTGTACGTTTTTTCCACGTCACTTGACATCCAATGTATCCCTGCAAAGTTTGGTGAAGATCTGAGTATGTAGTTTTTGACCTTATCTGGAACCGCATTTTTGAAAATTTGAAAATTCTTAAAAAATTCGTCCAAAATCTTGATGTCTCCAATCTCTTGTTTTGTACGTTTTTTCCACGTGTCTTGACATCCAATGTATCCCTGCAAAGTTTGGTGAAGATCTGAGTATGTAGTTTTTGACCTTATCTGGAACCGCATTTCTGAAAATTTGAAAATTCCTAAAAAATCCGTCCAAAATCTTGATGACCCCAATCTCTTGTTTTGTACGTTTTTTCCACGTGTCTTGACATCCAATGTATCCCTGCAAAGTTTGGTGAAGATCTGAGTATGTAGTTTTTGACCTTATATGGAACCTCCTATCTGAAAATTTGAAAATTCTTAAAAAATTTGACCAAAATCTTGATGTCCCCAATCCTATGTTTTGTATGTTTTTTCCACGTGTCTTGACATCCAATGTATCCCTGAAAAGTTTGGTGAAGATCTGAGTATGTCGTTTTTGACTTTATCTGGAACATCTTTTCTGAAAATTTGAAAATTCTTAAAAAAATCGTCCAAAATCTTGATGTCTCCAATCTCTTGTTTTGTACGTTTTTCCACGTGTCTTGACATCCAATGTATCCCTGCAAAGTTTGGTGAAGATCTGAGTATGTAGTTTTTGACCTTATCTGGAACCTACCATCTGAAAATTTGAAAATTCCTAAAAAATCCGTCCAAAATCTTGATGACCCCAATCTCTTGTTTTGTACGTTTTTTCCACGTGTCTTGACATCCAATGTATCCCTGCAAAGTTTGATGAAGATCTGAGTATGTCGTTTTTGACCTTATCTGGAACCTCCCATCTGAAAATTTGAAAATTCTTAAAAAATTCGTCGAAATTTTCGACGAATTTTTTAAGAATTTTCAAATGTCTCCAATCTCTTGATTTGTACGTTTTTTCCACGTGTCTTGACATGCAAAGTATCCCTGCAAAGTTTGGTGAAGATCTGAGTATGTAGTTTTTGACCTTATCTGGAACCTCCTATCTGAAAATTTGAAAATTCTCAAAAAATTCGACCAAAATCTTGATGTCTCCAATCTCTTGTTTTGTACGTTTTTTCCACGTGTCTTGACATCCAATGTATCCCTGCAAAGTTTGGTGAAGATCTGAGTATGTAGTTTTTGACCTTATCTGGAACCGCATTTTTGAAAATTTGAAAATTCTTAAAAAATTCGTCCAAAATTTTGATGTCTCCAATCTCTTGTTTTGTACGTTTTTTCCACGTGTCTTGACATCCAATGTATCCCTGCAGAGTTTGGTGAAGATCTGAGTATGTAGTTTTTGACCTTATCTGGAACCGCATTTCTAAAAATTTGAAAATTCCTAAAAAATCCGTCCAAAATCTTGATGACCCCAATCTCTTGTTTTGTACGTTTTTTCCACGTGTCTTGACATCCAATGTATCCCTGCAAAGTTTTGTGAAGATCTGAGTATGTCGTTTTTGACCTTATCTGGAACCTCCCATCTGAAAATTTGAAAATTCTTAAAAAATCCGTCCAAAATCTTGATGACCCCATTCTCTTGTTTTGTACGTTTTTTCCACGTGTCTTGAAATCCAATGTATCCCTGCAAAGTTTGGTGAAGATCTGAGTATGTAGTTTTTGACCTTATATGGAACCTATCTGAAAATTTGAAAATTCTTAAAAAATTCGACCAAAATCTTGATGTCCCCAATCCTATGTCTTGTATGTTTTTCCACGTGTCTTGACATCCAATGTATCCCTGCAAAGTTTGGTGAAGATCTGAGTATGTAGTTTTTGACCTTATATGGAACCTCCTATCTGAAAATTTGAAAATTCTTAAAAAATTCGACCAAAATCTTGATGTCCCCAATCCTATGTTTTGTATGTTTTTTCCACGTGTCTTGACATCCAATGTATCCCTGCAAAGTTTGGTGGAGATCTGAGTATGTAGTTTTTGACCTTAAATGGAACCTCCTATCTGAAAATTTGAAAATTCTTAAAAAATTCGTCCAAAATCTTGATGTCTCCAATCTCTTGTTTTGTACGTTTTTTCCACGTGTCTTGACATCCAATGTATCCCTGCAAAGTTTGGTGAAGATCTGAGTATGTAGTTTTTGACCTTATCTGGAACCTCCCATCTGAAATTTTGAAAATTCCTAAAAAATCCGTCAAAAATCTTGATGACCCCAATCACTTGTTTTGTACGTTTTTTCCACGTGTCTTGACATCCAATGTATCCCTGCAAAGTTTGGTGAAGATCTGAGTATGTAGTTTTTGACCTTATATGGAACCTCCTTTGTGAAAATTTGAAAATTCTTAAAAAATTCGTCCAAAATCTTGATGTTTCCAATCTCTTGTTTTGTACGTTTTTTCCACGTGTCTTGACATCCAATGTATCCCTGCAAAGTTTGGTGAAGATCTGAGTATATAGTTTTTGACCTTACATGGAACCTCCTTTCTGAAAATTTGAAAATTCTTAAAAAATTCGTCCAAAATCTTGATGTCCCCAATCCTATGTTTTGTATGTTTTTTCCACGTGTCTTGACATCCAATGTATCCATGCAAAGTTTGGTGAATATCTGAGTATGTCGTTTTTGACCTTATCTGGAACCTCCCATCTGAAAATTTGAAAATTCTTAAAAAGTTCGTCGAAAATCTTGATGTCTCCAATCTCTTGTTTTGTTTTTTCCTCGTGTCTTGACATCCAATGTATCCCTGCAAAGTTTGGTGAAGATCTGAGTATGTAGTTTTTGACCTTATATGGAACCTCCTATCTGAAAATTTGAAAATTCTTAAAAAATTCGACCAAAATCTTGATGTCCCCAATCCTATGTTTTGTATGTTTTTTCCACGTGTCTTGACATCCAATGTATCCATGCAAAGTTTGGTGAAGATCTGAGTATGTCGTTTTTGACGTTATCTGGAATCTACTTTCTGAAAATTTGAATATTCTTAAAAAATTCGTCCAAAATCTTGATGTCTCCAATCTCTTGTTTTGTACGTTTTTTACACGTGTCTTGACATCCAATGTATCCCTGCAAAGTTTGGTGAAGATCTGAGTATGCAGTTTTTGACCTTATCTGGAACCTCTCATCTGAAAATTTGAAAATTCCTAAAAAATCCGTCCAAAATCTTGATGACCCCAATCTCTTATTTTGTACGTTTTTTCCACGTTTCTTGACATCCAATGTATCCCTGCAAAGTTTGGTGAAGATCTGAGTATGTAGTTTTTGACCTTATATGGAACCTCCTTTCTGAAAATTTGAAAATTCTTAAAAAATTCGTCCAAAATCTTGATGTCTACAATCCCTTGTTTTGTACGTTTAGTCCACGTGTCTTGACATCCAATGTATCCCTGCAAAGTTTGGTGAAGATCTGAGTATGTAGTTTTTTACCTTATAAAAACCTCCTATCTGAAAATTTGAAAATTCTTAAAAAATTCGACCAAAATCTTGATGTTCCGAATCTTATGTTTTGTATGTTTTTTCCACGTGTCTTGACATCCAATGCATTCCTGCAAAGTTTGATGAAGATCTGAGTATGTCGTTTTTGTCCTTATCTGGAACCTCCTTTCTGAAAATTTGAAAATTCTTAAAAAATTCGTCCAAAATCTTGATGTCTCCAATCTCTTGTTTTGTTTTTTCCACGTGTCTTGACATCCAATGTATCCCTGCAAAGTTTGGTGAAGATCTGAGTATGTAGTTTTTGACCTTATATGGAACCTCCTATCTGAAAATTTGAAAATTCTTAAAAAATTCGACCAAAATCTTGATATCTACAATCCTATGTTTTGTATGTTTTTTCCACGTGTCTTGACATCCAATGTATCCATGCAAAGTTTGGTGAAGATCTGAGTATGTCGTTTTTGACCTTATCTGGATCATCCTTTCTGAAAATTTGAAAATTCTTAAAATATTCGTCCAAAATCTTGATGTCTCCAATCTCTTGTTTTGTACGTTTTTTCCACGTGTCTTGACACATAATGTATCCCTGCAAAGTTTGGTGAAGATCTGAGTATGTAGTTTTTGACCTTATATGGAACCTCCTTTCTGAAAATTTGAAAATTCTTAAAAAATTCGTCCGAAATCATGATGTCTCCAATCTCTTGTTTTGTACGTTTTTTCGACGTGTCTTGACATCCAATGTATCCCTGCAAAGTTTGGTGAAGATCTGAGTATGTAGTTTTTGACCTTATATGGAACCTCCTTTCTGAAAATTTGAAAATTCTTAAAAAATTCGTCCAAAATCTTGATGTCCCCAATCCTATGTTTTGTATGTTTTTCCACGTGTCTTGACATCCAATGTATCCATGCAAAGTTTGGTGAAGATCTGAGTATGTCGTTTTTGACCTTATCTGGAACCTCCCATCTGAAAATTTGAAAATTCTTAAAAAATTCGTCGAAAATCTTGATGTCTCCAATCTCTTGTTTTGTACGTTTTTTCCACGTGTCTTGACATCCAATGTATCCCTGCAAAGTTTGGTGAAGATCTGAGTATGTAGTTTTTGACCTTATATGGAACCTCCTATCTGAAAATTTGAAAATTCTTAAAAAATTCGTCCAAAAACCTTGATGTCCCCAATCTCTTGTTTTGTACGTTTTTTCCACGTGTCTTGACATCCAATGTATCCCTGCAATGTTTGGTGAAGATCAGAGTATGTAGTTTTTGACCTTATATGGAACCTCCTATCTGAAAATTTGAAAATTCTTAAAAAATTTGACCAAAATCTTGATGTCCCCAATCCTATGTTTTGTATGTTTTTTCCACGTGTCTTGACATCCAATGTATCCCTGAAAAGTTTGGTGAAGATCTGAGTATGTCGTTTTTGACTTTATCTGGAACATCTTTTCTGAAAATTTGAAAATTCTTAAAAAATTCGTCCAAAATCTTGATGTCTCCAATCTCTTGTTTTGTACGTTTTTCCACGTGTCTTGACATCCAATGTATCCCTGCAATGTTTGGTGAAGATCTGAGTATGTAGTTTTTGACCTTATATGGAACCTCCCATCTGAAAATTTGAAAATTCCTAAAAAATCCGTCCAAAATCTTGATGACCCCAATCTCTTGTTTTGTACGTTTTTTCCACGTGTCTTGACATCCAATGTATCCCTGCAAGGTTTTGTGAAGATCTGAGTATGTCGTTTTTGACCTTATCTGGAACCTCCCATCTGAAAATTTGAAAATTCTTAAAAAATCCGTCCAAAATCTTGATGACCCCATTCTCTTGTTTTGTACGTTTTTTCCACGTGTCTTGAAATCCAATGTATCCCTGCAAAGTTTGGTGAAGATCTGAGTATGTAGTTTTTGACCTTATATGGAACCTATCTGAAAATTTGAAAATTCTTAAAAAATTCGACCAAAATCTTGATGTCCCCAATCCTATGTCTTGTATGTTTTTCCACGTGTCTTGACATCCAATGTATCCCTGCAAAGTTTGGTGAAGATCTGAGTATGTAGTTTTTGACCTTATATGGAACCTCCTATCTGAAAATTTGAAAATTCTTAAAAAATTCGACCAAAATCTTGATGTCCCCAATCCTATGTTTTGTATGTTTTTTCCACGTGTCTTGACATCCAATGTATCCCTGCAAAGTTTGGTGGAGATCTGAGTATGTAGTTTTTGACCTTAAATGGAACCTCCTATCTGAAAATTTGAAAATTCTTAAAAAATTCGTCCAAAATCTTGATGTCTCCAATCTCTTGTTTTGTACGTTTTTTCCACGTGTCTTGACATCCAATGTATCCCTGCAAAGTTTGGTGAAGATCTGAGTATGTAGTTTTTGACCTTATCTGGAACCTCCCATCTGAAATTTTGAAAATTCCTAAAAAATCCGTCCAAAATCTTGATGACCCCAATCACTTGTTTTGTACGTTTTTTCCACGTGTCTTGACATCCAATGTATCCCTGCAAAGTTTGGTGAAGATCTGAGTATGTAGTTTTTGACCTTATATGGAACCTCCTTTGTGAAAATTTGAAAATTCTTAAAAAATTCGTCCAAAATCTTGATGTTTCCAATCTCTTGTTTTGTACGTTTTTTCCACGTGTCTTGACATCCAATGTATCCCTGCAAAGTTTGGTGAAGATCTGAGTATATAGTTTTTGACCTTACATGGAACCTCCTTTCTGAAAATTTGAAAATTCTTAAAAAATTCGTCCAAAATCTTGATGTCCCCAATCCTATGTTTTGTATGTTTTTTCCACGTGTCTTGACATCCAATGTATCCATGCAAAGTTTGGTGAATATCTGAGTATGTCGTTTTTGACCTTATCTGGAACCTCCCATCTGAAAATTTGAAAATTCTTAAAAAGTTCGTCGAAAATCTTGATGTCTCCAATCTCTTGTTTTGTTTTTTCCTCGTGTCTTGACATCCAATGTATCCCTGCAAAGTTTGGTGAAGATCTGAGTATGTAGTTTTTGACCTTATATGGAACCTCCTATCTGAAAATTTGAAAATTCTTAAAAAATTCGACCAAAATCTTGATGTCCCCAATCCTATGTTTTGTATGTTTTTTCCACGTGTCTTGACATCCAATGTATCCATGCAAAGTTTGGTGAAGATCTGAGTATGTCGTTTTTGACGCTATCTGGAATCTACTTTCTGAAAATTTGAATATTCTTAAAAAATTCGTCCAAAATCTTGATGTCTCCAATCTCTTGTTTTGTACGTTTTTTACACGTGTCTTGACATCCAATGTATCCCTGCAAAGTTTGGTGAAGATCTGAGTATGCAGTTTTTGACCTTATCTGGAACCTCTCATCTGAAAATTTGAAAATTCCTAAAAAATCCGTCCAAAATCTTGATGACCCCAATCTCTTGTTTTGTACGTTTTTTCCACGTTTCTTGACATCCAATGTATCCCTGCAAAGTTTGGTGAAGATCTGAGTATGTAGTTTTTGACATTATATGGAACCTCCTTTCTGAAAATTTGAAAATTCTTAAAAAATTCGTCCAAAATCTTGATGTCTACAATCCCTTGTTTTGTACGTTTAGTCCACGTGTCTTGACATCCAATGTATCCCTGCAAAGTTTGGTGAAGATCTGAGTATGTAGTTTTTTACCTTATATGGAACCTCCTATCTGAAAATTTGAAAATTCTTAAAAAATTCGACCAAAATCTTGATGTTCCGAATCTTATGTTTTGTATGTTTTTTCCACGTGTCTTGACATCCAATGCATTCCTGCAAAGTTTGATGAAGATCTGAGTATGTCGTTTTTGTCCTTATCTGGAACCTCCTTTCTGAAAATTTGAAAATTCTTAAAAAATTCGTCCAAAATCTTGATGTCTCCAATCTCTTGTTTTGTTTTTTCCACGTGTCTTGACATCCAATGTATCCCTGCAAAGTTTGGTGAAGATCTGAGTATGTAGTTTTTGACCTTATATGGAACCTCCTATCTGAAAATTTGAAAATTCTTAAAAAATTCGACCAAAATCTTGATATCTACAATCCTATGTTTTGTATGTTTTTTCCACGTGTCTTGACATCCAATGTATCCATGCAAAGTTTGGTGAAGATCTGAGTATGTCGTTTTTGACCTTATCTGGATCATCCTTTCTGAAAATTTGAAAATTCTTAAAATATTCGTCCAAAATCTTGATGTCTCCAATCTCTTGTTTTGTACGTTTTTTCCACGTGTCTTGACACATAATGTATCCCTGCAAAGTTTGGTGAAGATCTGAGTATGTAGTTTTTGACCTTATATGGAACCTCCTTTCTGAAAATTTGAAAATTCTTAAAAAATTCGTCCGAAATCATGATGTCTCCAATCTCTTGTTTTGTACGTTTTTTCGACGTGTCTTGACATCCAATGTATCCCTGCAAAGTTTGGTGAAGATCTGAGTATGTAGTTTTTGACCTTATATGGAACCTCCTTTCTGAAAATTTGAAAATTCTTAAAAAATTCGTCCAAAATCTTGATGTCCCCAATCCTATGTTTTGTATGTTTTTTCCACGTGTCTTGACATCCAATGTATCCATGCAAAGTTTGGTGAAGATCTGAGTATGTCGTTTTTGACCTTATCTGGAACCTCCCATCTGAAAATTTGAAAATTCTTAAAAAATTCGTCGAAAATCTTGATGTCTCCAATCTCTTGTTTTGTACGTTTTTTCCACGTGTCTTGACATCCAATGTATCCCTGCAAAGTTTGGTGAAGATCTGAGTATGTAGTTTTTGACCTTATATGGAACCTCCTATCTGAAAATTTGAAAATTCTTAAAAAATTCGTCCAAAACCTTGATGTCCCCAATCTCTTGTTTTGTACGTTTTTTCCACGTGTCTTGACATCCAATGTATCCCTGCAATGTTTGGTGAAGATCTGAGTATGTAGTTTTTGACCTTATATGGAACCTCCTATCTGAAAATTTGAAAATTCTTAAAAAATTCGTCCAAAATCTTGATGTCCCCAATCCTATGTTTTGTATGTTTTTTCCACGTGTCTTGACATCCAATGTATCCCTGCAAAGTTTGGTGAAGATCTGAGTATGTCGTTTTTTACCTTATCTGGAACATCCTTTCTGAAAATTTGAAAATTCTTAAAATATTCGTCCAAAATCTTGATGTCTCCAATCTCTTGTTTTGTACGTTTTTTCCACGTGTCTTGACATCCAATGTATCCCTGCAAAGTTTGGTGAAGATCTGAGTATGTAGTTTTTGACCTTATATGGAACCTCCTATCTGAAAATTTGAAAATTCTTAAAAAATTCGTCCAAAACCTTGATGTCCCCAATCTCTTGTTTTGTACGTTTTTTCCACGTGTCTTGACATCCAATGTATCCCTCCAATGTTTGGTGAAGATCTGAGTATGTAGTTTTTGACCTTATATGGAACCTCCTATCTGAAAATTTGAAAATTCTTAAAAAATTCGTCCAAAATCTTGATGTCCCCAATCCTATGTTTTGTATGTTTTTTCCACGTGTCTTGACATCCAATGTATCCCTGCAAAGTTTGGTGAAGATCTGAGTATGTCGTTTTTTACCTTATCTGGAACATCCTTTCTGAAAATTTGAAAATTCTTAAAATATTCGTCCAAAATCTTGATGTCTCCAATCTCTTGTTTTGTACGTTTTTTCCACGTGTCTTGACATCCAATGTATCCCTCCAAAGTTTGGTGAAGATCTGAGTATGTAGTTTTTGACCTTATCTGGAACCTCCTATCTGAAAATTTGAAAATTCTTAAAAAACTCGACCAAAACCTTGATGTCTCCAATCTCTTGTTTTGTACGTTTTTTCCACGTGTCTTGACATCCAATGTATCCCTGCAAAGTTTGTTGAAGATCTGAGTATGTAGTTTTTGACCTTATCTGGAACCGCATTTCTGAAAATTTGAAAATTCTTAAAAAATTCTTCCAAAATCTTGATGTCTCCAATCTCTTGTTTTGTACGTTTTTTCCACGTCACTTGACATCCAATGTATCCCTGCAAAGTTTGGTGAAGATCTGAGTATGTAGTTTTTGACCTTATCTGGAACCGCATTTTTGAAAATTTGAAAATTCTTAAAAAATTCGTCCAAAATCTTGATGTCTCCAATCTCTTGTTTTGTACGTTTTTTCCACGTGTCTTGACATCCAATGTATCCCTGCAAAGTTTGGTGAAGATCTGAGTATGTAGTTTTTGACCTTATCTGGAACCGCATTTCTGAAAATTTGAAAATTCCTAAAAAATCCGTCCAAAATCTTGATGACCCCAATCTCTTGTTTTGTACGTTTTTTCCACGTGTCTTGACATCCAATGTATCCCTGCAAAGTTTGGTGAAGATCTGAGTATGTAGTTTTTGACCTTATATGGAACCTCCTATCTGAAAATTTGAAAATTCTTAAAAAATTTGACAAAAATCTTGATGTCCCCAATCCTATGTTTTGTATGTTTTTTCCACGTGTCTTGACATCCAATGTATCCCTGAAAAGTTTGGTGAAGATCTGAGTATGTCGTTTTTGACTTTATCTGGAACATCTTTTCTGAAAATTTGAAAATTCTTAAAAAAATCGTCCAAAATCTTGATGTCTCCAATCTCTTGTTTTGTACGTTTTTCCACGTGTCTTGACATCCAATGTATCCCTGCAAAGTTTGGTGAAGATCTGAGTATGTAGTTTTTGACCTTATCTGGAACCTACCATCTGAAAATTTGAAAATTCCTAAAAAATCCGTCCAAAATCTTGATGACCCCAATCTCTTGTTTTGTACGTTTTTCCACGTGTCTTGACATCCAATGTATCCCTGCAATGTTTGGTGAAGATCTGAGTATGTAGTTTTTGACCTTATATGGAACCTCCCATCTGAAAATTTGAAAATTCCTAAAAAATCCGTCCAAAATCTTGATGACCCCAATCTCTTGTTTTGTACGTTTTTTCCACGTGTCTTGACATCCAATGTATCCCTGCAAGGTTTTGTGAAGATCTGAGTATGTCGTTTTTGACCTTATCTGGAACCTCCCATCTGAAAATTTGAAAATTCTTAAAAAATCCGTCCAAAATCTTGATGACCCCATTCTCTTGTTTTGTACGTTTTTTCCACGTGTCTTGAAATCCAATGTATCCCTGCAAAGTTTGGTGAAGATCTGAGTATGTAGTTTTTGACCTTATATGGAACCTATCTGAAAATTTGAAAATTCTTAAAAAATTCGACCAAAATCTTGATGTCCCCAATCCTATGTCTTGTATGTTTTTCCACGTGTCTTGACATCCAATGTATCCCTGCAAAGTTTGGTGAAGATCTGAGTATGTAGTTTTTGACCTTATATGGAACCTCCTATCTGAAAATTTGAAAATTCTTAAAAAATTCGACCAAAATCTTGATGTCCCCAATCCTATGTTTTGTATGTTTTTTCCACGTGTCTTGACATCCAATGTATCCCTGCAAAGTTTGGTGGAGATCTGAGTATGTAGTTTTTGACCTTAAATGGAACCTCCTATCTGAAAATTTGAAAATTCTTAAAAAATTCGTCCAAAATCTTGATGTCTCCAATCTCTTGTTTTGTACGTTTTTTCCACGTGTCTTGACATCCAATGTATCCCTGCAAAGTTTGGTGAAGATCTGAGTATGTAGTTTTTGACCTTATCTGGAACCTCCCATCTGAAATTTTGAAAATTCCTAAAAAATCCGTCCAAAATCTTGATGACCCCAATCACTTGTTTTGTACGTTTTTTCCACGTGTCTTGACATCCAATGTATCCCTGCAAAGTTTGGTGAAGATCTGAGTATGTAGTTTTTGACCTTATATGGAACCTCCTTTGTGAAAATTTGAAAATTCTTAAAAAATTCGTCCAAAATCTTGATGTTTCCAATCTCTTGTTTTGTACGTTTTTTCCACGTGTCTTGACATCCAATGTATCCCTGCAAAGTTTGGTGAAGATCTGAGTATATAGTTTTTGACCTTACATGGAACCTCCTTTCTGAAAATTTGAAAATTCTTAAAAAATTCGTCCAAAATCTTGATGTCCCCAATCCTATGTTTTGTATGTTTTTTCCACGTGTCTTGACATCCAATGTATCCATGCAAAGTTTGGTGAATATCTGAGTATGTCGTTTTTGACCTTATCTGGAACCTCCCATCTGAAAATTTGAAAATTCTTAAAAAGTTCGTCGAAAATCTTGATGTCTCCAATCTCTTGTTTTGTTTTTTCCTCGTGTCTTGACATCCAATGTATCCCTGCAAAGTTTGGTGAAGATCTGAGTATGTAGTTTTTGACCTTATATGGAACCTCCTATCTGAAAATTTGAAAATTCTTAAAAAATTCGACCAAAATCTTGATGTCCCCAATCCTATGTTTTGTATGTTTTTTCCACGTGTCTTGACATCCAATGTATCCATGCAAAGTTTGGTGAAGATCTGAGTATGTCGTTTTTGACGCTATCTGGAATCTACTTTCTGAAAATTTGAATATTCTTAAAAAATTCGTCCAAAATCTTGATGTCTCCAATCTCTTGTTTTGTACGTTTTTTACACGTGTCTTGACATCCAATGTATCCCTGCAAAGTTTGGTGAAGATCTGAGTATGCAGTTTTTGACCTTATCTGGAACCTCTCATCTGAAAATTTGAAAATTCCTAAAAAATCCGTCCAAAATCTTGATGACCCCAATCTCTTGTTTTGTACGTTTTTTCCACGTTTCTTGACATCCAATGTATCCCTGCAAAGTTTGGTGAAGATCTGAGTATGTAGTTTTTGACATTATATGGAACCTCCTTTCTGAAAATTTGAAAATTCTTAAAAAATTCGTCCAAAATCTTGATGTCTACAATCCCTTGTTTTGTACGTTTAGTCCACGTGTCTTGACATCCAATGTATCCCTGCAAAGTTTGGTGAAGATCTGAGTATGTAGTTTTTTACCTTATATGGAACCTCCTATCTGAAAATTTGAAAATTCTTAAAAAATTCGACCAAAATCTTGATGTTCCGAATCTTATGTTTTGTATGTTTTTTCCACGTGTCTTGACATCCAATGCATTCCTGCAAAGTTTGATGAAGATCTGAGTATGTCGTTTTTGTCCTTATCTGGAACCTCCTTTCTGAAAATTTGAAAATTCTTAAAAAATTCGTCCAAAATCTTGATGTCTCCAATCTCTTGTTTTGTTTTTTCCACGTGTCTTGACATCCAATGTATCCCTGCAAAGTTTGGTGAGGATCTGAGTATGTAGTTTTTGACCTTATATGGAACCTCCTATCTGAAAATTTGAAAATTCTTAAAAAATTCGACCAAAATCTTGATATCTACAATCCTATGTTTTGTATGTTTTTTCCACGTGTCTTGACATCCAATGTATCCATGCAAAGTTTGGTGAAGATCTGAGTATGTCGTTTTTGACCTTATCTGGATCATCCTTTCTGAAAATTTGAAAATTCTTAAAATATTCGTCCAAAATCTTGATGTCTCCAATCTCTTGTTTTGTACGTTTTTTCCACGTGTCTTGACACATAATGTATCCCTGCAAAGTTTGGTGAAGATCTGAGTATGTAGTTTTTGACCTTATATGGAACCTCCTTTCTGAAAATTTGAAAATTCTTAAAAAATTCGTCCGAAATCATGATGTCTCCAATCTCTTGTTTTGTACGTTTTTTCGACGTGTCTTGACATCCAATGTATCCCTGCAAAGTTTGGTGAAGATCTGAGTATGTAGTTTTTGACCTTATATGGAACCTCCTTTCTGAAAATTTGAAAATTCTTAAAAAATTCGTCCAAAATCTTGATGTCCCCAATCCTATGTTTTGTATGTTTTTTCCACGTGTCTTGACATCCAATGTATCCATGCAAAGTTTGGTGAAGATCTGAGTATGTCGTTTTTGACCTTATCTGGAACCTCCCATCTGAAAATTTGAAAATTCTTAAAAAATTCGTCGAAAATCTTGATGTCTCCAATCTCTTGTTTTGTACGTTTTTTCCACGTGTCTTGACATCCAATGTATCCCTGCAAAGTTTGGTGAAGATCTGAGTATGTAGTTTTTGACCTTATATGGAACCTCCTATCTGAAAATTTGAAAATTCTTAAAAAATTCGTCCAAAACCTTGATGTCCCCAATCTCTTGTTTTGTACGTTTTTTCCACGTGTCTTGACATCCAATGTATCCCTGCAATGTTTGGTGAAGATCTGAGTATGTAGTTTTTGACCTTATATGGAACCTCCTATCTGAAAATTTGAAAATTCTTAAAAAATTCGTCCAAAATCTTGATGTCCCCAATCCTATGTTTTGTATGTTTTTTCCACGTGTCTTGACATCCAATGTATCCCTGCAAAGTTTGGTGAAGATCTGAGTATGTCGTTTTTTACCTTATCTGGAACATCCTTTCTGAAAATTTGAAAATTCTTAAAATATTCGTCCAAAATCTTGATGTCTCCAATCTCTTGTTTTGTACGTTTTTTCCACGTGTCTTGACATCCAATGTATCCCTGCAAAGTTTGGTGAAGATCTGAGTATGTAGTTTTTGACCTTATATGGAACCTCCTATCTGAAAATTTGAAAATTCTTAAAAAATTCGTCCAAAACCTTGATGTCCCCAATCTCTTGTTTTGTACGTTTTTTCCACGTGTCTTGACATCCAATGTATCCCTCCAATGTTTGGTGAAGATCTGAGTATGTAGTTTTTGACCTTATATGGAACCTCCTATCTGAAAATTTGAAAATTCTTAAAAAATTCGTCCAAAATCTTGATGTCCCCAATCCTATGTTTTGTATGTTTTTTCCACGTGTCTTGACATCCAATGTATCCCTGCAAAGTTTGGTGAAGATCTGAGTATGTCGTTTTTTACCTTATCTGGAACATCCTTTCTGAAAATTTGAAAATTCTTAAAATATTCGTCCAAAATCTTGATGTCTCCAATCTCTTGTTTTGTACGTTTTTTCCACGTGTCTTGACATCCAATGTATCCCTCCAAAGTTTGGTGAAGATCTGAGTATGTAGTTTTTGACCTTATCTGGAACCTCCTATCTGAAAATTTGAAAATTCTTAAAAAACTCGACCAAAACCTTGATGTCTCCAATCTCTTGTTTTGTACGTTTTTTCCACGTGTCTTGACATCCAATGTATCCCTGCAAAGTTTGTTGAAGATCTGAGTATGTAGTTTTTGACCTTATCTGGAACCGCATTTCTGAAAATTTGAAAATTCTTAAAAAATTCTTCCAAAATCTTGATGTCTCCAATCTCTTGTTTTGTACGTTTTTTCCACGTCACTTGACATCCAATGTATCCCTGCAAAGTTTGGTGAAGATCTGAGTATGTAGTTTTTGACCTTATCTGGAACCGCATTTTTGAAAATTTGAAAATTCTTAAAAAATTCGTCCAAAATCTTGATGTCTCCAATCTCTTGTTTTGTACGTTTTTTCCACGTGTCTTGACATCCAATGTATCCCTGCAAAGTTTGGTGAAGATCTGAGTATGTAGTTTTTGACCTTATCTGGAACCGCATTTCTGAAAATTTGAAAATTCCTAAAAAATCCGTCCAAAATCTTGATGACCCCAATCTCTTGTTTTGTACGTTTTTTCCACGTGTCTTGACATCCAATGTATCCCTGCAAAGTTTGGTGAAGATCTGAGTATGTAGTTTTTGACCTTATATGGAACCTCCTATCTGAAAATTTGAAAATTCTTAAAAAATTTGACAAAAATCTTGATGTCCCCAATCCTATGTTTTGTATGTTTTTTCCACGTGTCTTGACATCCAATGTATCCCTGAAAAGTTTGGTGAAGATCTGAGTATGTCGTTTTTGACTTTATCTGGAACATCTTTTCTGAAAATTTGAAAATTCTTAAAAAAATCGTCCAAAATCTTGATGTCTCCAATCTCTTGTTTTGTACGTTTTTCCACGTGTCTTGACATCCAATGTATCCCTGCAAAGTTTGGTGAAGATCTGAGTATGTAGTTTTTGACCTTATCTGGAACCTACCATCTGAAAATTTGAAAATTCCTAAAAAATCCGTCCAAAATCTTGATGACCCCAATCTCTTGTTTTGTACGTTTTTTCCACGTGTCTTGACATCCAATGTATCCCTGCAAAGTTTGATGAAGATCTGAGTATGTCGTTTTTGACCTTATCTGGAACCTCCCATCTGAAAATTTGAAAATTCTTAAAAAATTCGTCGAAATTTTCGACGAATTTTTTAAGAATTTTCAAATGTCTCCAATCTCTTGATTTGTACGTTTTTTCCACGTGTCTTGACATGCAAATTATCCCTGCAAAGTTTGGTGAAGATCTGAGTATGTAGTTTTTGACCTTATCTGGAACCTCCTATCTGAAAATTTGAAAATTCTCAAAAAATTCGACCAAAATCTTGATGTCTCCAATCTCTTGTTTTGTACGTTTTTTCCACGTGTCTTGACATCCAATGTATCCCTGCAAAGTTTGGTGAAGATCTGAGTATGTAGTTTTTGACCTTATCTGGAACCGCATTTTTGAAAATTTGAAAATTCTTAAAAAATTCGTCCAAAATTTTGATGTCTCCAATCTCTTGTTTTGTACGTTTTTTCCACGTGTCTTGACATCCAATGTATCCCTGCAGAGTTTGGTGAAGATCTGAGTATGTAGTTTTTGACCTTATCTGGAACCGCATTTCTAAAAATTTGAAAATTCCTAAAAAATCCGTCCAAAATCTTGATGACCCCAATCTCTTGTTTTGTACGTTTTTTCCACGTGTCTTGACATCCAATGTATCCCTGCAAAGTTTGGTGAAGATCTGAGTATGTAGTTTTTGACCTTATATGGAACCTCCTATCTGAAAATTTGAAAATTCTTAAAAAATTTGACCAAAATCTTGATGTCCCCAATCCTATGTTTTGTATGTTTTTTCCACGTGTCTTGACATCCAATGTATTCCTGAAAAGTTTGGTGAAGATCTGAGTATGTCGTTTTTGACTTTATCTTAAACATCTTTTCTGAAAATTTGAAAATTCTTAAAAAATTCGTCCAAAATCTTGATGTCTCCAATCTCTTGTTTTGTACGTTTTTCCACGTGTCTTGACATCCAATGTATCCCTGCAATGTTTGGTGAAGATCTGAGTATGTAGTTTTTGACCTTATATGGAACCTCCCATCTGAAAATTTGAAAATTCCTAAAAAAACCGTCCAAAATCTTGATGACCCCAATCTCTTGTTTTGTACGTTTTTTCCACGTGTCTTGACATCCAATGTATCCCTGCAAAGTTTTGTGAAGATCTGAGTATGTCGTTTTTGACCTTATCTGGAACCTCCCATCTGAAAATTTGAAAATTCTTAAAAAATCCGTCCAAAATCTTGATGACCCCATTCTCTTGTTTTGTACGTTTTTTCCACGTGTCTTGAAATCCAATGTATCCCTGCAAAGTTTGGTGAAGATCTGAGTATGTAGTTTTTGACCTTATATGGAACCTATCTGAAAATTTGAAAATTCTTAAAAAATTCGACCAAAATCTTGATGTCCCCAATCCTATGTCTTGTATGTTTTTCCACGTGTCTTGACATCCAATGTATCCCTGCAAAGTTTGGTGAAGATCTGAGTATGTAGTTTTTGACCTTATATGGAACCTCCTATCTGAAAATTTGAAAATTCTTAAAAAATTCGACCAAAATCTTGATGTCCCCAATCCTATGTTTTGTATGTTTTTTCCACGTGTCTTGACATCCAATGTATCCCTGCAAAGTTTGGTGGAGATCTGAGTATGTAGTTTTTGACCTTAAATGGAACCTCCTATCTGAAAATTTGAAAATTCTTAAAAAATTCGTCCAAAATCTTGATGTCTCCAATCTCTTGTTTTGTACGTTTTTTCCACGTGTCTTGACATCCAATGTATCCCTGCAAAGTTTGGTGAAGATCTGAGTATGTAGTTTTTGACCTTATCTGGAACCTCCCATCTGAAATTTTGAAAATTCCTAAAAAATCCGTCCAAAATCTTGATGACCCCAATCACTTGTTTTGTACGTTTTTTCCACGTGTCTTGACATCCAATGTATCCCTGCAAAGTTTGGTGAAGATCTGAGTATGTAGTTTTTGACCTTATATGGAACCTCCTTTGTGAAAATTTGAAAATTCTTAAAAAATTCGTCCAAAATCTTGATGTTTCCAATCTCTTGTTTTGTACGTTTTTTCCACGTGTCTTGACATCCAATGTATCCCTGCAAAGTTTGGTGAAGATCTGAGTATATAGTTTTTGACCTTACATGGAACCTCCTTTCTGAAAATTTGAAAATTCTTAAAAAATTCGTCCAAAATCTTGATGTCCCCAATCCTATGTTTTGTATGTTTTTTCCACGTGTCTTGACATCCAATGTATCCATGCAAAGTTTGGTGAATATCTGAGTATGTCGTTTTTGACCTTATCTGGAACCTCCCATCTGAAAATTTGAAAATTCTTAAAAAGTTCGTCGAAAATCTTGATGTCTCCAATCTCTTGTTTTGTTTTTTCCTCGTGTCTTGACATCCAATGTATCCCTGCAAAGTTTGGTGAAGATCTGAGTATGTAGTTTTTGACCTTATATGGAACCTCCTATCTGAAAATTTGAAAATTCTTAAAAAATTCGACCAAAATCTTGATGTCCCCAATCCTATGTTTTGTATGTTTTTTCCACGTGTCTTGACATCCAATGTATCCATGCAAAGTTTGGTGAAGATCTGAGTATGTCGTTTTTGACGTTATCTGGAATCTACTTTCTGAAAATTTGAATATTCTTAAAAAATTCGTCCAAAATCTTGATGTCTCCAATCTCTTGTTTTGTACGTTTTTTACACGTGTCTTGACATCCAATGTATCCCTGCAAAGTTTGGTGAAGATCTGAGTATGCAGTTTTTGACCTTATCTGGAACCTCTCATCTGAAAATTTGAAAATTCCTAAAAAATCCGTCCAAAATCTTGATGACCCCAATCTCTTGTTTTGTACGTTTTTTCCACGTTTCTTGACATCCAATGTATCCCTGCAAAGTTTGGTGAAGATCTGAGTATGTAGTTTTTGACCTTATATGGAACCTCCTTTCTGAAAATTTGAAAATTCTTAAAAAATTCGTCCAAAATCTTGATGTCTACAATCCCTTGTTTTGTACGTTTAGTCCACGTGTCTTGACATCCAATGTATCCCTGCAAAGTTTGGTGAAGATCTGAGTATGTAGTTTTTTACCTTATATGGAACCTCCTATCTGAAAATTTGAAAATTCTTAAAAAATTCGACCAAAATCTTGATGTTCCGAATCTTATGTTTTGTATGTTTTTTCCACGTGTCTTGACATCCAATGCATTCCTGCAAAGTTTGATGAAGATCTGAGTATGTCGTTTTTGTCCTTATCTGGAACCTCCTTTCTGAAAATTTGAAAATTCTTAAAAAATTCGTCCAAAATCTTGATGTCTCCAATCTCTTGTTTTGTTTTTTCCACGTGTCTTGACATCCAATGTATCCCTGCAAAGTTTGGTGAAGATCTGAGTATGTAGTTTTTGACCTTATATGGAACCTCCTATCTGAAAATTTGAAAATTCTTAAAAAATTCGACCAAAATCTTGATATCTACAATCCTATGTTTTGTATGTTTTTTCCACGTGTCTTGACATCCAATGTATCCATGCAAAGTTTGGTGAAGATCTGAGTATGTCGTTTTTGACCTTATCTGGATCATCCTTTCTGAAAATTTGAAAATTCTTAAAATATTCGTCCAAAATCTTGATGTCTCCAATCTCTTGTTTTGTACGTTTTTTCCACGTGTCTTGACACATAATGTATCCCTGCAAAGTTTGGTGAAGATCTGAGTATGTAGTTTTTGACCTTATATGGAACCTCCTTTCTGAAAATTTGAAAATTCTTAAAAAAATCGTCCGAAATCATGATGTCTCCAATCTCTTGTTTTGTACGTTTTTTCGACGTGTCTTGACATCCAATGTATCCCTGCAAAGTTTGGTGAAGATCTGAGTATGTAGTTTTTGACCTTATATGGAACCTCCTTTCTGAAAATTTGAAAATTCTTAAAAAATTCGTCCAAAATCTTGATGTCCCCAATCCTATGTTTTGTATGTTTTTTCCACGTGTCTTGACATCCAATGTATCCATGCAAAGTTTGGTGAAGATCTGAGTATGTCGTTTTTGACCTTATCTGGAACCTCCCATCTGAAAATTTGAAAATTCTTAAAAAATTCGTCGAAAATCTTGATGTCTCCAATCTCTTGTTTTGTACGTTTTTTCCACGTGTCTTGACATCCAATGTATCCCTGCAAAGTTTGGTGAAGATCTGAGTATGTAGTTTTTGACCTTATATGGAACCTCCTATCTGAAAATTTGAAAATTCTTAAAAAATTCGTCCAAAACCTTGATGTCCCCAATCTCTTGTTTTGTACGTTTTTTCCACGTGTCTTGACATCCAATGTATCCCTGCAATGTTTGGTGAAGATCTGAGTATGTAGTTTTTGACCTTATATGGAACCTCCTATCTGAAAATTTGAAAATTCTTAAAAAATTCGTCCAAAATCTTGATGTCCCCAATCCTATGTTTTGTATGTTTTTTCCACGTGTCTTGACATCCAATGTATCCCTGCAAAGTTTGGTGAAGATCTGAGTATGTCGTTTTTTACCTTATCTGGAACATCCTTTCTGAAAATTTGAAAATTCTTAAAATATTCGTCCAAAATCTTGATGTCTCCAATCTCTTGTTTTGTACGTTTTTTCCACGTGTCTTGACATCCAATGTATCCCTCCAAAGTTTGGTGAAGATCTGAGTATGTAGTTTTTGACCTTATATGGAACCTCCTATTTGAAAATTTGAAAATTCTTAAAAAATTCGACCAAAATCTTGATGTCTCCAATCTCTTGTTTTGTACGTTTTTTCCACGTGTCTTGACATCCAATGTATCCCTGCAAAGTTTAGTGAAGATCTGAGTATGTAGTTTTTGACCTTATATGGAACCTCCTTTCTGAAAATTTGAAAATTGTTAAAAAATGTGTCCAAAATCTTGATGTCACCAATCCTATGTTTTGTATGTTTTTTCCACGTGTCTTGACATTTAATGTATCCATGCAAAGTTTGATGAAGATCTGAGTATGTCGTTTTTGACCTTATCTGGAACCTCCCATCTGAAAATTTGAAAATTCTTAAAAAATTCGTCGAAATTTTCGACGAATTTTTTAAGAATTTTCAAATGTCTCCAATCTCTTGATTTGTACGTTTTTTCCACGTGTCTTGACATGCAAAGTATCCCTGCAAAGTTTGGTGAAGATCTGAGTATGTAGTTTTTGACCTTATCTGGAACCTCCTATCTGAAAATTTGAAAATTCTTAAAAAATTCGACCAAAACCTTGATGTCTCCAATCTCTTGTTTTGTACGTTTTTTCCACGTGTCTTGACATCCAATGTATCCCTGCAAAGTTTGTTGAAGATCTGAGTATGTAGTTTTTGACCTTATCTGGAACCGCATTTCTGAAAATTTGAAAATTCTTAAAAAATTCTTCCAAAATCTTGATGTCTCCAATCTCTTGTTTTGTACGTTTTTTCCACGTCACTTGACATCCAATGTATCCCTGCAAAGTTTGGTGAAGATCTGAGTATGTAGTTTTTGACCCTATCTGGAACCGCATTTTTGAAAATTTGAAAATTCTTAAAAAATTCGTCCAAAATCTTGATGTCTCCAATCTCTTGTTTTGTACGTTTTTTCCACGTGTCTTGACATCCAATGTATCCCTGCAAAGTTTGGTGAAGATCTGAGTATGTAGTTTTTGACCTTATCTGGAACCGCATTTCTGAAAATTTGAAAATTCCTAAAAAATCCGTCCAAAATCTTGATGACCCCAATCTCTTGTTTTGTACGTTTTTTCCACGTGTCTTGACATCCAATGTATCCCTGCAAAGTTTGGTGAAGATCTGAGTATGTAGTTTTTGACCTTATATGGAACCTCCTATCTGAAAATTTGAAAATTCTTAAAAAATTTGACCAAAATCTTGATGTCCCCAATCCTATGTTTTGTATGTTTTTTCCACGTGTCTTGACATCCAATGTATCCCTGAAAAGTTTGGTGAAGATCTGAGTATGTCGTTTTTGACTTTATCTGGAACATCTTTTCTGAAAATTTGAAAATTCTTAAAAAATTCGTCCAAAATCTTGATGTCTCCAATCTCTTGTTTTGTACGTTTTTCCACGTGTCTTGACATCCAATGTATCCCTGCAAAGTTTGGTGAAGATCTGAGTATGTAGTTTTTGACCTTATCTGGAACCTACCATCTGAAAATTTGAAAATTCCTAAAAAATCCGTCCAAAATCTTGATGACCCCAATCTCTTGTTTTGTACGTTTTTTCCACGTGTCTTGACATCCAATGTATCCATGCAAAGTTTGGTGAAGATCTGAGTATGTCGTTTTTGACCTTATCTGGATCATCCTTTCTGAAAATTTGAAAATTCTTAAAAAATACGTCCAAAATCTTGATGTCTCCAATCTCTTGTTTTGTACGTTTTTTCCACGTGTCTTGACACATAATGTATCCCTGCAAAGTTTGGTGAAGATCTGAGTATGTAGTTTTTGACCTTATATGGAACCTCCTTTCTGAAAATTTGAAAATTCTTAAAAAAATCGTCCGAAATCATGATGTCTCCAATCTCTTGTTTTGTACGTTTTTTCGACGTGTCTTGACATCCAATGTATCCCTGCAAAGTTTGGTGAAGATCTGAGTATGTAGTTTTTGACCTTATATGGAACCTCCTTTCTGAAAATTTGAAAATTCTTAAAAAATTCGTCCAAAATCTTGATGTCCCCAATCCTATGTTTTGTATGTTTTTTCCACGTGTCTTGACATCCAATGTATCCATGCAAAGTTTGGTGAAGATCTGAGTATGTCGTTTTTGACCTTATCTGGAACCTCCCATCTGAAAATTTGAAAATTCTTAGAAAATTCGTCGAAAATCTTGATGTCTCCAATCTCTTGTTTTGTACGTTTTTTCCACGTGTCTTGACATCCAATGTATCCCTGCAAAGTTTGGTGAAGATCTGAGTATGTAGTTTTTGACCTTATATGGAACCTCCTATCTGAAAATTTGAAAATTCTTAAAAAATTCGTCCAAAACCTTGATGTCCCCAATCTCTTGTTTTGTACGTTTTTTCCACGTGTCTTGACATCCAATGTATCCCTGCAATGTTTGGTGAAGATCTGAGTATGTAGTTTTTGACCTTGTATGGAACCTCCTATCTGAAAATTTGAAAATTCTTAAAAAATTCGTCCAAAATCTTGATGTCCCCAATCCTATGTTTTGTATGTTTTTTCCACGTGTCTTGACATCCAATGTATCCCTGCAAAGTTTGGTGAAGATCTGAGTATGTCGTTTTTTACCTTATCTGGAACATCCTTTCTGAAAATTTGAAAATTCTTAAAATATTCGTCCAAAATCTTGATGTCTCCAATCTCTTGTTTTGTACGTTTTTTCCACGTGTCTTGACATCCAATGTATCCCTCCAAAGTTTGGTGAAGATCTGAGTATGTAGTTTTTGACCTTATATGGAACCTCCTATTTGAAAATTTGAAAATTCTTAAAAAATTCGACCAAAATCTTGATGTCTCCAATCTCTTGTTTTGTACGTTTTTTCCACGTGTCTTGACATCCAATGTATCCCTGCAAAGTTTAGTGAAGATCTGAGTATGTAGTTTTTGACCTTATATGGAACCTCCTTTCTGAAAATTTGAAAATTCTTAAAAAATTCGTCCAAAATCTTGATGTCACCAATCCTATGTTTTGTATGTTTTTTCCACGTGTCTTGACATTTAATGTATCCATGCAAAGTTTGATGAAGACCTGAGTATGTCGTTTTTGACCTTATCTGGAACCTCCCATCTGAAAATTTGAAAATTCTTAAAAAATTCGTCGAAATTTTCGACGAATTTTTTAAGAATTTTCAAATGTCTCCAATCTCTTGATTTGTACGTTTTTTCCACGTGTCTTGACATGCAAAGTATCCCTGCAAAGTTTGGTGAAGATCTGAGTATGTAGTTTTTGACCTTATCTGGAACCTCCTATCTGAAAATTTGAAAATTCTTAAAAAACTCGACCAAAACCTTGATGTCTCCAATCTCTTGTTTTGTACGTTTTTTCCACGTGTCTTGACATCCAATGTATCCCTGCAAAGTTTGTTGAAGATCTGAGTATGTAGTTTTTGACCTTATCTGGAACCGCATTTCTGAAAATTTGAAAATTCTTAAAAAATTCTTCCAAAATCTTGATGTCTCCAATCTCTTGTTTTGTACGTTTTTTCCACGTCACTTGACATCCAATGTATCCCTGCAAAGTTTGGTGAAGATCTGAGTATGTAGTTTTTGACCTTATCTGGAACCGCATTTTTGAAAATTTGAAAATTCTTAAAAAATTCGTCCAAAATCTTGATGTCTCCAATCTCTTGTTTTGTACGTTTTTTCCACGTGTCTTGACATCCAATGTATCCCTGCAAAGTTTGGTGAAGATCTGAGTATGTAGTTTTTGACCTTATCTGGAACCGCATTTCTGAAAATTTGAAAATTCCTAAAAAATCCGTCCAAAATCTTGATGACCCCAATCTCTTGTTTTGTACGTTTTTTCCACGTGTCTTGACATCCAATGTATCCCTGCAAAGTTTGGTGAAGATCTGAGTATGTAGTTTTTGACCTTATATGGAACCTCCTATCTGAAAATTTGAAAATTCTTAAAAAATTTGACCAAAATCTTGATGTCCCCAATCCTATGTTTTGTATGTTTTTTCCACGTGTCTTGACATCCAATGTATCCCTGAAAAGTTTGGTGAAGATCTGAGTATGTCGTTTTTGACTTTATCTGGAACATCTTTTCTGAAAATTTGAAAATTCTTAAAAAAATCGTCCAAAATCTTGATGTCTCCAATCTCTTGTTTTGTACGTTTTTCCACGTGTCTTGACATCCAATGTATCCCTGCAAAGTTTGGTGAAGATCTGAGTATGTAGTTTTTGACCTTATCTGGAACCTACCATCTGAAAATTTGAAAATTCCTAAAAAATCCGTCCAAAATCTTGATGACCCCAATCTCTTGTTTTGTACGTTTTTTCCACGTGTCTTGACATCCAATGTATCCCTGCAAAGTTTGATGAAGATCTGAGTATGTCGTTTTTGACCTTATCTGGAACCTCCCATCTGAAAATTTGAAAATTCTTAAAAAATTCGTCGAAATTTTCGAAGAATTTTTTAAGAATTTTCAAATGTCTCCAATCTCTTGATTTGTACGTTTTTTCCACGTGTCTTGACATGCAAAGTATCCCTGCAAAGTTTGGTGAAGATCTGAGTATGTAGTTTTTGACCTTATCTGGAACCTCCTATCTGAAAATTTGAAAATTCTCAAAAAATTCGACCAAAATCTTGATGTCTCCAATCTCTTGTTTTGTACGTTTTTTCCACGTGTCTTGACATCCAATGTATCCCTGCAAAGTTTGGTGAAGATCTGAGTATGTAGTTTTTGACCTTATCTGGAACCGCATTTTTGAAAATTTGAAAATTCTTAAAAAATTCGTCCAAAATTTTGATGTCTCCAATCTCTTGTTTTGTACGTTTTTTCCACGTGTCTTGACATCCAATGTATCCCTGCAGAGTTTGGTGAAGATCTGAGTATGTAGTTTTTGACCTTATCTGGAACCGCATTTCTAAAAATTTGAAAATTCCTAAAAAATCCGTCCAAAATCTTGATGACCCCAATCTCTTGTTTTGTACGTTTTTTCCACGTGTCTTGACATCCAATGTATCCCTGCAAAGTTTGGTGAAGATCTGAGTATGTAGTTTTTGACCTTATATGGAACCTCCTATCTGAAAATTTGAAAATTCTTAAAAAATTTGACCAAAATCTTGATGTCCCCAATCCTATGTTTTGTATGTTTTTTCCACGTGTCTTGACATCCAATGTATCCCTGAAAAGTTTGGTGAAGATCTGAGTATGTCGTTTTTGACTTTATCTGGAACATCTTTTCTGAAAATTTGAAAATTCTTAAAAAATTCGTCCAAAATCTTGATGTCTCCAATCTCTTGTTTTGTACGTTTTTCCACGTGTCTTGACATCCAATGTATCCCTGCAATGTTTGGTGAAGATCTGAGTATGTAGTTTTTGACCTTATATGGAACCTCCCATCTGAAAATTTGAAAATTCCTAAAAAATCCGTCCAAAATCTTGATGACCCCAATCTCTTGTTTTGTACGTTTTTTTCCACGTGTCTTGACATCCAATGTATCCCTGCAAAGTTTTGTGAAGATCTGAGTATGTCGTTTTTGACCTTATCTGGAACCTCCCATCTGAAAATTTGAAAATTCTTAAAAAATCCGTCCAAAATCTTGATGACCCCATTCTCTTGTTTTGTACGTTTTTTCCACGTGTCTTGAAATCCAATGTATCCCTGCAAAGTTTGGTGAAGATCTGAGTATGTAGTTTTTGACCATATATGGAACCTATCTGAAAATTTGAAAATTCTTAAAAAATTCGACCAAAATCTTGATGTCCCCAATCCTATGTCTTGTATGTTTTTCCACGTGTCTTGACATCCAATGTATCCCTGCAAAGTTTGGTGAAGATCTGAGTATGTAGTTTTTGACCTTATATGGAACCTCCTATCTGAAAATTTGAAAATTCTTAAAAAATTCGACCAAAATCTTGATGTCCCCAATCCTATGTTTTGTATGTTTTTTCCACGTGTCTTGACATCCAATGTATCCCTGCAAAGTTTGGTGGAGATCTGAGTATGTAGTTTTTGACCTTAAATGGAACCTCCTATCTGAAAATTTGAAAATTCTTAAAAAATTCGTCCAAAATCTTGATGTCTCCAATCTCTTGTTTTGTACGTTTTTTCCACGTGTCTTGACATCCAATGTATCCCTGCAAAGTTTGGTGAAGATCTGAGTATGTAGTTTTTGACCTTATCTGGAACCTCCCATCTGAAATTTTGAAAATTCCTAAAAAATCCGTCCAAAATCTTGATGACCCCAATCACTTGTTTTGTACGTTTTTTCCACGTGTCTTGACATCCAATGTATCCCTGCAAAGTTTGGTGAAGATCTGAGTATGTAGTTTTTGACCTTATATGGAACCTCCTTTGTGAAAATTTGAAAATTCTTAAAAAATTCGTCCAAAATCTTGATGTTTCCAATCTCTTGTTTTGTACGTTTTTTCCACGTGTCTTGACATCCAATGTATCCCTGCAAAGTTTTGTGAAGATCTGAGTATGTCGTTTTTGACCTTATCTGGAACCGCATTTCTGAAAATTTGAAAATTCTTAAAAAATTCTTCCAAAATCTTGATGTCTCCAATCTCTTGTTTTGTACGTTTTTTCCACGTGTCTTGACATCCAATGTATCCCTGCAAAGTTTGTTGAAGATCTGAGTATGTAGTTTTTGACCTTATCTGGAACCGCATTTCTGAAAATTTGAAAATTCTTAAAAAATTCTTCCAAAATCTTGATGTCTCCAATCTCTTGTTTTGTACGTTTTTTCCACGTCACTTGACATCCAATGTATCCCTGCAAAGTTTGGTGAAGATCTGAGTATGTAGTTTTTGACCCTATCTGGAACCGCATTTTTGAAAATTTGAAAATTCTTAAAAAATTCGTCCAAAATCTTGATGTCTCCAATCTCTTGTTTTGTACGTTTTTTCCACGTGTCTTGACATTTAATGTATCCATGCAAAGTTTGATGAAGATCTGAGTATGTCGTTTTTGACCTTATCTGGAACCTCCCATCTGAAAATTTGAAAATTCTTAAAAAATTCGTCGAAATTTTCGACGAATTTTTTAAGAATTTTCAAATGTCTCCAATCTCTTGATTTGTACGTTTTTCCACGTGTCTTGACATGCAAAGTATCCCTGCAAAGTTTGGTGAAGATCTGAGTATGTAGTTTTTGACCTTATCTGGAACCTCCTATCTGAAAATTTGAAAATTCTTAAAAAATTCGACCAAAACCTTGATGTCTCCAATCTCTTGTTTTGTACGTTTTTTCCACGTGTCTTGACATCCAATGTATCCCTGCAAAGTTTGTTGAAGATCTGAGTATGTAGTTTTTGACCTTATCTGGAACCGCATTTCTGAAAATTTGAAAATTCTTAAAAAATTCTTCCAAAATCTTGATGTCTCCAATCTCTTGTTTTGTACGTTTTTTCCACGTCACTTGACATCCAATGTATCCCTGCAAAGTTTGGTGAAGATCTGAGTATGTAGTTTTTGACCCTATCTGGAACCGCATTTTTGAAAATTTGAAAATTCTTAAAAAATTCGTCCAAAATCTTGATGTCTCCAATCTCTTGTTTTGTACGTTTTTTCCACGTGTCTTGACATCCAATGTATCCCTGCAAAGTTTGGTGAAGATCTGAGTATGTAGTTTTTGACCTTATCTGGAACCGCATTTCTGAAAATTTGAAAATTCCTAAAAAATCCGTCCAAAATCTTGATGACCCCAATCTCTTGTTTTGTACGTTTTTTCCACGTGTCTTGACATCCAATGTATCCCTGCAAAGTTTGGTGAAGATCTGAGTATGTAGTTTTTGACCTTATATGGAACCTCCTATCTGAAAATTTGAAAATTCTTAAAAAATTTGACCAAAATCTTGATGTCCCCAATCCTATGTTTTGTATGTTTTTTCCACGTGTCTTGACATCCAATGTATCCCTGAAAAGTTTGGTGAAGATCTGAGTATGTCGTTTTTGACTTTATCTGGAACATCTTTTCTGAAAATTTGAAAATTCTTAAAAAATTCGTCCAAAATCTTGATGTCTCCAATCTCTTGTTTGTACGTTTTTCCACGTGTCTTGACATCCAATGTATCCCTGCAAAGTTTGGTGAAGATCTGAGTATGTAGTTTTTGACCTTATCTGGAACCTACCATCTGAAAATTTGAAAATTCCTAAAAAATCCGTCCAAAATCTTGATGACCCCAATCTCTTGTTTTGTACGTTTTTTCCACGTGTCTTGACATCCAATGTATCCATGCAAAGTTTGGTGAAGATCTGAGTATGTAGTTTTTGACCTTATCTGGATCATCCTTTCTGAAAATTTGAAAATTCTTAAAAAATACGTCCAAAATCTTGATGTCTCCAATCTCTTGTTTTGTACGTTTTTTCCACGTGTCTTGACACATAATGTATCCCTGCAAAGTTTGGTGAAGATCTGAGTATGTAGTTTTTGACCTTATATGGAACCTCCTTTCTGAAAATTTGAAAATTCTTAAAAAATTCGTCCGAAATCATGATGTCTCCAATCTCTTGTTTTGTACGTTTTTTCGACGTGTCTTGACATCCAATGTATCCCTGCAAAGTTTGGTGAAGATCTGAGTATGTAGTTTTTGACCTTATATGGAACCTCCTTTCTGAAAATTTGAAAATTCTTAAAAAATTCGTCCAAAATCTTGATGTCCCCAATCCTATGTTTTGTATGTTTTTTCCACGTGTCTTGACATCCAATGTATCCATGCAAAGTTTGGTGAAGATCTGAGTATGTCGTTTTTGACCTTATCTGGAACCTCCCATCTGAAAATTTGAAAATTCTTAAAAAATTCGTCGAAAATCTTGATGTCTCCAATCTCTTGTTTTGTACGTTTTTTCCACGTGTCTTGACATCCAATGTATCCCTGCAAAGTTTGGTGAAGATCTGAGTATGTAGTTTTTGACCTTATATGGAACCTCCTATCTGAAAATTTGAAAATTCTTAAAAAATTCGTCCAAAACCTTGATGTCCCCAATCTCTTGTTTTGTACGTTTTTTCCACGTGTCTTGACATCCAATGTATCCCTGCAATGTTTGGTGAAGATCTGAGTATGTAGTTTTTGACCTTATATGGAACCTCCTATCTGAAAATTTGAAAATTCTTAAAAAATTCGTCCAAAATCTTGATGTCCCCAATCCTATGTTTTGTATGTTTTTTCCACGTGTCTTGACATCCAATGTATCCCTGCAAAGTTTGGTGAAGATCTGAGTATGTCGTTTTTTACCTTATCTGGAACATCCTTTCTGAAAATTTGAAAATTCTTAAAATATTCGTCCAAAATCTTGATGTCTCCAATCTCTTGTTTTGTACGTTTTTTCCACGTGTCTTGACATCCAATGTATCCCTCCAAAGTTTGGTGAAGATCTGAGTATGTAGTTTTTGACCTTATATGGAACCTCCTATTTGAAAATTTGAAAATTCTTAAAAAATTCGACCAAAATCTTGATGTCTCCAATCTCTTGTTTTGTACGTTTTTTCCACGTGTCTTGACATCCAATGTATCCCTGCAAAGTTTAGTGAAGATCTGAGTATGTAGTTTTTGACCTTATATGGAACCTCCTTTCTGAAAATTTGAAAATTCTTAAAAAATTCGTCCAAAATCTTGATGTCACCAATCCTATGTTTTGTATGTTTTTTCCACGTGTCTTGACATTTAATGTATCCATGCAAAGTTTGATGAAGACCTGAGTATGTCGTTTTTGACCTTATCTGGAACCTCCCATCTGAAAATTTGAAAATTCTTAAAAAATTCGTCGAAATTTTCGACGAATTTTTTAAGAATTTTCAAATGTCTCCAATCTCTTGATTTGTACGTTTTTTCCACGTGTCTTGACATGCAAAGTATCCCTGCAAAGTTTGGTGAAGATCTGAGTATGTAGTTTTTGACCTTATCTGGAACCTCCTATCTGAAAATTTGAAAATTCTTAAAAAACTCGACCAAAACCTTGATGTCTCCAATCTCTTGTTTTGTACGTTTTTTCCACGTGTCTTGACATCCAATGTATCCCTGCAAAGTTTGTTGAAGATCTGAGTATGTAGTTTTTGACCTTATCTGGAACCGCATTTCTGAAAATTTGAAAATTCTTAAAAAATTCTTCCAAAATCTTGATGTCTCCAATCTCTTGTTTTGTACGTTTTTTCCACGTCACTTGACATCCAATGTATCCCTGCAAAGTTTGGTGAAGATCTGAGTATGTAGTTTTTGACCTTATCTGGAACCGCATTTTTGAAAATTTGAAAATTCTTAAAAAATTCGTCCAAAATCTTGATGTCTCCAATCTCTTGTTTTGTACGTTTTTTCCACGTGTCTTGACATCCAATGTATCCCTGCAAAGTTTGGTGAAGATCTGAGTATGTAGTTTTTGACCTTATCTGGAACCGCATTTCTGAAAATTTGAAAATTCCTAAAATATCCGTCCAAAATCTTGATGACCCCAATCTCTTGTTTTGTACGTTTTTTCCACGTGTCTTGACATCCAATGTATCCCTGCAAAGTTTGGTGAAGATCTGAGTATGTAGTTTTTGACCTTATATGGAACCTCCTATCTGAAAATTTGAAAATTCTTAAAAAATTTGACCAAAATCTTGATGTCCCCAATCCTATGTTTTGTATGTTTTTTCCACGTGTCTTGACATCCAATGTATCCCTGAAAAGTTTGGTGAAGATCTGAGTATGTCGTTTTTGACTTTATCTGGAACATCTTTTCTGAAAATTTGAAAATTCTTAAAAAAATCGTCCAAAATCTTGATGTCTCCAATCTCTTGTTTTGTACGTTTTTCCACGTGTCTTGACATCCAATGTATCCCTGCAAAGTTTGGTGAAGATCTGAGTATGTAGTTTTTGACCTTATCTGGAACCTACCATCTGAAAATTTGAAAATTCCTAAAAAATCCGTCCAAAATCTTGATGACCCCAATCTCTTGTTTTGTACGTTTTTTCCACGTGTCTTGACATCCAATGTATCCCTGCAAAGTTTGATGAAGATCTGAGTATGTCGTTTTTGACCTTATCTGGAACCTCCCATCTGAAAATTTGAAAATTCTTAAAAAATTCGTCGAAATTTTCGACGAATTTTTTAAGAATTTTCAAATGTCTCCAATCTCTTGATTTGTACGTTTTTTCCACGTGTCTTGACATGCAAAGTATCCCTGCAAAGTTTGGTGAAGATCTGAGTATGTAGTTTTTGACCTTATCTGGAACCTCCTATCTGAAAATTTGAAAATTCTCAAAAAATTCGACCAAAATCTTGATGTCTCCAATCTCTTGTTTTGTACGTTTTTTCCACGTGTCTTGACATCCAATGTATCCCTGCAAAGTTTGGTGAAGATCTGAGTATGTAGTTTTTGACCTTATCTGGAACCGCATTTTTGAAAATTTGAAAATTCTTAAAAAATTCGTCCAAAATTTTGATGTCTCCAATCTCTTGTTTTGTACGTTTTTTCCACGTGTCTTGACATCCAATGTATCCCTGCAGAGTTTGGTGAAGATCTGAGTATGTAGTTTTTGACCTTATCTGGAACCGCATTTCTAAAAATTTGAAAATTCCTAAAAAATCCGTCCAAAATCTTGATGACCCCAATCTCTTGTTTTGTACGTTTTTTCCACGTGTCTTGACATCCAATGTATCCCTGCAAAGTTTGGTGAAGATCTGAGTATGTAGTTTTTGACCTTATATGGAACCTCCTATCTGAAAATTTGAAAATTCTTAAAAAATTTGACCAAAATCTTGATGTCCCCAATCCTATGTTTTGTATGTTTTTTCCACGTGTCTTGACATCCAATGTATCCCTGAAAAGTTTGGTGAAGATCTGAGTATGTCGTTTTTGACTTTATCTGGAACATCTTTTCTGAAAATTTGAAAATTCTTAAAAAATTCGTCCAAAATCTTGATGTCTCCAATCTCTTGTTTTGTACGTTTTTCCACGTGTCTTGACATCCAATGTATCCCTGCAATGTTTGGTGAAGATCTGAGTATGTAGTTTTTGACCTTATATGGAACCTCCCATCTGAAAATTTGAAAATTCCTAAAAAATTTGTCCAAAATCTTGATGACCCCAATCTCTTGTTTTGTACGTTTTTTCCACGTGTCTTGACATCCAATGTATCCCTGCAAAGTTTTGTGAAGATCTGAGTATGTCGTTTTTGACCTTATCTGGAACCTCCCATCTGAAAATTTGAAAATTCTTAAAAAATCCGTCCAAAATCTTGATGACCCCATTCTCTTGTTTTGTACGTTTTTTCCACGTGTCTTGAAATCCAATGTATCCCTGCAAAGTTTGGTGAAGATCTGAGTATGTAGTTTTTGACCATATATGGAACCTATCTGAAAATTTGAAAATTCTTAAAAAATTCGACCAAAATCTTGATGTCCCCAATCCTATGTCTTGTATGTTTTTCCACGTGTCTTGACATCCAATGTATCCCTGCAAAGTTTGGTGAAGATCTGAGTATGTAGTTTTTGACCTTATATGGAACCTCCTATCTGAAAATTTGAAAATTCTTAAAAAATTCGACCAAAATCTTGATGTCCCCAATCCTATGTTTTGTATGTTTTTTCCACGCGTCTTGACATCCAATGTATCCCTGCAAAGTTTGGTGGAGATCTGAGTATGTAGTTTTTGACCTTAAATGGAACCTCCTATCTGAAAATTTGAAAATTCTTAAAAAATTCGTCCAAAATCTTGATGTCTCCAATCTCTTGTTTTGTACGTTTTTTCCACGTGTCTTGACATCCAATGTATCCCTGCAAAGTTTGGTGAAGATCTGAGTATGTAGTTTTTGACCTTATCTGGAACCTCCCATCTGAAATTTTGAAAATTCCTAAAAAATCCGTCCAAAATCTTGATGACCCCAATCACTTGTTTTGTACGTTTTTTCCACGTGTCTTGACATCCAATGTATCCCTGCAAAGTTTGGTGAAGATCTGAGTATGTAGTTTTTGACCTTATATGGAACCTCCTTTGTGAAAATTTGAAAATTCTTAAAAAATTCGTCCAAAATCTTGATGTTTCCAATCTCTTGTTTTGTACGTTTTTTCCACGTGTCTTGACATCCAATGTATCCCTGCAAAGTTTGGTGAAGATCTGAGTATATAGTTTTTGACCTTACATGGAACCTCCTTTCTGAAAATTTGAAAATTCTTAAAAAATTCGTCCAAAATCTTGATGTCCCCAATCCTATGTTTTGTATGTTTTTTCCACGTGTCTTGACATCCAATGTATCCATGCAAAGTTTGGTGAATATCTGAGAATGTCGTTTTTGACCTTATCTGGAACCTCCCATCTGAAAATTTGAAAATTCTTAAAAAGTTCGTCGAAAATCTTGATGTCTCCAATCTCTTGTTTTGTACGTTTTTTCCACGTGTCTTGACATGCAAAGTATCCCTGCAACGTTTGGTGAAGATCTGAGTATGTAGTTTTTGACCTAATCTGGAACCTCCTATCTGAAAATTTGAAAATTCTTCAAAAATTCGCCCAAAATCTTGATGTCTCCAATCTCTTGTTTTGTACGTTTTTTCCACGTGTCTTGACATCCAATGTATCCCTGCAATGTTTGGTGAAGATCTGAGTATGTAGTTTTTGACCTTATATGGAACCTCCTATCTGAAAATTTGAAAATTCTTAAAAAATTTGACCAAAATCTTGATATCCCCAATCTCTTGTTTTGTACGTTTTTTCCACGTGTCTTGATATCCAATGTATCCCTGCAAAGTTTGGTGAAGATCTGAGTATGTAGTTTTTGACCTTATCTGGAACCTCCCATCTGAAAATTTGAAAATTCCTAAAAAATCCGTCCAAAATCTTGATGACCCCAATCTCTTGTTTTGTACGTGTTTTCCACGTGTCTTGACATCCAATGTATCCCTGCAAAGTTTGGTGAAGATCTGAGTATGTAGTTTTTGACCTTATATGGAACCTCCTCTCTGAAAATTTGAAAATTCTTAAAAAATTCGACCAAAATCTTGATGTCTCCAATCCCTTGTTTTGTACGTTTTTTCCACGTGTCTTGACATCCAATGTATCCCTGCAAAGTTTTGTGAAGATCTGAGTATGTCGTTTTTGACCTTATCTGGAACCTCCCATCTGAAAATTTGAAAATTCTTAAAAAATCCGTCCAAAATCTTGATGACCCCATTCTCTTGTTTTGTACGTTTTTTCCACGTGTCTTGAAATCCAATGTATCCCTGCAAAGTTTGGTGAAGATCTGAGTATGTAGTTTTTGACCTTATATGGAACCTATCTGAAAATTTGAAAATTCTTAAAAAATTCGACCAAAATCTTGATGTCCCCAATCCTATGTCTTGTATGTTTTTTCCACGTGTCTTGACATCCAATGTATCCCTGCAAAGTTTGGTGAAGATCTGAGTATGTAGTTTTTGACCTTATATGGAACATCCTATCTGAAAATTTGAAAATTCTTAGAAAATTCGACCAAAATCTTGATGTCCACAATCCTATGTTTTGTATGTTTTTCCACGTGTCTTGACATCCAATGTATCCCTGCAAAGTTTGGTGGAGATCTGAGTATGTAGTTTTTGACCTTATATGGAACCTCCTATCTGAAAATTTGAAAATTCTTAAAAAATTCGTCCAAAATCTTGATGTCTCCAATCTCTTGTTTTGTACGTTTTTTCCACGTGTCTTGACATCCAATGTATCCCTGCAAAGTTTGGTGAAGATCTGAGTATGTAGTTTTTGACCTTATCTGGAACCTCCCATCTGAAAATTTGAAAATTCCTAAAAAATCCGTCCAAAATCTTGATGACCCCAATCTCTTGTTTTGTACGTTTTTTCCACGTGTCTTGACATCCAATGTATCCCTGCAAAGTTTGGTGAAGATCTGAGTATGTAGTTTTTGACCTTATATGGAACCTCCTTTGTGAAAATTTGAAAATTCTTAAAAAATTCGTCCAAAATCTTGATGTTTCCAATCTCTTGTTTTGTACGTTTTTTCCACGTGTCTTGACATCCAATGTATCCCTGCAAAGTTTGGTGAAGATCTGAGTATGTAGTTTTTGACCTTACATGGAAACTCCTTTCTGAAAATTTGAAAATTCTTAAAAAATTCGTCCAAAATCTTGATGTCCCCAATCCTATGTTTTGTATGTTTTTTCCACGTGTCTTGACATCCAATGTATCCATGCAAAGTTTGGTGAATATCTGAGTATGTCGTTTTTGACCTTATCTGGAACCTCCCATCTGAAAATTTGAAAATTCTTAAAAAGTTCGTCGAAAATCTTGATGTCTCCAATCTCTTGTTTTGTACGTTTTTTCCACGTGTCTTGACATGCAAAGTATCCCTGCAACGTTTGGTGAAGATCTGAGTATGTCGTTTTTGACCTTATCTGGAACCTCCTATCTGAAAATTTGAAAATTCTTCAAAAATTCGTCCAAAATCTTGATGTCTCCAATCTCTTGTTTTGTACGTTTTTTCCACGTGTCTTGACATCCAATGTATCCCTGCAATGTATGGTGAAGATCTGAGTATGTAGTTTTTGACCATATATGGAACCTCCTATCTGAAAATTTGAAAATTCTTAAAAAATTTGACCAAAATCTTGATATCCCCAATCTCTTGTTTTGTACGTATTTTCCACGTGTCTTGACATCCAATGTATCCCTGCAAAGTTTGGTGAAGATCTGAGTATGTAGTTTTTGACCTTATCTGGAACCTCCCATCTGAAAATTTGAAAATTCCTAAAAAATCCGTCCAAAATCTTGATGACCCCAATCTCTTGTTTTGTACGTTTTTTCCACGTGTCTTGACATCCAATGTATCCCTGCAAAGTTTGGTGAAGATCTGAGTATGTAGTTTTTGACCTTATATGGAAAATCCTTTCTGAAAATTTGAAAATTCTTAAAAAATTTGTCCAAAATCTTGATGTCTCCAATCTCTTGTTTTGTACGTTTTTTCCACGTGTCTTGACATCCAATGTATCCCTGCAAAGTTTGGTGAAGATCTGAGTATGTAGTTTTTGACCTTATATGGAACCTCCTTTCTGAAAATTTGAAAATTCTTAAAAAATTCGTCGAAAATCTTGATGTCTCCAATCTCTTGTTTTGTACGTTTTTTCCACGTGTCTTGACATGCAAAGTATCCCTGCAACGTTTGGTGAAGATCTGAGTTTGTAGTTTTTGACTTTATCTGGAACCTCCTATCTGAATATTTGAAAATTCTTCAAAAATTCGTCCAAAATCTTGATGTCTCCAATCTCTTGTTTTGTACGTTTTTTCCACGTGTCTTGACATCCAATGTATCCCTGCAATGTTTGGTGAAGATCTGAGTATGTAGTTTTTGACTTTATATGGAACCTCCTATCTGAAAATTTGAAAATTCTTAAAAAATTTGACCAAAATCTTGATATCCCCAATCCTATGTTTTGTATGTTTTTTCCACGTGTCTTGACATCCAATGTATCCCTGCAAAGTTTGGTGAAGATCTGAGTATGTAGTTTTTGACTTTATCTGGAACATCCTATCTGAAAATTTGAAAATTCTTAAAAAATTCGTCGAAAATCTTGATGTCTCCAATCTCTTGTTTTGTACGTTTTTTCCACGTGTCTTGACATGCAAAGTATCCCTGCAACGTTTGGTGAAGATCTGAGTTTGTAGTTTTTGACTTTATCTGGAACCTCCTATCTGAATATTTGAAAATTCTTCAAAAATTCGTCGAAAATCTTGATGTCTCCAATCTCTTGTTTTGTACGTTTTTTCCACGTGTCTTGACATGCAAAGTATCCCTGCAACGTTTGGTGAAGATCTGAGTTTGTAGTTTTTGACTTTATCTGGAACCTCCTATCTGAATATTTGAAAATTCTTCAAAAAATCGTCCAAAATCTTGATGTCTCCAATCTCTTGTTTTGTACGTTTTTTCCACGTGTCTTGACATCCAATGTATCCCTGCAATGTTTGGTGAAGATCTGAGTATGTAGTTTTTGACTTTATATGGAACCTCCTATCTGAAAATTTGAAAATTCTTAAAAAATTTGTCTAAAATCTTGATGTCTCCAATCTCTTGTTTTGTACGTTTTTTCCACGTGTCTTGACATCCAATTTATCCCTGCAATGTTTGGTGAAGATCTGAGTATGTAGTTTTTGACCTTATATGGAACCTCCTATCTGAAAATTTGAAAATTCTTAAAAAATTTGACCAAAATCTTGATGTCTCCAATCTCTTGTTTTGTATGTTCTTTCCACGTGTCTTGACATCCAATGTATCCCTGCAAAGTTTGGTGAAGATCTGAGTATGTCGTTTTTGACCTTATCTGGAACATCCTTTCTGAAAATTTGAAAATTCTTAAAAATTCTTCCAAAATCTTGATGACTCCAATGTCATGTTTTGTACGTTTTTTCCACGTGTCTTGACATCCAATGTATCCCTGCAAAGTTTGGTGAAGATCTGAGTATGTCGTTTTTGACCTTATCTGGAACCTCCCATCTGAAAATTTGAAAATTCTTAAAAAATCCGTCCAAAATCTTGATGTCTCCAATCTCTTGTTTTGTACGTTTTTTCCACGTGTCTTGACATCCAATGTATCCCTGCAAAGTTTGGTGAAGATCTGAGTATGTCGTTTTTGACCTTATCTGGAACCTCCCATCTGAAAATTTGAAAATTCTTAAAAAATCCGTCCAAAATCTTGATGACCCCAATCTCTTGTTTTGTACGTTTTTTCCACGTGTCTTGACATCCAATGTATCCCTGCAAAGTTTGGTGAAGATCTGAGTATGTAGTTTTTGACCTTATATGGAACCTCCTTTCTGAAAATTTGAAAATTCTTAAAAAATTCGACCAAAATCTTGATGTCTCCAATCCCCTGTTTTGTACGTTTTTTCCACGTGTCTTGACATCCAATGTATCCCTGCAAAGTTTTGTGAAGATCTGAGTATGTCGTTTTTGACCTTATCTGGAACCTCCCATCTGAAAATTTGAAAATTCTTAAAAAATCCGTCCAAAATCTTGATGACCCCATTCTCTTGTTTTGTACGTTTTTTCCACGTGTCTTGAAATCCAATGTATCCCTGCAAAGCTTGGTGAAGATCTGAGTATGTAGTTTTTGACCTTATATGGAACCTATCTGAAAATTTGAAAATTCTTAAAAAATTCGACCAAAATCTTGATGTCCCCAATCCTATGTCTTGTATGTTTTTTCTACGTGTCTTGACATCCAATGTATCCCTGCAAAGTTTGGTGAAGATCTGAGTATGTAGTTTTTGACCTTATATGGAACATCCTATCTGAAAATTTGAAAATTCTTAAGAAATTCGACCAAAGTAGTCCAATCAGCCCGGTTGAACGCCCTCTTGTGGTGAGCTGAAGTGGTGAGCTCGGTGGGGCTCGCCAAACCTCAAAAAGTTATTTTCTCTCCACGTTTCGCGCCTTATTTATTGCGCTGACGATGTTTCACAGCGTAGAAAACAGCACCAAAACATCAAAAACTCATTTTGATTATTTGGAGCTCACCAAAACCTCAAAAAACTTATTTTTATTAATTGAGGTTCACCAAACCTCAAAAACTCCCACTTTTTCTCTACGTTTAGTGCTTTTATTTATTGCGCTGATACAGCGTGATGAGTAAATAATGTACTCTCTCATCCTTGAAGGATGAATGCACCTTATCGTAATTTTCCAAGTCCCGGTCAAATGTTTATATATCGTGACCTTTGTAAACCTCTCGGAACGATGTGATCTCTCTGCCACACACACACACACGCCTCTCATTATTTCTGTATTGTGACGTGTTTATTTTGGTATGGGAGGACAGAGGACACCGAGACTCGATCGACACACTAAACCCAACCTCTCTACGCGTACTCTACGTCACCAAAAAAAGGTTAAAGGTTCCAAATAACAATAGTTAAGAGTTTCGCCAATCTAGTAAAGTGGATTGGTTGAAATCTCCAAGGCGTATTTTTGTATTTTTTTTAAATATGAACACGTTAAAACTGAACTGTCTTGGATTTTTGAGTTTTGTATTTGCCCCTGAGAAAATTCTATATAAAATAACATACCTGAAAATTATATTTGCAGTAGATTTATTTTTTTTTAGTTTTGTAATCACCTCAAGAAATTCTATATAAAATAACATACCTGAAAATTGTATTTACAGTAGATTGAATTCTTGAGTTTTTGTATTCGCACACAAGAAATTATATATAAATAACATACCCGAAATTCTATTTACAGTAGATTGAATTTTTGAGTTTTGTAATCACTCCAAGAAATTCTATATAAAATAACATACCTGAAAATTGTATCGCTAGACACTTTTTGATTTCTGTGATTTTTTGGAGAAAGCATAATGGCATCTACCACCAGTTTCAATCGAAAAAATGATAAAACTGAATGTGTTACTTGCGAAAAATTAATATCTAAAACTAATATTAGCAAGCACAGGGCAAGATGTAGCGAAACAGGCTCGAGAATTAATTGTTTGTTACCTTCTAAGTCTTGTGCTCGATGTGGAAAGATGATCAGCATTGCAAATTTAAGTAAACACCTCAAAATTTGCAAACCATCGATCGAACAAGGAACATTGAAAAGGAAAATCGATAATCCAGAAACGGAAGCTTCCACTTCCAAACAAGTTAAATTATCGGATGAACGCAAACCGATTAGATCTGCATTCAACGACCAACTCCAGGATTTCTCTTTTACTTCGGAACCAGGCCGTGACATCCTTAGTTTCTTGCATGAAACGAAAACATCTGTACTAAATATTCTAAAAAATAAACTTGAAAATAATTCCATAAAAGTATACGTTGTTCTGTTTTCTGAATACGAGAAAGTTGATGGCACAACGAGTATTTTTTATCATCGTACAAAAAACCAGACACTTTATTTTGCTGACGTCGAAAATTTGGACAACTTTTATTATAAAGTTTCCAAAGAGCTGGTTAAGAAACACGACGATTTCGAGGCTAAAGGGTCGGGATGGTCTCTGTGTGGAAGTCCTCACACGTTAACCGTTTACGTGAACCAATTCTCGCCTCTTCGTGCATCCAGCTACGTTCCTCTTCCACCGAACATTCAACACAAGAGGGCTGTGTTAAATATACAGAACAGCGATAACAAGTGTTTTCTATGGTGTGTGTTGGCTGCACTGCATCCTGTTCATTGCAAAAATAATCCAGAACGGATTTATCATTACAAGCAATACGAGTCCGAATTTGAAAGTGTAATGTCTGACATCGAATACCCGGTGACATTGTCGGATATAACAAAGTTCGAAAATCGTGCAGGAAAACGCATCGCTATTAATGTATATTCCTTTACCTCAGATAAATATCTTGTGCACCCCGTCAGGATAAGCGATATCGACGATGACGATGCTCGTGTGATTAATCTTCTTCTAATTTCAAACGAGGATGTTCATCACTACACGCTAATTCGTTCACTATCACGTTTGGTCAAAAGTCAAACTACCAAGCATGAACATTGCATCGAAGTTTGCCCGAGATGCTTAACCACGTTCGACGATCGTGACCGACGTGATCATCAAAATCTTCATAGTCGTCAAATTGCTCTGGAGAAACTTGCCGAACATAAAATGTATTGCGGTGACAACAGACCGGCTAGAATGTTGATGCCCGAAACGAACGAAGTCGAAGAATTCAAAATGCACAAGGCATTGTTGGAACATCCTGCAATCATCGTCGCAGATTTCGAGGCGTTCCTCAAACCACTCTCCTACTGCGAACCGGATCCCGAACTTTCCTCCACAACGCCGTACCAGCTTCATCAACCTAATAGTTTCGGCTATGTTGTTGTGCGACGTGATAAAATGAATGAAGCATATATATACCGCGGGCCAAATGTAATCGAACACTTCCTGGAAAAAATGGTGGAGGAGGTTGAGGTAATTGGTAGCGTACTGCTTACATCAAAACCGATGGCACCTTTAACTGAAAATGAACTTCAAAATTACAATTCCACTGAGGTGTGTCCGGTATGTGATCAAAGTTTCACTGATGAGAACAAAAAAATATTCCACCACGATCATTTCAGCGGAAACTACATAGGTGGAATTTGCAACACGTGCAATCTTAAAATCCAGAAACCTAAATTCATCCCCATATTCTTTCACAACGGAAGCGGATATGATTTTCACCACCTGGTGAGACATCTTGGCTACGATCCGAAACATATAGGTGTCTTGGCCGAGAATGAAGAACGCTACATTAGTCTCAGCAAGCAAGTGTCGATTCCGGGAACGAAAAATACAATCGAGATGCGCTTCCTGGATTCGTATAGATTTCTCTCTGCAAGTCTGGATGCTTTAGCGAACAAACTCACCGACGATCAATTTAAAATAACTAGAGCTAGTTTTCCCAACGTAGACATAGAACTCGTTAGACGTAAAGGAGTTTATCCTTACGAATATGTTAGTGATGGTTCTAAATTTAACGACGACGCTCTTCCACTTCCAAGAGAATTTTACAGCAGACTCAGAGAGAAAGGAATCGCGGAAGAAGAATACCAACACGCGCAACTCATGTGGGAGAAATTAGAATGTAGGACACTCGGAGACTACCACGACGCATACTTAAAACTGGACGTGACGATACTCGCGGATGTTTTTCAAGCGTTCAGGAAAACGGCAACGAATATTTACAAATTAGATCCAGCGTATTTCTACAGTCTACCGGGATTAGCGTGGTCGGCAATGTTATTCCAGACAAAGGTCAAGCTGGAACTGATATCGGACGTTGACATGTTACTTTTCATCGAAAGAGGGATACGAGGTGGAATGGTGCAATGCGTACAGAGACATGCAAAAGCTAATAACGTACACATGAAAGAAGATTACGATTCAAATCGAGCATCGAATTACATCTTCTACGCAGACGTTAATAATCTCTACGGACATGCCATGGTTCAGAAACTTCCTTACGGGGGATTCGAATGGTTAGATCCCACTTCGATAGACATTATTCATTTCGACGATAGCGAGTGTGGTTTCTTCGCAGAGGTAGATCTCCAATTCTCCGACCACCTGCACGACACGTTTTCGGATTTGCCTCCGACTCCCGAAATCAAATGTCCACCCGACTCGGTTCAAGACAAGCTTTTGTTAACATTGGACCCTAAACAGAGATACGTCGTCCACTACAAGAATCTCCGGTTTTTGATTGGGAAGGGTGTTCAGATAGTAAATGTTAGAAGAATACTAAAGTTTAAACATTCCACGTGGTTAAGACCTTACATAGAAACTAACACACAACATAGAACAGCTGCCACTTCCGATTTAGACAAGGACTTCTTTAAATTAATGAACAATGCGGTGTACGGAAAGACCATGGAGAATGTTAGAAAGCACGTAGACGTGAAATTAATTTCCGATAAGAATAAATGTCGGAAGTGGATAGCCGATCCTAGATTCAAGTCGAGAAAAATTTACAACGAGAATTTGGCACTTTTCAATCTACATATAAAATTGATGAAATTCAGAAAACCAATTTACGTTGGCGCAACGGTTCTCGACTTGTCGAAACTTTACATGTTCGAATTTCATTACGACGTGATGAAACCCTTCTACAATGATAAAATATCACTTTTGTACACGGACACCGACAGCTTCATTTACAGCATACAAACACCTAACCTATACGAAGACATAAAAAATCCTTCCATGCTTGAGTATTTCGATACTTCTGCGTACCCTCAACCCAACAGATTTGGAATTCCATCCCTCAACAAAAAAGTCCTAGGTAAACTGAAAGATGAATATAACGGTGATATTATTGTCGAGTTCGCGGGTTTGCGTTCGAAGATGTATGCCATGAGAACAGAGAGTAGCGTCACGAAGAAAGCAAAAGGTGTGGGCAAAAATACGGTGGAGAACAAACTCACCTTCCACGATTACATCGATTGCCTTTACTCACAATCGACGATACTAAGCATAGAACAAAGAATCCAGAGCGTCAACCATATCATCAGCACAAACAAAGTTAGAAAAATTGCCCTGGATCCCAACGACGATAAGAGGTGCGTCCTCGAGTGTGGTATTCACACATTGCCTTGGGGACATCGTCGTTTAGAAATAAATAAGAATTGCGCACAGTGCAAATAATTAACACTCACCACCACACACAACAATTTTTACTAACTCAAGAAAAAAAACATTTTGTTACTCAGTAAAAAAAAAACACTTTGACTCTCATTACAAAATAAAACTTTGACCGTATCCTTAAATAACCAGCATGCCTATGAATTTGTTCGGTTTCAAAAAACAGATCATTATGGAAACCATACCAGATCATGAAGTCTTACCTTCCGTGTTACCTAAACTCAACGGTCTGTTGATCATTCACCTCAACAGCATTTGGACGAAACTGAATGACGATGTGGGCAAGATGTTTTATGTTTTTAATAACAATTTACATTTCTACGAAATTCCAATCGACGGGAAACTTCAAATCACCGTGAATCCGGAAAACGCAGGCGAAATCAAAATTTCTACCGGCAAGAACATTTTTCGAATCAAGCACGACAAGATGCTTTCTAACATTACGTACGATGTTTCCGCAGGAGATTATTTTTACATAGAACTCCTCGGAGATTACGACAAACTTATTCCTCTCTTCGTAGAATTACGAATCGTCTATCCTATTATAAATAACCGTTAACCAAAAATGCCTAACGACATTTTCGGCAACACCAAGCGTGTAGACCACGCAGAAGAGATTCTCATGTTGGACATTCGAGTTAAGAAGTTGAGGACCGATTTGATCGCTTTGCAGGAGACCTTAAACAAAAGTTTAGAGTCGGAAATCGCCACGCTCCAAACGCAATGTCTCGACCCCATTCTGAAAATCGATTCCGAACTGAAAACGCTCATAAAAAATTATGTCGACGTACCTTCTTACGACAACGTTCAAAATATACAGTTGAGCGTGGATTCGCTTCAAAATGATTTGGCCAAATTACAGCAATTTCAATCGAAAAATGAAGATTTGGAAAAACTGAAACTCGAAATCGAAGAACGAACTTCCGCAATAGAAAAGAATTTCTCTGAACTTCAAACCGTCGTGAACGATATTGATGTAGAACGCTTGCACGTCGTCGTTTCCAAATTACAAGAAGAATTCACCAGCACGTTGGAAGAAATTAAATCCAAGTTGCAGACTTTGGAAGATACAATGACGAACCTACCATCGTCGGACGAACTGCAGGTCATCGGTAAAAGCGTCGCGAACATAAAAATTCAATTGGAGGCCTATCAAGATTTCGAACACATTCAAACCACCATCGCTACGCTTCAGGCGTCCTTGGAATTGATCAACGAAGAAATTAAAAATATTCACGCTGAAGCGAGAGCGTTGACGAGCATTCAAGACACGTTGAGCACGGTTCAGCAGAAGATCGAATATTTAGAAAATTTGAACGTCGAAACGAATCTCGCTCATTTTCATCACGTACTCGACAACATACAGGGTGACTTGGAATCGTTACGGACGAGCGTGCCTTCGAGCGAAGATTTGGAAAAATTGAAAACGGCGGTGACGGCACTATCCGATTCGAGCGACATCAAAAGTTCATTGAGCGATCTCGAGAGTAAAGTGGCCAATCTCCCCACCTCCAAAGAATTGCACGCTTTGAAAAGAAACATATCTCGAATGCTGAAACGACTAGAAACGGAAACGGCGAACGTGGAACAGATTCGAGACGAAATTAGTTCGCTGGTGTCGACGCTGCCCACTTCGCAGAGCGTCGCCGACCTTCACACGCAGCTTACAGAGATGCGAAGCATCGTGAACGATCTTACCGAGAAGAGCTCGAAATTGAATCAAGTCGAGAACCTTCAGAACATCGTCGTCAACATCAGAGATCAAGTTGGAGTGCTGGAATCAACGCAGGAATCGACGCTGGCCTCTTTCGGTGCCAAGTTGCAAGAACTCAACGAAAACTACAAGCAGTTGAACGTGGAAGTGAAAATCAAACCGTCGTTTTCTGCCGTAACGGATACCATAGTCGAGCATTTGCTGCCCATCGAAAATAAACTCGGACAAGTTCACAGTAACCTCGTTAGCGTCGACACTAAATTCGCTAAACTGCATTCTCTGCAAGCAATCGAAATCAACAGCGTACCCAATCAACAAAGAATCTCCACGTTCGTCGAAGGTAACAAACTGTACATGTTACATCCTTATCATCCGTACTACAAGTTTCTCCTCGATGGCACGATTCAGATAAACGAATTTTCGTACTGGTCTCACGGCAGAAAAGCTAGCGTTCCCACCATGACTTTGATATCGAATCGTGGTGTCCAGAAAGCAGGAAACATTCCTCTGGCACGTTGGAACGAAACGCGCAACATATATGAAATACACGAAGACGAAGATCTCACCGTTTTCGACGTGAGTGCCGGCGATAAGCTGATCATTCAAAACACGAGCGAAGTGCCACCCTCTTTGAATCCTATCACGCTTGTGCTTCTCTTGAAACGTAATCTCTAAACAAAAAATGTCTAGGCAAGCCATCGTCGAAGAATTGCATAAACCTGCACGCCGCAACTACGAACGTTTGGCTGTGGTAACCAAGGGCATCGACGACCTCTGGCAAAGTGACCTCGTGGAGATGAGTAGCGGCAATTTGAAAAACGTACATAAATTGAACAAGGGCAACAAGTACCTCCTCACCGTCATAGACACGTTTTCGAAATTCGCATGGGCTCTACCTTTGAAGGCGAAAACGGGAACGTGCGTCACGGAAGCATTCAAATTAATTTTTCGCAAAAGCGGTGGCAGACGACCACGGTTTCTGCAAACGGACAATGGTAAAGAATTTTACAACGCCGTATTCCAAAAGTTTATTCAAAAACATGGCATTCGACATTATTCGACCTTCAGTCACATCAAAGCCAGCATCGTGGAAAGATTCAATCGAACCTTGAAAACACACATGTGGAAACGATTCACGCTTCGGGGAAATTACAAATGGGTCGACATCCTGCCGGAACTCGTCGACACCTATAATGATACGGTACACAGAACGATAGGCATGAAGCCAGCCGACGTTACCAAGTCCGACGAGCAGCGTTTAATTTCTACAGTTTACTGTCCAAAGTACACACCCACGACAAAAAAAGCTAAATACAAAATTGGAGACCAGGTGAGGATCAGCAAATTCAAACGCACCTTCGAGAAGGGATTCACAAAAAATTGGAGCACGGAACTTTTTACGGTGGTTCGAGTTCTTCCCGGAAACCGACACACGTATATAATAAAAGATAGTAGCGGCGAGATTTTGAAAGGAAGATTTTACGAAGAGGAACTCTCTAAAACGAAACACCCCGACACGTACCTCATCGAGAAAGTATTGCGTAGGAAAGGTGACAAACTGTTTGTCAAATGGCTGGGACTTCCGGAAAAGAGTTGGATCGACGCGGACGAAGTGATCTTGTGAGTACGTGGAACGTGGTGAAGCGTCTACCGGATCCGGAAAGTCAAACGAAGAAAAAGAACGGCGAGTTGCTTCCCGACAGCATCCGCTGTCTGATCGTAGGTCCTTCGGGGTGTGGGAAAACGACACTGCTCGTGGACAATTTTCTCCTCGCACCGAATTGGTTAGATTGGAAGAACAGGCACCTGTACGTGTTCTCGAAAAGTTTAGAGCAATCCAAATACCAGCAACTGATGAAACTGTACGATGGTCTGGACATTGCAACGTTTGCCTCGGAAATAAAACCACTCGACGATTGTCGTGAAAATTCAGTTGTTGTGTTCGACGACGCCATCCTGGAAAATCAAAATGAAATTCGCAACTTTTTCACGCAAGGTCGTCACAAAGGAATGGATTGCTTCTACCTAGCTCAAACGTTTTCCAAAATTCCAAAACAGTTAGTACGCGACAACGCTAATTTCATATGTTTGTTTCGTCAAGATCACACCAACCTCAAGCACGCGTACGATGACTACGTAGGCGGAGACATGAACTACAATCAATTTTCGGAACGCTGCTGCTCTACTTGCTGGAACGGTGACGATTTCGGATTCGCGACGATCGACATGACGAGGAAACCCAACGATGGAAAATACAGAAACAAAATCAACGACTTTCTAAACGTTGCAACGTTGTGAGAAACGACGTGTATAAATAACGTCATGACGAAACGAAAAATCGAAGACGAAAATCTCAAGCTTCGCGATTACCTCGCGAAACGCTTCAAAGGTTGGAAATCCGAGAATCGCGGATTCTACGAAGAGAAGAAACGTCAGGATCAACCCGTGATCGATGCCATCAGCAGTCTAGGTAAAGAAATTAAAAGTGTCACGGAACAAAATAAAAATTTGATCAACGAACTCGTACCGCTCGCAGCTAAAAGTTACGCCGTACCCACGCCCATTTCGAGCATTCCTTCGACGCCGTTCGAACTGAAGGATGCACCGGCACGACGTCGAGCTATTGGTAGCACGTCCTCGTCTTCGGATAAAATTGAGTTGGGGCCTTTGGCACGAGACTACCTGAGTACGGGGAAATTCGACAAGGATGAAGTGTTCGGATTGTATCCCAGCATGGAAACCAACGAAGGCGGCGGTGTGGTGTGGAAGATTGGGAAATCGAAGGTGACCTTCGAAGGCAACGACATTAAAGTCAATTTAGGCGACAAGGATAGTTGGACCAGGTATCCGGGTACGGTGGGACTGTGGGAACTCGTCGCCAAAAAGCAGCCGAAAGATTACACCGACGAAGATTACCAAAGTTACAAGGAAATTCTGATCATGACGGATGCGTTGTACCAGAACAACGACGCCTCGCAGAATAGGGTGAAATCGAGCAGCGGCGAGAAGTACAGGAATCTCATCAAACCGATTTGGAACCAGGTCAAAACAGGCAGCGGCGTCAAACGCTACAACACGTTACCCAAAGAATTTGTTTGGGTGGACGACGTTAGGAAACTCGTGGACCGATTGTTGGTGATAGCCGGCGAAGAGAATGCAGGCAACCGTAATTTCTACAACGAGAAGGTTGGCATCGTGGACATGATCAGCACGAAACTTTCCAACTTCATCGTGAACGACGACAAGGGCATAGGTTACCTGATCAAAATCATCAACACGCTGCCTCCGAAATTTTGGAACGTGGCCGAAGGAAAGGGACTCGTGAACGACATCATCAACAAGTTACCTTTCGAGATGCATCTACCTGGCTACCAGTACTGCGGACCGGGTACCAAACTCGAGAAAAGATTGGAGAGAGGAGACAAGGGTGTGAATCCGTTGGACGCGGCATGCAAAGATCACGACATCGCCTACAACACCACGCAGACGGATCTGGACGCACGTCACGAAGCAGACAGAAAGTTAGAGCACGCAGCTTTCGAAAGATTCGTGAGCAGAGATGCATCGCTGGGTGAACGGGTCGCCGCACTAGGTACCACCATCGCCATGAACACAAAACAAAAATTGGGGTGGGGTATATAAATAACATGCAGTAAAAAATAAACATGGCTTGCATAACTGATTTGCCGCCAGAGCTACTATGTAAAATATTTAAACATGTAGTAAACGGCGATTGTGAGGATGTAGGCGCAAGTCTAAGCAGGAGACGGAAGATATCATTACGTACATCATCGCGGACTTTCTTCTTCTGTTAAAAAAATAATATATATATATACGTGTCATAAAAAACTTGATATATAAATAACACACATCATAAAAAAATAATTTTTGGTATATATAAATAACACACATCGTGAAAAAAAAAATTAAATTTCTCTAACACACACACTGAAAATTTCTCTCCTTCGATATGACAACTGAAAAAATGAGCGATCTCCAAGCATTAAAACAAATGCTAAATTTGTCAGTCGAGTATGTAAAAATTCAGGAATTGGAAGTCGACAAACCTTACACGATAACTTCCGGTTCAATCGTTTCTACCCAGTATGGTCCCAAGGTACGCCTGTTGCTCAACGCACAATACAGTCTATTTTTACCAGACCGATACGCTAACATGTTATCCGATGAGAAGCTATCTATTTTAATCGAGAACAAAACTCGAATCGTGTACAAGGGGACAAAGGAACTTCTTGGCAAGAAAACGAAGCACGTAATAGAATTTGTGTAACGACTGCGAGGCCTTGAAAATATATAAATAACATACCGTAAAAAACTACACAAGAAAAAATCTCAGAATATATATATAAATAACATACCGTGAAAATAACACATAGAGCATCAACATGAAGCCCAAGGGTGTCGTGTACCAGATACCATACTCCAATCTTAAAAATCTAGGTACCCTCGATGGGTTACTCACCAAGAAACAACGCGAGAAGAAACGTTCTTGCTTGTCGAAAGGACACGGAATGAAATTGCTGCTCAGCACACCTCAATTGAAAAGATTGCAGCGTTCGCGGAAACAGCAAAAGGTCGGAGGTTTCATATTCAGCATCCCGGCCATCCTGGCAGCATTGGGGGCCGTTGGAAGTTTGGCTGGCGGAAGTGCCGCCATCGCGAAAACCGTCATCGACTCGAAGAAGAACAAAGCGGAATTGGAAGAACAGAAACGTCACAACCTGGCCATGGAGAAGAAAAAGGGGAAGGGCGTGATGAAAAAATTTAAAAAAAAGAAACAGAAGCACTCACCAACCGAGACATTGAATCTCTGATCGGACCGTTACGAATCAAACACTTCAGAGGAGTTTTCATGTCCGACTCGTTACCTTCAACCGTGAAAAAAAAAGAATGCGGTGTAGTCAACTTGGACGATCAAGAAAATCCAGGCACGCATTGGATATGTTACCACAAAAATGACAATAACAAAGTATTCGTTTTCGATTCTTTCGGAGGTGTTCCACCTACAAATTTAATTCATTATCTGAAAACGAACAAAACCTCCATATACTACAACGACGAACGCATTCAAAATTTCGGTGACGTGAACTGCGGTCATCTCTGCCTCTCCGTGCTCGCGTTTCTCTCTAAAATAAATAACCCTACGATCGAGGATTTCCAGAAAGCATTGTGGAACCTCAAACAGCATCACTAGGATGGGCGTGTTCCATCTCACGAGCGAATCTTCAATCTTGAAACTCACGCTGCACGACGACATCGTCTATCCTAAATCCGTGGCTCTGCGTGCATTCTACAGCATGTACCTCATACCTAACGTCACGCAGCACAACAACAAAATTAGCGTCGGAAGCGAACACATCGTCGTCACGCCAGGCCAATACAATCTTTCCACTTTGCAAGCTCAATTACCCAAAGGCACGTACTTTTCTCAAAATTCGGTCACGCACAGAGTGGAAATCCTATCCGCTACGGAGACCGTGGACCTGGGCACCATGGGAGAACTTTTAGGTTTCGAGAACGACACCAAACTCGAAGCTGGCATCAAGCACGTGGCAACAAATATTCCTAAATTCTTGGCCATAGAGACTCTGAACGTACACTGCAACGTAGCCGAAGGTATGATCACGAAATCTTCGGACGGATTGTTAGGAAGTCACAAGCAGACGGGAATCATAGCCACTTTCAAACCAAGTTCCGAGTTCATGGAACCGATCATCTACACGCCCTCTTCGCCGATCTATTTTCCAGTATGTCGCAACCGCATAGACGACATAGAGTTGGTGGTGACGAACGAGAAAGGAGACGTGGTGGATTTCGCAGGTGCCACTACGACGGCCATCGTGGAGATCAACGTATAATAAATAACCATACATGTAAAATGGAGCAAATTGAAAGTTACGAATTGCAATCTTTCCCTCCCAACCGTCGCACGTTCGCCAATCTGAACGAGGCGAACAGGGAGATCGAATACGACGTGGACGTAGGCGATGGGTTTATTCATCCTCACAGAGCGGACCTCTACCTTCAATTCGACGTGGTGAAGAAAGAAAGCGGAGACGCGTTTCCTGCAGCAGCAAACTTAATACTCGTGGACAACTTCGTGCCTCACCTGTTCTCGCAGGTGGAGGTGAGGAAACACAACACCGTCATCGACAGAATAGATTATCCAGGCATCACGTCGACGGCGGTGGGAACGTTGAAATTATCCAAAACGGACGCAGCGTACTACCAGGCCGGGGGATTCGAAGCCGGGACCAAAATATCGACGAGAAGTCACACGGTGCTCTTTCCCATGCGTCTGCTGCCTGGTTTCTTCTCGGACTACAAGGAGATCATGTGGAAGGGAGGACTGAGGGTTACGTTTCGAAGAGCGGCCAACGACAACGACGCACTGATGCGATACGCTACTTTGGGTCCGGACGGCACCACGCCGATAGCCAACACTCTACCCGAAGCAGCGAAATGCGTCATCCGGAGCATGGAATTGAGAATGCCGGTGGTGGAATACGAAACAAACTACGCCCTCAAGTACAAAGCGGAGATCTTGAAAAGTCCGCAGGTGCCGATTCACTTTCACGGTTACCAGTGCGTCCAGAAGGTGGCATCGGGAAGTCACATGGAATTCGACGTGACGACGCAGTTCAACAACATACAGTTCGACATGCCAGATTTCGTCGTAGTGCTTTTTCAGACCGGGCGCAATAACAATCAGGAAAAAAATTCCAGCAAGTTCGACGACTGCAAGATCAAGAACGTTTATCTGAAGAACGGAAGGAACGAAGTGTTCCCGCGCGAGAATTACAACCTCGACATGACCAAAAACGATTATCTCAAACTTTACGAAGCGTTTTCGGCTTACAAACGCGTGACCGAGGGGAGCGTGGACATGTACTACACGCCCAGCGAGTTCAAAACACGGAGACCCATGACCGTCATCAACACATCTAAGAGAAAGAAGGTTGTGGTCAACGATCGAACCAACATCAAGGTCGTCTGCGAGTTCCACGATGCCTTGCCCGAGGATACCCTATGCAGTGTCATCCTGATTGCAGAGAAGTCCTTCGCCTACGACGTGAAGAATGAGAGGGTCACAGAGCAGTTTTAACAAGTTTTTTATCATCTATTTTCTTGCACAATAAGAAATTTTTAGTGCTAGCACAATCAGTTACAATGGCACAATACGAATTTCACTAGTTCAGATCAGTTACAAATGTCAATTTCATTAGTTATAAGTCACAATATCTTTTTTGCACTATAGCACGAGAGACAATCAGAAAATTTGCACAAAAAAATTTGTTGTTGTTTTTACACGTGAAAATTAACAATAATTTTTTTTTTATCGTTTCAGATGCTGTCGAAACATCAAAAACACATACACACACTAGAAAAAAGCATGCAACTTTATTTGTAACACACACATACATTCTCCATCTTCATCAAGAAAATATTATAATAAACATAATTATTTTTATCTATATCTCACAATAAAACTCTATATCCAAAAATATCACAACGTCAAATAACACTAGAGTCGTTAGTACACGTTGCATGCATTACGGAGGTCCTCTGTAGGGTTTCATGGAAGTTTGGGGGAAAAAAAAAAACACGTGAAACTCTACAGAGGTGCGGTAATCTAGAGCCGTAGCCATTAGAACCTTTTTGGGTTGGGCACCACGCACCCTGGCGAGGTTATAGGGGCCAGGCCTCCTAAAAACAACAATTATTATTTTGTTTTGTTTGTTTGTGTTACAATACATATGCGCGCGCACATGCGCGTGCGTGTGTGTGTGTGGGTGTGTGGCACATCGTTCCCCCGAGAGAGAGAGAGGTTTACAAAAGTCGCGATATACAAACATTGGCCCCCGGGAGTTGGAAAATTACGATATGGCGCATTCGCTCATTACTGTTCCCAGCTATAAGTTTTTCTCTCTCTCTAGCCCTTGCCAACTAAAAAAAAATATAGGTAGGAGTTGGCAACACTGCGAGAAAAAGGTTGCCAGCTCCTTGTTTTAGGTTAGGTTACCCCAAAAACCTTGGTGATTTTTTCGAGTAAGGAACTAGCAACACTGCGCTATCAAATAGAGCTCATGCCTTACGATAGAAATTAATTAAGGCGAGCTCACCACTTCAGCTCACCACAAGAGGGCGTAGAACTCTCTAAACTGGACTACTGACCAAAATCTTGATGTCCCCAATCCTATGTTTTGTATGTTTTTCCACGTGTCTTGACATCCAATGTATCCCTGCAAAGTTTGGTGGAGATCTCAGTATGTAGTTTTTGACCTTATATGGAACCTCCTATCTGAAAATTTGAAAATTCTTAAAAAATTCGTCCAAAATCTTGATGTCTCCAATCTCTTGTTTTGTACGTTTTTTCCACGTGTCTTGACATCCAATGTATCCCTGCGAAGTTTGGTGAAGATCTGAGTATGTAGTTTTTGACCTTATCTGGAACCTCCCATCTGAAAATTTGAAAATTCCTAAAAAATCCGTCCAAAATCTTGATGACCCCAATCTCTTGTTTTGTACGTTTTTTCGACGTGTCTTGACATCCAATGTATCCATGCAAAGTTTGGTGAATATCTGAGTATGTCGTTTTTGACCTTATCTGGAACCTCAAATCTGAAAATTTGAAAATTCTTAAAAAGTTCGTCGAAAATCTTGATGTCTCCAATCTCTTGTTTTGTACGTTTTTTCCACGTGTCTTGACATGCAAAGTATCCCTGCAACGTTTGGTGAAGATCTGAGTATGTAGTTTTTGACCTTATCTGGAACCTCCTATCTGAAAATTTGAAAATTCTTCAAAAATTCGTCCAAAATCTTGATGTCTCCAATCTCTTGTTTTGTACGTTTTTTCCACGTGTCTTGACATCCAATGTATCCCTGCAATGTTTGGTGAAGATCTGAGTATGTAGTTTTTGACCTTATATGGAACCTCCTATCTGAAAATTTGAAAATTCTTAAAAAATTTGACCAAAATCTTGATATCCCCAATCTCTTGTTTTGTACGTTTTTTCCACGTGTCTTGACATCCAATGTATCCCTGCAAAGTTTGGTGAAGATCTGAGTATGTAGTTTTTGACCTTATCTGGAACCTCCTATTTGAAAATTTGAAAATTCTTCAAAAATTCGTCCAAAATCTTGATGTCTCCAATCTCTTGTTTTGTACGTTTTTTCCACGTGTCTTGACATCCAATGTATCCCTGCAAAGTTTGGTGAAGATCTGAGTATGTAGTTTTTGACCTTATATGGAACCTCCTTTCTGAAAATTTGAAAATTCTTAAAAAATTTGTCCAAAATCTTGATGTCTCCAATCTCTTGTTTTGTACGTTTTTTCCACGTGTCTTGACATCCAATGTATCCCTGCAAAGTTTGGTGAAGATCTGAGTATGTAGTTTTTGACTTTATCTGGAACCTCCTTTCTGAAAATTTGAAAATTCTTAAAAAATTCGTCGAAAATCTTGATGTCTCCAATCTCTTGTTTTGTACGTTTTTTCCACGTGTCTTGACATCCAATTTATCCCTGCAATGTTTGGTGAAGATCTGAGTATGTAGTTTTTGAACTTATATGGAACCTCCTATCTGAAAATTTGAAAATTCTTAAAAAATTTGACCAAAATCTTGAGGTCTCCAATCTCTTGTTTTGTATGTTCTTTCCACGTGTCTTGACATCCAATGTATCCCTGCAAAGTTTGGTGAAGATCTGAGTATGTCGTTTTTGACCTTATCTGGAACATCCTTTCTGAAAATTTGAAAATTCTTAAAAAATTCGTCCAAAATCTTGATGTCTCCAATCTCTTGTTTTGTACGTTTTTTCCACGTGTCTTGACATCCAATGTATCCCTGCAAAGTTTGGTGAAGATCTGAGTATGTCGTTTTTGACCTTATCTGGAACCTCCCATCTGAAAATTTGAAAATTCTTAAAAAATCCGTCCAAAATCTTGATGTCTCCAATCTCTTGTTTTGTACGTTTTTTCCACGTGTCTTGACATCCAATGTATCCCTGCAAAGTTTGGTGAAGATCTGAGTAAGTCGTTTTTGACCTTATCTGGAACCTCCTATCTGAAAATTTGAAAATTCTTAAAAAATCCGTCCAAAATCTTGATGTCTCCAATCTCTTGTTTTGTACGTTTTTTCCACGTGTTTTGACATGCAAAGTATCCACGCAACGTTTGTTGAAGATCTGAGTATGTAGTTTTTGACCTTATATGGAACCTCCTATCTGAAAATTTGAAAATTCTTAAAAAATTTGACCAAAATCTTGATGTCCCCAATCCTATGTTCTGTTCGTTTTTTCCACGTGTCTTGACATCCAATGTATCCCTGCAAAGTTTGGTGAAGATCTGAGTATGTAGTTTTTGACCTTATATGGAACCTCCTATCTGAAAATTTGAAAATTCTTAAAAAATTCGTCCAAAATCTTGATGTCCCCAATCCTATGTTTTGTATGTTTTTCCACGTGTCTTGACATCCAATGTATCCCTGCAAAGTTTGGTGAAGATCTGAGTATGTAGTTTTTGACCTTATATGGAACATCCTATCTGAAAATTTGAAAATTATTAAAAAATTCGACCAAAATCTTGATGTCCCCAATCCTATGTTTTGTATGTTTTTTCCAAGTGTCTTGACATCCAATGTATCCCTGCAATGTTTGGTGAAGATCTAAGTATGTAGTTTTTGACCTTATATGGAACCTCTTATCTGAAAATTTGAAAATTCTTAAAAAATTTGACCAAAATCTTGATATCCCCAATCCTATGTTTTGTATGTTTTTTCCACGTGTCTTGACATCCAATGTATCCCTGCAAAGTTTGGTGAAGATCTGAGTATGTAGTTTTTGACCTTATCTGGAACCTCCCATCTGAAAATTTGAAAATTCTTAAAAAATCCGTCCAAAATCTTGATTACCCCAATCCCTTGTTTTGTACGTTTTTTCCACGTGTCTTGACATCCAATGTATCCCTGCAAAGTTTGGTGAAGATCTGAGTATGTAGTTTTTGACCTTATCTGGAACCTCCTATCTGAAAATTTGAAAATTTTTAAAAAATTCGTCCAAAATCTTGATGTCTCCAATCCCTTGTTTTGTACGTTTTTTCCACGTGTCTTGACATCCAATGTATCCCTGCAATGTTTGGTGAAGATCTGAGTATGTAGTTTTTGACCTTATATGGAACCTCCTATCTGAAAATTTGAAAATTCTTAAAAAATTTGACCAAAATCTTGATGTCTCCAATCTCTTGTTTGTACGTTTTTTCCACGTGTCTTGACATCCAATGTATCCCTGCAATGTTTGGTGAAGATCTGAGTATGTAGTTTTTGACCTTATCTGGAACCTCCCATCTGAAAATTTGAAAATTCCTAAAAAATCCGTCCAAAATCTTGATGACCCCAATCCTATGTTTTGTATGTTTTTCCACGTGTCTTGACATCCAATGTATCCCTGCAAAGTTTGGTGAAGATCTGAGTATGTCGTTTTTGACCTTATCTGGAACATCCTTTCTGAAAATTTGAAAATTCTTAAAAAATTCGTCCAAAATCTTGATGTCTCCAATCTCTTGTTTTGTACGTTTTTCCCACGTGTCTTGACATCCAATGTATCCCTGCAAAGTTTGGTGAAGATCTGAGTATGTAGTTTTTGACCTTATCTGGAACCTCCTATCTGAATATTTGAAAATTTTGAAAAAATTCGTCCAAAATCTTGATGTCTCCAATCTCTTGTTTTGTACGTTTTTTCCACGTGTCTTGACATCCAATGTATCCCTGCAATGTTTGGTGAAGGTCTGAGTATGTAGTTTTTGACCTTATATGGAACCTCCTTTCTGAAAATTTGAAAATTCTTAAAAAATTCGACCAAAATCTTGATGTCTCCAATCCCTTGTTTTGTACGTTTTTTCCACGTGTCTTGACATCCAATGTATCCCTGCAAAGTTTTGTGAAGATCTGAGTATGTCGTTTTTGACCTTATCTGGAACCTCCCATCTGAAAATTTGAAAATTCTTAAAAAATCCGTCCAAAATCTTGACGACCCCATTCTTTTGTTTTGTACGTTTTTTCCACGTGTCTTGAAATCCAATGTATCCCTGCAAAGTTTGGTGAAGATCTGAGTATGTAGTTTTTGACCTTATATGGAACCTATCTGAAAATTTGAAAATTCTTAAAAAATTCGACCAAAATCTTGATGTCCCCAATCCTATGTCTTGTATGTTTTTTCCACGTGTCTTGACATCCAATGTATCCCTGCAAAGTTTGGTGAAGATCTGAGTATGTAGTTTTTGACCTTATATGGAACATCCTATCTGAAAATTTGAAAATTATTAAAAAATTCGACCAAAATCTTGATGTCCCCAATCCTATGTTTTGTATGTTTTTCCACGTGTCTTGACATCCAATGTATCCCTGCAAAGTTTGGTGGAGATCTGAGTATGTAGTTTTTGACCTTATATGGAACCTCCTATCTGAAAATTTGAAAATTCTTAAAAAATTCGTCCAAAATCTTGATGTCTCCAATCTCTTGTTTTGTACGTTTTTTCCACGTGTCTTGACATCCAATGTATCCCTGCAAATTTTGGTGAAGATCTGAGTATGTAGTTTTTGACCTTATCTGGAACCTCCCATCTGAAAATTTGAAAATTCCTAAAAAATCCGTCCAAAATTTTGATGACCCCAATCTCTTGTTTTGTACGTTTTTTCCACGTGTCTTGACATCCAATGTATCCCTGCAAAGTTTGGTGAAGATCTGAGTATGTAGTTTTTGACCTTATATGGAACCTCCTTTGTGAAAATTTGAAAATTCTTAAAAAATTCGTCCAAAATCTTGATGTTTCCAATCTCTTGTTTTGTACGTTTTTTCCACGTGTCTTGACATCCAATGTATCCCTGCAAAGTTTGGTGAAGATCTGAGTATGTAGTTTTTGACCTTACAAGAACCTCCTTTCTGAAAATTTGAAAATTCTTAAAAAATTCGTCCAAAATCTTGATGTCCCCAATCCTATGTTTTGTATGTTTTTTCCACGTGTCTTGACATCCAATGTATCCATGCAAAGTTTGGTGAATATCTGAGTATGTCGTTTTTGACCTTATCTGGAACCTCCCATCTGAAAATTTGAAAATTCTTAAAAAGTTCGTCGAAAATCTTGATGTCTCCAATCTCTTGTTTTGTACGTTTTTTCCACGTGTCTTGACATCCAATGTATCCCTGCAATGTTTGGTGAAGATCTGAGTATGTAGTTTTTGACCTTATATGGAACCTCCTATCTGAAAATTTGAAAATTCTTAAAAAATTTGACCAAAATCTTGATATCCCCAATCTCTTGTTTTGTACGTTTTTTCCACGTGTCTTGACATCCAATGTATCCCTGCAAAGTTTGGTGAAGATCTGAGTATGTAGTTTTTGACCTTATCTGGAACCTCCCATCTGAAAATTTGAAAATTCCTAAAAAATCCGTCCAAAATCTTGATGACCCCAATCTCTTGTTTTGTACGTTTTTTCCACGTGTCTTGACATCCAATGTATCCCTGCAAAGTTTGGTGAAGATCTGAGTATGTAGTTTTTGACCTTATATGGAACATCCTTTCTGAAAATTTGAAAATTCTTAAAAAATTTGTCCAAAATCTTGATGTCTCCAATCTCTTGTTTTGTACGTTTTTTCCACGTGTCTTGACATCCAATGTATCCCTGCAAAGTTTGGTGAAGATCTGAGTATGTAGTTTTTGACCTTATATGGAACCTCATATCTGAAAATTTGAAAATTCTTAAAAAATTCGTCGAAAATCTTGATGTCTCCAATCTCTTGTTTTGTACGATTTTTCCACGTGTCTTGACATGCAAAGTATCCCTGCAACGTTTGGTGAAGATCTGAGTATGTAGTTTTTGACTTTATCTGGAACCTCCTATTTGAAAATTTGAAAATTCTTCAAAAATTCGTCCAAAATCTTGATGTCTCCAATCTCTTGTTTTGTACGTTTTTTCCACGTGTCTTGACATCCAATGTATCCCTGCAAAGTTTGGTGAAGATCTGAGTATGTAGTTTTTTACTTTATCTGGAACATCCTATCTGAAAATTTGAAAATTTTTAAAAAATTTGTCCAAAATCTTGATGTCTCCAATCTCTTGTTTTGTACGTTTTTTCCACGTGTCTTGACATCCAATTTATCCCTGCAATGTTTGGTGAAGATCTGAGTATGTAGTTTTTGACCTTATATGGAACCTCCTATCTGAAAATTTGAAAATTCTTAAAAAATTTGACCAAAATCTTGATGTCTCCAATCTCTTGTTTTGTATGTTCTTTCCACGTGTCTTGACATCCAATGTATCCCTGCAAAGTTTGGTGAAGATCTGAGTATGTCGTTTTTGACCTTATCTGGAACATCCTTTCTGAAAATTTGAAAATTCTTAAAAAATTCGTCCAAAATCTTGATGTCTCCAATCTCTTGTTTTGTACGTTTTTTCCACGTGTCTTGACATCCAATGTATCCCTGCAAAGTTTGGTGAAGATCTGAGTATGTCGTTTTTGACCTTATCTGGAACCTCCCATCTGAAAATTTGAAAATTCTTAAAAAATCCGTCCAAAATCTTGATGTCTCCAATCTCTTGTTTTGTACGTTTTTTCCACGTGTCTTGACATCCAATGTATCCCTGCAAAGTTTGGTGAAGATCTGAGTAAGTCGTTTTTCACCTTATCTGGAACCTCCTATCTGAAAATTTGAAAATTCTTAAAAAATCCGTCCAAAATCTTGATGTCTCCAATCTCTTGTTTTGTACGTTTTTTCCACGTGTTTTGACATGCAAAGTATCCACGCAACGTTTGTTGAAGATCTGAGTATGTAGTTTTTGACCTTATATGGAACCTCCTATCTGAAAATTTGAAAATTCTTAAAAAATTTGACCAAAATCTTGATGTCCCCAATCCTATGTTCTGTTCGTTTTTTCCACGTGTCTTGACATCCAATGTATCCCTGCAAAGTTTGGTGAAGATCTGAGTATGTAGTTTTTGACCTTATATGGAACCTCCTATCTGAAAATTTGAAAATTCTTAAAAAATTCGTCCAAAATCTTGATGTCTCCAATCTCTTGTTTTGTACGTTTTTTCCACGTGTCTTGACATCCAATGTATCCCTGCAATGTTTGGTGAAGATCTAAGTATGTAGTTTTTGACCTTATATGGAACCTCTTATCTGAAAATTTGAAAATTCTTAAAAAATTTGACCAAAATCTTGATATCCCCAATCCTATGTTTTGTATGTTTTTTCCACGTGTCTTGACATCCAATGTATCCCTGCAAAGTTTGGTGAAGATCTGAGTATGTAGTTTTTGACCTTATCTGGAACCTCCCATCTGAAAATTTGAAAATTCTTAAAAAATCCGTCCAAAATCTTGATTACCCCAATCCCTTGTTTTGTACGTTTTTTCCACGTGTCTTGACATCCAATGTATCCCTGCAAAGTTTGGTGAAGATCTGAGTATGTAGTTTTTGACCTTATCTGGAACCTCCTATCTGAAAATTTGAAAATTTTTAAAAAATTCGTCCAAAATCTTGATGTCTCCAATCCCTTGTTTTGTACGTTTTTTCCACGTGTCTTGACATCCAATGTATCCCTGCAATGTTTGGTGAAGATCTGAGTATGTAGTTTTTGACCTTATATGGAACCTCCTATCTGAAAATTTGAAAATTCTTAAAAAATTTGACCAAAATCTTGATGTCTCCAATCTCTTGTTTGTACGTTTTTTCCACGTGTCTTGACATCCAATGTATCCCTGCAATGTTTGGTGAAGATCTGAGTATGTAGTTTTTGACCTTATCTGGAACCTCCCATCTGAAAATTTGAAAATTCCTAAAAAATCCGTCCAAAATCTTGATGACCCCAATCCTATGTTTTGTATGTTTTTCCACGTGTCTTGACATCCAATGTATCCCTGCAAAGTTTGGTGAAGATCTGAGTATGTCGTTTTTGACCTTATCTGGAACATCCTTTCTGAAAATTTGAAAATTCTTAAAAAATTCGTCCAAAATCTTGATGTCTCCAATCTCTTGTTTTGTACGTTTTTCCCACGTGTCTTGACATCCAATGTATCCCTGCAAAGTTTGGTGAAGATCTGAGTATGTAGTTTTTGACCTTATCTGGAACCTCCTATCTGAATATTTGAAAATTTTGAAAAAATTCGTCCAAAATCTTGATGTCTCCAATCTCTTGTTTTGTACGTTTTTTCCACGTGTCTTGACATCCAATGTATCCCTGCAATGTTTGGTGAAGGTCTGAGTATGTAGTTTTTGACCTTATATGGAACCTCCTTTCTGAAAATTTGAAAATTCTTAAAAAATTCGACCAAAATCTTGATGTCTCCAATCCCTTGTTTTGTACGTTTTTTCCACGTGTCTTGACATCCAATGTATCCCTGCAAAGTTTTGTGAAGATCTGAGTATGTCGTTTTTGACCTTATCTGGAACCTCCCATCTGAAAATTTGAAAATTCTTAAAAAATCCGTCCAAAATCTTGATGACCCCATTCTCTTGTTTTGTACGTTTTTTCCACGTGTCTTGAAATCCAATGTATCCCTGGAAAGTTTGGTGAAGATCTGAGTATGTAGTTTTTGACCTTATATGGAACCTATCTGAAAATTTGAAAATTCTTAAAAAAATCGACCAAAATCTTGATGTCCCCAATCCTATGTCTTGTATGTTTTTTCCACGTGTCTTGACATCCAATGTATCCCTGCAAAGTTTGGTGAAGATCTGAGTATGTAGTTTTTGACCTTATATGGAACATCCTATCTGAAAATTTGAAAATTATTAAAAAATTCGACCAAAATCTTGATGTCCCCAATCCTATGTTTTGTATGTTTTTCCACGTGTCTTGACATCCAATGTATCCCTGCAAAGTTTGGTGGAGATCTGAGTATGTAGTTTTTGACCTTATATGGAACCTCCTATCTGAAAATTTGAAAATTCTTAAAAAATTCGTCCAAAATCTTGATGTCTCCAATCTCTTGTTTTGTACGTTTTTTCCACGTGTCTTGACATCCAATGTATCCCTGCAAATTTTGGTGAAGATCTGAGTATGTAGTTTTTGACCTTATCTGGAACCTCCCATCTGAAAATTTGAAAATTCCTAAAAAATCCGTCCAAAATTTTGATGACCCCAATCTCTTGTTTTGTACGTTTTTTCCACGTGTCTTGACATCCAATGTATCCCTGCAAAGTTTGGTGAAGATCTGAGTATGTAGTTTTTGACTTTATCTGGAACATCCTAACTGAAAATTTGAAAATTTTTAAAAAATTTGTCCAAAATCTTGATGTCTCCAATCTCTTGTTTTGTACGTTTTTTCCACGTGTCTTGACATCCAATTTATCCCTGCAATGTTTGGTGAAGATCTGAGTATGTAGTTTTTGACCTTATATGGAACCTCCTATCTGAAAATTTGAAAATTCTTAAAAAATTTGACCAAAATCTTGATGTCTCCAATCTCTTGTTTTGTATGTTCTTTCCACGTGTCTTGACATCCAATGTATCCCTGCAAAGTTTGGTGAAGATCTGAGTATGTCGTTTTTGACCTTATCTGGAACATCCTTTCTGAAAATTTGAAAATTCTTAAAAAATTCGTCCAAAATCTTGATGTCTCCAATCTCTTGTTTTGTACGTTTTTTCCACGTGTCTTGACATCCAATGTATCCCTGCAAAGTTTGGTGAAGATCTGAGTATGTCGTTTTTGACCTTATCTGGAACCTCCCATCTGAAAATTTGAAAATACTTAAAAAATCCGTCCAAAATCTTGATGTCTCCAATCTCTTGTTTTGTACGTTTTTTCCACGTGTCTTGACATCCAATGTATCCCTGCAAAGTTTGGTGAAGATCTGAGTAAGTCGTTTTTGACCTTATCTGGAACCTCCTATCTGAAAATTTGAAAATTCTTAAAAAATCCGTCCAAAATCTTGATGTCTCCAATCTCTTGTTTTGTACGTTTTTTCCACGTGTTTTGACATGCAAAGTATCCACGCAACGTTTGTTGAAGATCTGAGTATGTAGTTTTTGACCTTATATGGAACCTCCTATCTGAAAATTTGAAAATTCTTAAAAAATTTGACCAAAATCTTGATGTCCCCAATCCTATGTTCTGTTCGTTTTTTCCACGTGTCTTGACATCCAATGTATCCCTGCAAAGTTTGGTGAAGATCTGAGTATGTAGTTTTTGACTTTATCTGGAACATCCTAACTGAAAATTTGAAAATTTTTAAAAAATTTGTCCAAAATCTTGATGTCTCCAATCTCTTGTTTTGTACGTTTTTTCCACGTGTCTTGACATCCAATTTATCCCTGCAATGTTTGGTGAAGATCTGAGTATGTAGTTTTTGACCTTATATGGAACCTTCTATCTGAAAATTTGAAAATTCTTAAAAAATTTGACCAAAATCTTGATGTCTCCAATCTCTTGTTTTGTATGTTCTTTCCACGTGTCTTGACATCCAATGTATCCCTGCAAAGTTTGGTGAAGATCTGAGTATGTCGTTTTTGACCTTATCTGGAACATCCTTTCTGAAAATTTGAAAATTCTTAAAAAATTCGTCCAAAATCTTGATGTCTCCAATCTCTTGTTTTGTACGTTTTTTCCACGTGTCTTGACATCCAATGTATCCCTGCAAAGTTTGGTGAAGATCTGAGTATGTCGTTTTTGACCTTATCTGGAACCTCCCATCTGAAAATTTGAAAATTCTTAAAAAATCCGTCCAAAATCTTGATGTCTTAAATTTCTTGTTTTGTACGTTTTTTCCACGTGTCTTGACATCCAATGTATCCCTGCAAAGTTTGGTGAAGATCTGAGTAAGTCGTTTTTGACCTTATCTGGAACCTCCTATCTGAAAATTTGAAAATTCTTAAAAAATCCGTCCAAAATCTTGATGTCTCCAATCTCTTGTTTTGTACGTTTTTTCCACGTGTTTTGACATGCAAAGTATCCACGCAACGTTTGTTGAAGATCTGAGTATGTAGTTTTTGACCTTATATGGAACCTCCTATCTGAAAATTTGAAAATTCTTAAAAAAATTTGACCAAAATCTTGATGTCCCCAATCCTATGTTCTGTTCGTTTTTTCCACGTGTCTTGACATCCAATGTATCCCTGCAAAGTTTGGTGAAGATCTGAGTATGTAGTTTTTGACCTTATATGGAACCTCCTATCTGAAAATTTGAAAATTCTTAAAAAATTCGTCCAAAATCTTGATGTCTCCAATCTCTTGTTTTGTACGTTTTTTCCACGTGTCTTGACATCCAATGTATCCCTGCAATGTTTGGTGAAGATCTAAGTATGTAGTTTTTGACCTTATATGGAACCTCTTATCTGAAAATTTGAAAATTCTTAAAAAATTTGACCAAAATCTTGATATCCCCAATCCTATGTTTTGTATGTTTTTTCCACGTGTCTTGACATCCAATGTATCCCTGCAAAGTTTGGTGAAGATCTGAGTATGTAGTTTTTGACCTTATCTGGAACCTCCCATCTGAAAATTTGAAAATTCTTAAAAAATCCTTCCAAAATCTTGATTACCCCAATCCCTTGTTTTGTACGTTTTTTCCACGTGTCTTGACATCCAATGTATCCCTGCAAAGTTTGGTGAAGATCTGAGTATGTAGTTTTTGACCTTATCTGGAACCTCCTATCTGAAAATTTGAAAATTTTTAAAAAATTCGTCCAAAATCTTGATGTCTCCAATCCCTTGTTTTGTACGTTTTTTCCACGTGTCTTGACATCCAATGTATCCCTGCAATGTTTGGTGAAGATCTGAGTATGTAGTTTTTGACCTTATATGGAACCTCCTATCTGAAAATTTGAAAATTCTTAAAAAATTTGACCAAAATCTTGATGTCTCCAATCTCTTGTTTGTACGTTTTTTCCACGTGTCTTGACATCCAATGTATCCCTGCAATGTTTGGTGAAGATCTGAGTATGTAGTTTTTGACCTTATCTGGAACCTCCCATCTGAAAATTTGAAAATTCCTAAAAAATCCGTCCAAAATCTTGATGACCCCAATCCTATGTTTTGTATGTTTTTCCACGTGTCTTGACATCCAATGTATCCCTGCAAAGTTTGGTGAAGATCTGAGTATGTCGTTTTTGACCTTATCTGGAACATCCTTTCTGAAAATTTGAAAATTCTTAAAAAATTCGTCCAAAATCTTGATGTCTCCAATCTCTTGTTTTGTACGTTTTTCCCACGTGTCTTGACATCCAATGTATCCCTGCAAAGTTTGGTGAAGATCTGAGTATGTAGTTTTTGACCTTATCTGGAACCTCCTATCTGAATATTTGAAAATTTTGAAAAAATTCGTCCAAAATCTTGATGTCTCCAATCTCTTGTTTTGTACGTTTTTTCCACGTGTCTTGACATCCAATGTATCCCTGCAATGTTTGGTGAAGGTCTGAGTATGTAGTTTTTGACCTTATATGGAACCTCCTTTCTGAAAATTTGAAAATTCTTAAAAAATTCGACCAAAATCTTGATGTCTCCAATCCCTTGTTTTGTACGTTTTTTCCACGTGTCTTGACATCCAATGTATCCCTGCAAAGTTTTGTGAAGATCTGAGTATGTCGTTTTTGACCTTATCTGGAACCTCCCATCTGAAAATTTGAAAATTCTTAAAAAATCCGTCCAAAATCTTGATGACCCCATTCTCTTGTTTTGTACGTTTTTTCCACGTGTCTTGAAATCCAATGTATCCCTGCAAAGTTTGGTGAAGATCTGAGTATGTAGTTTTTGACCATATATGGAACCTATCTGAAAATTTGAAAATTCTTAAAAAATTCGACCAAAATCTTGATGTCCCCAATCCTATGTCTTGTATGTTTTTTCCACGTGTCTTGACATCCAATGTATCCCTGCAAAGTTTGGTGAAGATCTGAGTATGTAGTTTTTGACCTTATATGGAACATCCTATCTGAAAATTTGAAAATTATTAAAAAATTCGACCAAAATCTTGATGTCCCCAATCCTATGTTTTGTATGTTTTTCCACGTGTCTTGACATCCAATGTATCCCTGCAAAGTTTGGTGGAGATCTGAGTATGTAGTTTTTGACCTTATATGGAACCTCCTATCTGAAAATTTGAAAATTCTTAAAAAATTCGTCCAAAATCTTGATGTCTCCAATCTCTTGTTTTGTACGTTTTTTCCACGTGTCTTGACATCCAATGTATCCCTGCAAATTTTGGTGAAGATCTGAGTATGTAGTTTTTGACCTTATCTGGAACCTCCCATCTGAAAATTTGAAAATTCCTAAAAAATCCGTCCAAAATTTTGATGACCCCAATCTCTTGTTTTGTACGTTTTTTCCACGTGTCTTGACATCCAATGTATCCCTGCAAAGTTTGGTGAAGATCTGAGTATGTAGTTTTTGACCTTATATGGAACCTCCTTTGTGAAAATTTGAAAATTCTTAAAAAATTCGTCCAAAATCTTGATGTTTCCAATCTCTTGTTTTGTACGTTTTTTCCACGTGTCTTGACATCCAATGTATCCCTGCAAAGTTTGGTGAAGATCTGAGTATGTAGTTTTTGACCTTACAAGAACCTCCTTTCTGAAAATTTGAAAATTCTTAAAAAATTCGTCCAAAATCTTGATGTCCCCAATCCTATGTTTTGTATGTTTTTTCCACGTGTCTTGACATCCAATGTATCCATGCAAAGTTTGGTGAATATCTGAGTATGTCGTTTTTGACCTTATCTGGAACCTCCCATCTGAAAATTTGAAAATTCTTAAAAAGTTCGTCGAAAATCTTGATGTCTCCAATCTCTTGTTTTGTACGTTTTTTCCACGTGTCTTGACATGCAGAGTATCCCTGCAACGTTTGGTGAAGATCTGAGTATGTAGTTTTTGACCTTATCTGGAACCTCCTATCTGAAAATTTGAAAATTCTTCAAAAATTCGTCCAAAATCTTGATGTCTCCAATCTCTTGTTTTGTACGTTTTTTCCACGTGTCTTGACATCCAATGTATCCCTGCAATGTTTCGTGAAGATCTGAGTATGTAGTTTTTGACCTTATATGGAACCTCCTATCTGAAAATTTGAAAATTCTTAAAAAATTCGTCCAAAATCTTGATGTCTCCAATCTCTTGTTTTGTACGTTTTTTCCACGTTTCTTGACATCCAATGTATCCCTGCAATGTTTGGTGAAGATCTAAGTATGTAGTTTTTGACCTTATATGGAACCTCTTATCTGAAAATTTGAAAATTCTTAAAAAATTTGACCAAAATCTTGATATCCCCAATCCTATGTTTTGTATGTTTTTTCCACGTGTCTTGACATCCAATGTATCCCTGCAAAGTTTGGTGAAGATCTGAGTATGTAGTTTTTGACCTTATCTGGAACCTCCCATCTGAAAATTTGAAAATTCTTAAAAAATCCGTCCAAAATCTTGATTACCCCAATCCCTTGTTTTGTACGTTTTTTCCACGTGTCTTGACATCCAATGTATCCCTGCAAAGTTTGGTGAAGATCTGAGTATGTAGTTTTTGACCTTATCTGGAACCTCCTATCTGAAAATTTGAAAATTTTTAAAAAATTCGTCCAAAATCTTGATGTCTCCAATCCCTTGTTTTGTACGTTTTTTCCACGTGTCTTGACATCCAATGTATCCCTGCAATGTTTGGTGAAGATCTGAGTATGTAGTTTTTGACCTTATATGGAACCTCCTATCTGAAAATTTGAAAATTCTTAAAAAATTTGACCAAAATCTTGATGTCTCCAATCTCTTGTTTGTACGTTTTTTCCACGTGTCTTGACATCCAATGTATCCCTGCAATGTTTGGTGAAGATCTGAGTAAGTAGTTTTTGACCTTATCTGGAACCTCCCATCTGAAAATTAGAAAATTCCTAAAAAATCCGTCCAAAATCTTGATGACCCCAATCCTATGTTTTGTATGTTTTTCCACGTGTCTTGACATCCAATGTATCCCTGCAAAGTTTGGTGAAGATCTGAGTATGTCGTTTTTGACCTTATCTGGAACATCCTTTCTGAAAATTTGAAAATTCTTAAAAAATTCGTCCAAAATCTTGATGTCTCCAATCTCTTGTTTTGTACGTTTTTTCCACGTGTCTTGACATCCAATGTATCCCTGCAAATTTTGGTGAAGATCTGAGTATGTAGTTTTTGACCTTATCTGGAACCTCCCATCTGAAAATTTGAAAATTCCTAAAAAATCCGTCCAAAATTTTGATGACCCCAATCTCTTGTTTTGTACGTTTTTTCCACGTGTCTTGACATCCAATGTATCCCTGCAAAGTTTGGTGAAGATCTGAGTATGTAGTTTTTGACCTTATCTGGAACCTCCTATCTGAAAATTTGAAAATTTTTAAAAAATTCGTCCAAAATCTTGATGTCTCCAATCCCTTGTTTTGTACGTTTTTTCCACGTGTCTTGACATCCAATGTATCCCTGCAATGTTTGGTGAAGATCTGAGTATGTAGTTTTTGACCTTATATGGAACCTCCTATCTGAAAATTTGAAAATTCTTAAAAAATTTGACCAAAATCTTGATGTCTCCAATCTCTTGTTTGTACGTTTTTTCCACGTGTCTTGACATCCAATGTATCCCTGCAATGTTTGGTGAAGATCTGAGTAAGTAGTTTTTGACCTTATCTGGAACCTCCCATCTGAAAATTAGAAAATTCCTAAAAAATCCGTCCAAAATCTTGATGACCCCAATCCTATGTTTTGTATGTTTTTCCACGTGTCTTGACATCCAATGTATCCCTGCAAAGTTTGGTGAAGATCTGAGTATGTCGTTTTTGACCTTATCTGGAACATCCTTTCTGAAAATTTGAAAATTCTTAAAAAATTCGTCCAAAATCTTGATGTCTCCAATCTCTTGTTTTGTACGTTTTTTCCACGTGTCTTGACATCCAATGTATCCCTGCAAATTTTGGTGAAGATCTGAGTATGTAGTTTTTGACCTTATCTGGAACCTCCCATCTGAAAATTTGAAAATTCCTAAAAAATCCGTCCAAAATTTTGATGACCCCAATCTCTTGTTTTGTACGTTTTTTCCACGTGTCTTGACATCCAATGTATCCCTGCAAAGTTTGGTGAAGATCTGAGTATGTAGTTTTTGACTTTATCTGGAACATCCTAACTGAAAATTTGAAAATTTTTAAAAAATTTGTCCAAAATCTTGATGTCTCCAATCTCTTGTTTTGTACGTTTTTTCCACGTGTCTTGACATCCAATTTATCCCTGCAATGTTTGGTGAAGATCTGAGTATGTAGTTTTTGACCTTATATGGAACCTCCTATCTGAAAATTTGAAAATTCTTAAAAAATTTGACCAAAATCTTGATGTCTCCAATCTCTTGTTTTGTATGTTCTTTCCACGTGTCTTGACATCCAATGTATCCCTGCAAAGTATGGTGAAGATCTGAGTATGTCGTTTTTGACCTTATCTGGAACATCCTTTCTGAAAATTTGAAAATTCTTAAAAAATTCGTCCAAAATCTTGATGTCTCCAATCTCTTGTTTTGTACGTTTTTTCCACGTGTCTTGACATCCAATGTATCCCTGCAAAGTTTGGTGAAGATCTGAGTATGTCGTTTTTGATCTTATCTGGAACCTCCCATCTGAAAATTTGAAAATTCTTAAAAAATCCGTCCAAAATCTTGATGTCTCCAATCTCTTGTTTTGTACGTTTTTTCCACGTGTCTTGACATCCAATGTATCCCTGCAAAGTTTGGTGAAGATCTGAGTAAGTCGTTTTTGACCTTATCTGGAACCTCCTATCTGAAAATTTGAAAATTCCTTAAAAAATCCGTCCAAAATCTTGATGTCTCCAATCTCTTGTTTTGTACGTTTTTTCCACGTGTTTTGACATGCAAAGTATCCACGCAACGTTTGTTGAAGATCTGAGTATGTAGTTTTTGACCTTATATGGAACCTCCTATCTGAAAATTTGAAAATTCCTAAAAAATCCGTCCAAAATTTTGATGACCCCAATCTCTTGTTTTGTACGTTTTTTCCACGTGTCTTGACATCCAATGTATCCCTGCAAAGTTTGGTGAAGATCTGAGTATGTAGTTTTTGACTTTATCTGGAACATCCTAACTGAAAATTTGAAAATTTTTAAAAAATTTGTCCAAAATCTTGATGTCTCCAATCTCTTGTTTTGTACGTTTTTTCCACGTGTCTTGACATCCAATTTATCCCTGCAATGTTTGGTGAAGATCTGAGTATGTAGTTTTTGACCTTATATGGAACCTCCTATCTGAAAATTTGAAAATTCTTAAAAAATTTGACCAAAATCTTGATGTCTCCAATCTCTTGTTTTGTATGTTCTTTCCACGTGTCTTGACATCCAATGTATCCCTGCAAAGTTTGGTGAAGATCTGAGTATGTCGTTTTTGACCTTATCTGGAACATCCTTTCTGAAAATTTGAAAATTCTTAAAAAATTCGTCCAAAATCTTGATGTCTCCAATCTCTTGTTTTGTACGTTTTTTCCACGTGTCTTGACATCCAATGTATCCCTGCAAAGTTTGGTGAAGATCTGAGTATGTCGTTTTTGACCTTATCTGGAACCTCCCATCTGAAAATTTGAAAATTCTTAAAAAATCCGTCCAAAATCTTGATGTCTCCAATCTCTTGTTTTGTACGTTTTTTCCACGTGTCTTGACATCCAATGTATCCCTGCAATGTTTGGTGAAGATCTAAGTATGTAGTTTTTGACCTTATATGGAACCTCTTATCTGAAAATTTGAAAATTCTTAAAAAATTTGACCAAAATCTTGATATCCCCAATCCTATGTTTTGTATGTTTTTTCCACGTGTCTTGACATCCAATGTATCCCTGCAAAGTTTGGTGAAGATCTGAGTATGTAGTTTTTGACCTTATCTGGAACCTCCCATCTGAAAATTTGAAAATTCTTAAAAAATCCGTCCAAAATCTTGATTACCCCAATCCCTTGTTTTGTACGTTTTTTCCACGTGTCTTGACATCCAATGTATCCCTGCAAAGTTTGGTGAAGATCTCAGTATGTAGTTTTTGACCTTATCTGGAACCTCCTATCTGAAAATTTGAAAATTTTTAAAAAATTCGTCCAAAATCTTGATGTCTCCAATCCCTTGTTTTGTACGTTTTTTCCACGTGTCTTGACATCCAATGTATCCCTGCAATGTTTGGTGAAGATCTGAGTATGTAGTTTTTGACCTTATATGGAACCTCCTATCTGAAAATTTGAAAATTCTTAAAAAATTTGACCAAAATCTTGATGTCTCCAATCTCTTGTTTGTACGATTTTTCCACGTGTCTTGACATCCAATGTATCCCTGCAATGTTTGGTGAAGATCTGAGTATGTAGTTTTTGACCTTATCTGGAACCTCCCATCTGAAAATTTGAAAATTCCTAAAAAATCCGTCCAAAATCTTGATGACCCCAATCCTATGTTTTGTATGTTTTTCCACGTGTCTTGACATCCAATGTATCCCTGCAAAGTTTGGTGAAGATCTGAGTATGTCGTTTTTGACCTTATCTGGAACATCCTTTCTGAAAATTTGAAAATTCTTAAAAAATTCGTCCAAAATCTTGATGTCTCCAATCTCTTGTTTTGTACGTTTTTCCCACGTGTCTTGACATCCAATGTATCCCTGCAAAGTTTGGTGAAGATCTGAGTATGTAGTTTTTGACCTTATCTGGAACCTCCTATCTGAATATTTGAAAATTTTGAAAAAATTCGTCCAAAATCTTGATGCCTCCAATCTCTTGTTTTGTACGTTTTTTCCACGTGTCTTGACATACAATGTATCCCTGCAATGTTTGGTGAAGGTCTGAGTATGTAGTTTTTGACCTTATATGGAACCTCCTTTCTGAAAATTTGAAAATTCTTAAAAAATTCGAAAAAAATCTTGATGTCTCCAATCCCTTGTTTTGTACGTTTTTTCCACGTGTCTTGACATCCAATGTATCCCTGCAAAGTTTTGTGAAGATCTGAGTATGTCGTTTTTGACCTTATCTGGAACCTCCCATCTGAAAATTTGAAAATTCTTAAAAAATCCGTCCAAAATCTTGATGACCCCATTCTCTTGTTTTGTACGTTTTTTCCACGTGTCTTGAAATCCAATGTATCCCTGGAAAGTTTGGTGAAGATCTGAGTATGTAGTTTTTGACCTTATATGGAACCTATCTGAAAATTTGAAAATTCTTAAAAAATTCGACCAAAATCTTGATGTCCCCAATCCTATGTCTTGTATGTTTTTTCCACGTGTCTTGACATCCAATGTATCCCTGCAAAGTTTGGTGAAGATCTGAGTATGTAGTTTTTGACCTTATATGGAACATCCTATCTGAAAATTTGAAAATTATTAAAAAATTCGACCAAAATCTTGATGTCCCCAATCCTATGTTTTGTATGTTTTTCCACGTGTCTTGACATCCAATGTATCCCTGCAAAGTTTGGTGGAGATCTGAGTATGTAGTTTTTGACCTTATATGGAACCTCCTATCTGAAAATTTGAAAATTCTTAAAAAATTCGTCCAAAATCTTGATGTCTCCAATCTCTTGTTTTGTACGTTTTTTCCACGTGTCTTGACATCCAATGTATCCCTGCAAATTTTGGTGAAGATCTGAGTATGTAGTTTTTGACCTTATCTGGAACCTCCCATCTGAAAATTTGAAAATTCCTAAAAAATCCGTCCAAAATTTTGATGACCCCAATCTCTTGTTTTGTACGTTTTTTCCACGTGTCTTGACATCCAATGTATCCCTGCAAAGTTTGGTGAAGATCTGAGTATGTAGTTTTTGACTTTATCTGGAACATCCTAACTGAAAATTTGAAAATTTTTAAAAAATTTGTCCAAAATCTTGATGTCTCCAATCTCTTGTTTTGTACGTTTTTTCCACGTGTCTTGACATCCAATTTATCCCTGCAATGTTTGGTGAAGATCTGAGTATGTAGTTTTTGACCTTATATGGAACCTCCTATCTGAAAATTTGAAAATTCTTAAAAAATTTGACCAAAATCTTGATGTCTCCAATCTCTTGTTTTGTATGTTCTTTCCACGTGTCTTGACATCCAATGTATCCCTGCAAAGTTTGGTGAAGATCTGAGTATGTCGTTTTTGACCTTATCTGGAACATCCTTTCTGAAAATTTGAAAATTCTTAAAAAATTCGTCCAAAATCTTGATGTCTCCAATCTCTTGTTTTGTACGTTTTTTCCACGTGTCTTGACATCCAATGTATCCCTGCAAAGTTTGGTGAAGATCTGAGTATGTCGTTTTTGACCTTATCTGGAACCTCCCATCTGAAAATTTGAAAATTCTTAAAAAATCCGTCCAAAATCTTGATGTCTCCAATCTCTTGTTTTGTGCGTTTTTTCCACGTGTCTTGACATCCAATGTAAGTAGTTGTATTTACGGTACTATAAACCCGAGAAAGTATGAACTCTCCTCTAGCAGCTTTGCTTATACTTAAAACTTGCTCAACATGGCCATATGAGTTTTTTGTTCAAGTGTGGAACTCTTGCCTAATCCAAGATTTTTGTAAAAATGCCCTCATGGATTCCATGAGAAAGTATGACCCCCTCAGATTGATGAGGCTACACTTATAAAAGGCACTTCTGTGAGATTGTTGTCCATAATTTTGTTAAAAATATGCCCCTCTTGTAGCCATACTTAAAACTAGGCCATACACACACACACACATACACATACATACATACACACACATACCCACACATATACACACACACACATACACACACATATTTATTTCTGGTTTAAGTTCAATTGGATACCAGCTTCAATTTGTTTATCTAATATTAAAACAATGTAATTCTTCTAGAATTGCTCCGTGACAACAGAGCCATCTATGTGCAAATGCCTGAACTCGGTGAACACTTGGGAACAAGTCAATTTTTTTCATTATGTCAATATTTTTAACTTCTTTTGCCAGTAATAGGGAAATGGTAGCAAGCAATAAACAAAGTACTTTGGAGCTGAATATTCCTTTCTTAGACGTCGTATATTACTAAAATATCTTTAATTTACATATTTTCTCATACCGCTGTATCTTGTTCTATTAGGCCTCCTTGAGAACATTGCCTATTAGGACTCTTCAAGAACATTGCCTATTAGTAAAATAATAGGACAAGCATACAATGATATGGGGATATGTGAATTGTTGGTTTCTTCAATTCAGATAAATGGATTGAATAGAAACTAGGATATTTTGCATTTGTTATATTCAGTTTATTTGTTGTAATCTGTTCATATATAAAATCAAGCACCGAGAAGTTATAAGATCAATACTTGAACAATATGTGCGCATGACGGCCCCAAAGCGGTGGGATCGATACTTTCCGCACGGTGCACAGTTCTATTTGCCTACATTGAGTCTTATTAGAGCGAGCTCGGGCAGTTTTATTCTGATCGATTAGTTCCAGAGTTGTCCACCGCCGCGCCGGGAGGCAATGGCGCTGCGGTATGGATTGCATCGATTAGTTCCAGACAATTCCGCTCCCCTAAGCGTGGAGGCGCTGCGGTACGGATTGCATGTATGCTCAGCAGAAAAACGGGATGTGCATTCAGAAGAAAGTACTTCGGCAAAAATGTTAGAGAATAGCTCATGTTTCTGAATGTACCCCATACAGTGTTTCTATTGGCTCTGTAAAACTATAAAAGCCAGGGTACAGTGCAGATTCTTCACTATTGCTGGATTGGCAGTGGAACCCACTACTCCACCAAAGTATAGGAGACTTGAAGCATATAATTTGGCGGAATAATCCAAGTAAGGTCATATATACATACACATACAAAGCACAGTGCTGAACCCAACTGATCCAGTATAAAGTTTTGATTTGAACCCCAAGAAATTGTATATAAATACCAAAGCCAAAAAATATTAATACACATACACACATACACACACACAAAGTACAGTGTTGAACTCAACTGATCCAGTATAAAGTTTTGATTTGAATCCCAAGAAATTGTATATAAATACCAAAGCCAAAAATATTAAGTGTATAAACACATATATATATACACACACAAAGTACAGTGCTGAACCCAATTGATATTTTTTATCCAGTATAAAGTTTTGAATTGAATCCCAGGAAATTGTATATAATAAACAACAACAAAAATGCCGAAACAAAAATATTGTAATCAATGCAATAAGAATATATCCAGCCCCAATTGGGCCAAGCATCAAAAAATTTGCAATCCAGACAAATACAGAACTCCCACAATAATTTGCCCCAAATGCCATAGAGAATATAACATGGAATATTTTACATATAAACATAAAGATACTTGCTCTGCATTGCCCCAGCAACCATCTACATCTGGTCTGAAAAGAAGGCACGAAGTACCTCTTAATGCCAGAGCAGCAAAACAGCCACGCCATGAACCTATCCGTAGCAGTTTTAACGGCCAATTAAGGGATCACCGGTTTGTATCAGAGCCAAGATGCGGCATTGAGAATTTCTTAAACAGTATAAATCCTAATCTGCAGGCAATTCTTAATGCACAAAATGGCTCTTATAAGCTCTCCCTCAAATTGTTTGTACAATATAAGAAGCCAAATGGCACAAAATTTACACATCCCCACATAACAGAAACTGTACCGGTATATTCAAATGCAAATTTAGACACAATAATAGGCAATTTGATAGATCAATTAAATATCAAACACTCTGAATTTGCGGCAAAAGAGTCCGGATGGAGCCTATGCGGTTCATCACACAAGTTATATGTTAATATTTCTGAATTCAGCCCATTACAAGGTTCCACATATCTGCCATTACCTGCCAATATCAAAAACAAAAGAGCCGTGGTTAATATAGAAAATACCGACCAGAAATGTTTTCTGTGGTGTATATTAGCTGCTTTGTTTCTAGTTTCAAGGCATCCTGAGAGAATAAGTTATTACAAACAACATGAACATCTTTTTGACGATGCATTGGAGGGTTTAGAATATCCAATGTCAGTTCAGAATATTGATAAATTTGAAAAAAGGGCCAGGCACATCAATGGCAAACAATTATCTATTAATGTATTTATTTGTTCCACTGGCAATTGCCCGATAGCACCTCTCAGAATCAGTACACTTGATGATGAATCTGCTATTCCGATTGATCTGCTCTTAATTGAAGGGGATGGTACATATCATTATACTCTGATACATAATCTTGAAGCTTTAGTGAGAACACAACTAGACAAAACTCATAAAATATTCAAGTTGTGCAGAAGATGTTTAACTGTATTTGATGGTCAAAAAATGGTGAAGGGGGTTCGGGAAGAGAATGCAGAAATTGCTAAAAACAAGTTAATTGAGCATCTGAAATACTGTGGGAACCATAAACCTGTTCATATGGTGATGCCCAATCCAAGTGAAAATTGCAAATTCAAAAAGTATGAAGCCTTGTTGGAACACCCAGCATATATTGTCTGTGATTTCGAATCGAACCTCAAACCTATTGCATTCTGTAGCCCAGATCCAGAAGAATCATCAAGTACACCATACCAGCAACATGAACCTTCCAGCTTTTGTTGTATGGTTATACGGGATGGTGTTGTTATTAAAGAATATTCATACAAGGGACCAAATGCCATCAAAGAATTTGCACATAGAACGGAAAATGTGTGCCGTGACATAGCATCTAACTTCTTATTAAAATCAAAGCCTATGTTGCCTTTAACAGAGGAACAGATTGAGGATTTCAACAATGCAGAAAAATGCCCGGTATGTGATTCTGAATTTTCAGATACAAATATCAAGGTTCATCACCATTCTCATACAGATGGTCGATATAAACAGGCCCTGTGTAATAGCTGTAATATTAAGATCAAGAGACCAAGATTTATCCCCATATTTTGCCATGGAGCATCCAATTATGATTTCCATCATCTGATCAGGTACGAGGGGTTTGACAAGCAGAATTTAAACATTTTAGCTGAAAATGATGAAAAATATATATCTATTAGCAAGATAATTAAAGTTGATGGTGTTCCTATTCACATAAGATTTCTTGATTCTTACAGATTTTTACCTGCTAGCCTGGCTACACTGGCCTCTCAATTATCTGATGATGACTTGAAAATCACACGTGCATTGTTTCCAAATCAGGACCTGAAATTAATTAGGCGGAAGGGTGTATATCCATATGAATATGTTACAGATTTTTCTAAATTTGATGAGTGTTCCCTGCCACCACAAGAAGCATTTTACAGCAAAATCAGAGGATCTGGAATCACTGATGAAGATTATCACCATGCCCAGTTGATGTGGAACAATTTAAAATGCCAGACATTTGGTGATTATCACAAGGCTTATTTAAAACTTGATGTCACTCTCTTAGCTGATATACTTCAGGCATTTAGAAAATCTTCCATGCAAAATTATGGACTGGACCCAGTGTATTTTTACAGTGCCCCGGGCCTAGCATGGGCCGCAACGTTTTTCAACACCAAAAAGCCATTGGATCTGATCCACGATCAAGATATGTATCTGTTTATGGAGAAAGGTATAAGAGGTGGGATGGTGCAATGTTCCCAGAGATATGCCAGAGCAAATAACAAGCATATGCCTGATTATGATCCAGCACGGCCATCAAATTATATACTGTATGTAGATGCAAACAACCTCTATGGTCACGCTATGATGGATAAATTGCCATATGCAGAGCTTGAATGGGTTGAAGATTTCAATATTGAGGATCTTAAGAATTTTGATGACAGTGAATATGGCCTCTTCTTAGAGGCTGATCTGATAATTCCTGATGATTTGCACAACAAATTTTCTGATCTGCCCCCAATTCCCGAGGTTCAGTGCTCACCTGGCTCTAAACAGAAGAAACTCATGATGACCCTGGAGCCGAAACAGGATTATGTCATATATTACAAAAACCTCCAGTTCCTGATGAAACATGGTGTCCAAGTGACCAAAATTGGCAAAGTTTTGAGGTTCAGGCACTCAGAATGGTTGAAACCATACATTGATACAAACACGGAGCTTCGAACATCTGCAAAAAGCCAATTTGATAAGGGCTTGTTTAAATTGATGGTGAATTCTGTATATGGCAAAACAATTGAAAATGTCAGGAAACATACCGATGTTAAAATAATTACTGACCCCAGCCGGAGCAAAAAATTCGTTGCAAAGCCTAATTTCAATTACAGAAGAATTTATGATGAGCACATGGCACTTTTCAACATGATGAAAACAAAGATTAAGTTTGATAAACCTATTTATGTAGGGGCTGCGATATTGGAATTGTCCAAATTACATATGTTAATATTGTATTATGATGTGCTGAAACCTTTTTATGGTGATCGTGTAAAATTATTGTACATGGATACGGATAGTTTTATTCTTGATATTCAAACAGAAGATGTTTATCAAGATATGTCACAGCCTGAATTGTTTCAATACTTTGATACCAGTGAACATACAAGAATTCAACACCACAACAAAAAGGTGCCTGGCAAGTTAAAAGATGAGACACTTGGTGATGTTATTGTGGAATTTGCTGGGTTAAGTGCCAAGATGTACAGTTTTGAAACATGTAGTGGCGCTGTTGCCAAAAAGGCCAAGGGCATTGGCAGAGTGACTGTTGAAAAAAATCTCCAATTTGAAGATTATAAAAATTGCATCAAATCACAGAGTTCAATCAGAACATCAGAAAATAGAATTCAGAGTGAGGATCACTTGTTGACTAGCAATATTGTAAGAAAAGTGGCCCTGGACCCACATGATGATAAGAGATGCATTTTATCATGTTGCATACATACTCTACCTTGGGGGCATTGTGATTTGAAAAATGGGAAACAATGCCCAATTACAGAGCATGATTTGAAATAAATAAACATGCCTATGAACTTATTTGGGTTCAAAAAACAGGCTATTATGGACCTGCCCACACCACAACCCTCTCCTGATTTACAATCTGTAATGTCTAAACTGAGTGGCTTGTTAATTATTCATCTGAACAGCATACTTACAGATAATGATGAAGAAACAGGCAAAAAATTGTACATATTTAACAATAATTTAAATCATTACCAATTACCTGTAGGTGGGCAATTGCAATTTATTACAACTCCTGAGGGTGATGTCAAGATTTCAGTAGGGAGAAATATTTATAGAATAAAGCACTCAAACATGATTTCTGGCACTGTATATACTGTTTCTGCCGGTGACTGCTTATATATTGAGGTCCCGGGATCCTATGACAAGCTTATACCCTTTTTTATAGAATTAAGAATCAGATACTCTATAATAAATAACCACTAAAACAAAATGCCTAATGATATATTTGGCCATACAAGACATGAAGATCACAGTGATGAGATTCTGATGCTTGATGTCAGAGTCAAGAAATTGAGAAGTGATTTACAAGCTTTACAAGCCACACTCAATGCCAGTCTTCAACTAGAAATTACAAATTTGCAATCACAATGCATGGACCCTCTTCTTAAAATTGATTCTGAACTCAAATTGTTGCTTCAGAAATATACTGATCTGGCAACATTAGATAATTTTCAAAGTTTGGAAGAAGCTGTAGCAGCTCTTCAAGCCAAATTTAAGACCCAGGCTACCAACTCTGAGCAATTGAAACAGCAATTGGAAGAGCAGATAAATAATGTCCAGACACAGCTCCAAACAATTGTCAAAAGCATAAAATCACAAGAAGATTTTGATCTAGTGATTTCCACTCTAAAAGAACAGATTCAATCACTCCAGATACCTAATCTGGACCCCCTGAACAATGCCATAGCCGAGGTTAAAGATAAAATTGAGACACTTGAAAATTTTATGAACAACTTGCCATCTTCTGATGCTTTGAATGCAATAACTCGGAGTGTTGCAAACATTAAGCTGCAACTTGAAACATATGAAGATTTTGGAAAAATTCAAAGTTCCATAACCCATCTTGAAGGTACAATAGCAGCAGTGCAAAATGATTTGGCAAATGTACTAGAATCCAGATTGCCTGGGATTGTAGATACCCTTGTCAGTGTCCAGCAACAAATCACAAAGCTTGAAAACCTCAACACTGAATCTGAACTATCTCATTTTCATCACTTGATCGATGATATCCAAACAAAGCTTGAAATTTTACAACAATCAACACCCTCTCAGGCAGATATAGCCCTGCTCCAAAATGCTATGCAAAATGTGGCTGATGCTTCTGAATTAAACAATGTGAAATTGGCACTTGAATTTTTGCAAAATACTGTGTCAAATCTTCCTACATCACAGGAACTTAAAAATATTAAGAGGGCAGTGAATAGGATATTGAAATCAGAAGATATCAAGAATATCCAGACAGAGATCAAACAACTTACTCAGACAGTGGCCACTCTACCAACCAATCAACATATTAATGAACTGCATGCCCTGTTTGAGGATATCAGAAGACAGGTCCATGATCTTACTGCTCAAAATTCAAAATTGGCAGTTGTTGAAAATTTACAGCAAATTGTAGCTAATATCAAGCAACAGCTAGGAACCATGGAATCCAATCAAGCAAATGCTCTGTCTGTTTTTGCCACCCAGCTTCAAGAAATTGTACAACAATACAAGAGACTTGCTGTGGACATAAAAATCAAGCCAGGCCATGATGATGTTGTTAGGACCATCAATGAGCACCTTGAATCTGTAACAAGCAGATTGCTAACAGCAGAAAAAGAAATAACAGGCATAATCGAGAATCCAAAACATACAGTAATTCTTGAATTGTACAGCATCCCCAACAAAGAATATGATTCACCATTTACACCAGGTGGCAAAATATATATGCTGTCCCCTGCGCAATTTTATTACCAGTTTTTTGTTGGGGGCACACTGAGACCAATCAAGATCAAATATTGGCTTCAACCAGAGGCACACCACTACCCCACCTTATCAATAACAAATGCTGACAACAAAGTAAAAATCACCAGTGTAGAGTTAGAGGATTTTACAGACCCCAATACATTAGAAACATCTTATGCTGAAGATGATGGCACTTTGGAATTTAAAATACAAATAGGGGACAAATTATATTTAGAAAATCCTGCAGTCTCAGCTGCTGAACACCCCATAGTTGCAATATTCTTGTTTACATATTATGTCTAGACAAATTATTGTTGATGAATTACACAGACAAGCCAGACATAATTATAAGAGACTCCCAGTAGTCACAAAGGGCATAGATGATTTATGGCAGAGCGACTTGATTGAAATGGCAACTGGACAGTTGAAAAACTTAGACAAAATCAACAAGGGCTACAAATATCTACTCACTGTGATAGATACATTTTCAAAATTTGCCTGGGCTGTGCCACTCAAATCCAAGACTGGAAAATGTGTTACAGAAGCCCTCAGGACAATCATCAATCATTCAGGAAGATCTCCGCGCTATTTGCAAACAGATAATGGCAAAGAATTTTATAATTCAGTGTTTCAACAATTTATTAAAAGCCAGGCAATAAAACATTATTCGAGTTACAGTGATCTCAAGGCCTCAATTGTAGAGAGATTCAACAGAACCTTAAAAAATCTTATGTATAAACAATTTACCCTCCAAGGTAATTATAAATGGATTAATATTCTTCCAGAACTTCTACATAAATATAACAACTCTGTCCATTCCACAATCAACATGAAACCCTCTGAAGTAACTTCATCTGATGAGCAAAAATTGATCAGGACTGTTTATTATCCTAGATACCAGCCAACAACAAGAAGGGCCAAATACAGGGTGGGCGATCAAGTGAGAATCAGCAAATATAAGCACTTATTCAAAAGAGGCTTTACGAGAAACTGGAGCACCGAATTATTTACAGTGGTTCAAGTTAAACCCGGGACCCTTAACACATATATAATAAAAGATCATCGAGGAGAAATTCTCAAAGGCAGGTTCTATGAACAAGAGCTCAGCAAAACTAAACAGCCTGACACATATCTCATAGAAAAAATCATCCGCAGAAAAGGCAATAAGTTATTTGTCAAATGGCTAGGTCATCCGGAAAACAGCTGGATCGATGCAGACAAAGTGATAATATGAGCACCTGGGATGTTATAAAGAGGCTGCCAGAACCTGAACAACAGAATAAGATAAATGGAGTGCTGCTGCCTGATAATATTAGATGTCTTATTGTTGGGCCATCTGCTTGTGGTAAAACTACACTAATGGTTGATAATTTTTTATTGGCACCCAACTGGTTAGACTGGAAAAACAGGCACTTGTATCTCTTCTCTAAGAGCTTGGAACAATTAAAATATCAGCAGCTGATGAAGCTATATGATGGATTGGATATAGCCACTTTTGAACCAGATGTTAAGCCATTAGATGAATGTCTTGATAACTCTGTTGTTGTTTTTGATGATATTATACTGGATAATCAAAACAAGGTTAGAAATTTCTTTACACAGGGCCGACACAAAAACATTGATTGCTTCTACCTGGCACAGACTTTTTCTAAAATACCGAAGCAGCTGATCCGAGACAACAGCAATTTTATATGTGTGTTTCATCAAGATCATACCAACCTCAAACACATACATGATGAATATGTAGGTGGGGACTTGAGCTACAATGATTTTTCCAAGTTTTGCAGCAAGTGCTGGAGCCAGGACAGTTATGGGTTTGTCACAATTGATATGACAAGAACACCTAATACTGGCAAATACAGAAATAAAATCAACGATTTTCTAGACGTTGAGACATAAATAAACAACCATGAAACGACCAGTCATTGATGATCTTAAATTAAGAGATTATCTTGTAAAAAGATTTAAGGGATGGAAAACAGAGAACCGTGGAATTTATGAAAAACACAAACAAACAGAACAGCCTGTCATTGATGCTATTAATAATTTAGGTAAGAATATCAAAACTGTTACAGAGCAAAATCAAGATTTGATCACAGAGCTTGTGCCTGTAGCTGCTAGGAACATATTAGATTATCCATTCACCCCACTTTCCAGTATTCATACACCTAGTCCTGTTGCCCCTCGAAGAATTGAAGCTAGTCAAGATCCTATTGAATTGGGTCTTCTTGCTCAAAAATATTTAACCACACCTAAAGACAATAAAGATGAGGTTTTTGGCTTATATGCCGACACAGAGCTTGATGGCAGCATTATTCATAGAATCGGTAATTTCAGAGTAACTTTTATGGGGGATGATCTAATTGTTTATTCAGAATCTCGTCTCGGAGAAAAAGGTGCTTTTGTTAAGTACCCCGGAACACCTGGATTGTGGGAACTGATGACTAGGAAAAGGCCTGGAAGCTATACAGATCAAGATTATGAACATTACAAAGAAATATTAATAAGATCAGATGCTCTGTACCAGAACAATGATCCCACACAAAAAAGAGTCAAGTCGAGCAGTGGAGCAAAATACAATAATTTAATCAAGCCCATATGGTCACAGATCAAGACTGGCAGTGGAATCAAACAATACAACACCCTGCCCAAAGAATTTGTGTGGGTTGATGATGTCAGGAAACTTGTAGATAGGTTATTGGTGATAGCTGGGGAGGAAAATGCTGGCAACCACAATTTTTACAATGAAAAGTTTGGAATTATGGACATGATAAGCACAAAATTGTCTAATTTTATAGTGAATGACCCTAAGGGGATTGGATATCTTATAAAAATTATTAATACTCTACCACCCAAATTTTGGAATGTCTCTGAGGGTCGGGGGTTGGTTAATGACATTATAAACAAGCTGCCATTTGAACTACACATTCCAGGCTATCAGTATTGTGGTCCCGGTACAAAATTGGACCATAGATTAAACAGAGGTGATCCTGGTGTAAATCCCCTAGATGCTGCTTGTAGAGACCATGACATAGCATACAACACACATTCTGATCTTGACAAGAGACATGTTGCAGACAAGAAATTAGAAGAGGCTGCATTTGGTAGATTTGTAAGCAAAGATGCTTCTTTAAGTGAAAAAATAGCAGCATTGGGAACCACCATAGCTATGAGCACCAAACCAAAACTGGGGTGGGGGCTGTGAATATGTATATAATAAACCTACAATGAAGGCCAAGGGTGTTATGTATCAAATACCTTATGCAGGTCTCAAATCTCTTAAAACTATTGACAGCCTTTTGACCAAAAAGCAGCGCAAGAAAAAAAGCTCTTGTATTGCAAAGGGACATGGTATGAAATTGTTGCTTAGTACCCCCCAATTAAAAAAATTACAGCAATCAAGAAAAAAATTGCATACAGGGGGATTCATATTTACCATCCCTGCCATCTTAGCTGCTCTCGGGGCTGTTGGGAGCTTGGCCGGGGGATCAGCTGCCATAGCAAAAACGGTAATAGATGCCAAGAAAAATAAGGCAGAATTAGATGAGCAGAAGCGCCATAACCTGGCCATGGAGAAAAAAGGCAAAGGTCTTAAGAGAGCCATGAATAAATTTAAAAAAAACAAAAGGCGCTTACAAACCAAGATATTGAAGCTTTAATCAAGCCATTGGGCATCAAACATTTTAGAGGTGTGTACATGTCCGATTCTTTACCGGAACAACCACTCAGGAAAGAGTGTGGCATTGTTAATTTGGATGAGTACAAAAATCAGGGCACTCACTGGATCTGTTATCTTAAATATTTAAACGATGAGGCATTTGTGTTTGATTCGTTTGGAGGTGTTCCACCTGAAAATTTAGTAAAATATCTAAAATCAGCTAATCTTTATTACAATAATGCCCGTGTTCAAAACTTCAAAGATGTTAATTGCGGACATTTGTGTTTATCTGTTCTCAGATATATGTCTCAAATAAATAAACCATCAATTGAAGATTTTCAAAAAGCCTTGTGGTATCTGAAACATCATGGGGGTATTCCATCTCACCAGCCAAAATTCAATATTGAAACTCAAATTGCATGATGACATAGTGTATCCCAAAACAATAGCTCTCAGAGCATTTTACGGCATGTACCTGATCCCAAATATTACTCACCACAACAACAAAATTGCAGTAGGGGATCAAAAAATTGTCATCACTCCAGGGCAATATAATTTGTCCACTCTAAATGCTCAATTACCCAGAGGTATAGTGTTAAGTCAAAATTCTGTCACTCACAGAGTAGAGATTGTATCTGCTACAGAAACAGTACATCTGGGTACTATAGGAGAGCTGTTGGGATTTGAGAACAACACAAAACTTGAGCCGGCCATCAAACACACTGCTATGAATATACCTAAATTCTTAGCCATAGAGACTCTGAATATTCACTGTAATGTGGCCGAGGGTATGATCACCAAATCAAATGGCATAGGCACTCACAAACAAACCGGCATCATTGCAACATTCAAACCTAATTCCGAATTCATGGAGCCCATCATCTACAATCCATCCCCAACATTATATTTTCCTGTGTGTCATAACAGAATAGATTACATTGAATTGATGGTCACTAATGAAAAAGAAGAATTAGTTGATTTTGCTGGAGCCACAACAACTGCAATCGTAGAGATTAACATTTAAATAAAAATACATACAATGGAAAATATTGAGAGTTATGAGCTACAATCATTCCCCCCAAACAGGAGGACATTTGCAAATTTAAATCAACCCAACACAGAAATTGAGGTTGATCTTGATGTAGGGGATGGCTTTATACACCCCCACAGAGCAGATCTATACATCAAATTTGATGTTGTAAAGCTCGATGGAACAGATTATCCGGCAAATTCGAATATAAGATTGGTGGATAATTTTGTGCCGCATCTGTTCTCTGAAATTGAGATCAGAAAACATGGTGTTGTTATAAACAGAGTGGATTATCCCGGCATTACCTCCACAGCTTTGGCCACTCTAAAATTATCCAAAACCGAAGCTTCATACTACAAAATCGGTGGATTTGAAGCTGGTGATAAAATATTATCTAAAAATCACACAGTGCTGTTTCCCATGCGCCTGTTGCCAGGATTCTTCTCGGATTACAAAGATATTATGTGGAAGGGTGGTTTAAGAATTACATTTAGAAGAGCTGCAAATGATAACAATGCATTGATGAGGTACAGTACATTAAATTCTACAGGGGAAGCTCTGCCTAATACCCTACCTGATGCGGGCAAGTGCATTATTCAGACTATGGAGCTAAGAATCCCGGTTGTTGAATATGAGGCCAGTTATGCTCTTAAATACAAAGCTGATATCCTAAAAAATCCACAGATTCCTCTGCAATTTTACACATATCAATGCGTACAGAAGCCCGCATCTGGTACATATTATGAGTTTGATGCCACAAATTCATTCTCCAGCATACAATACGACATGCCTGATTTTGTAGTGGTACTGTTTCAGACTGGAAGACACAACAATCAGGAAAAAAATTCAAGTAAATTTGATAGCTGCAACATCAAGAACATATATCTTAAAAATGGCAGAAATGAGGTATTTCCTAGAGAAAATTACAATTTAGACATGTCCAAGGATGATTTTCTTAAATTATATGAGGCATTTTCGGCTTTCAAAAGAGTCACTACTGGCAGTACTGATATGTATTACTCACCAGATGAATTCAAAGCACGGAGACCCATGTTTGTAATCAACACTTCAAAAAGGAAACAAGTTGTGGTTAATGACAGGACAAACATTAAAATTATCTGTGAATTCCATGAGGCTTTACCCGAAGACACCATATGTAGCGTCATTCTCATAGGTGAAAAATCATATATTTATGACGTAAGAAATGAGAGAGTCACGGAGCAATTCTAGAAGAATTACATTGTTTTAATATTAGATAATTAAGCCTGGTATCCAATTGAACTTAAACCAGAAATAAATATGTGTGTGTATGTGTGTGTGTGTATATGTGTGGGTATGTGTGTGTATGTATGTATGTGTATGTGTGTGTGTGTGTGTGTGTGTATGGCCTAGTTTTAAGTATGGCTACAAGAGGGGCATATTTTTAACAAAATTATGGACAACAATCTCACAGAAGTGCCTTTTATAAGTGTAGCCTCATCAATCTGAGGGGGTCATACTTTCTCATGGAATCCATGAGGGCATTTTTACAAAAATCTTGGATTAGGCAAGAGTTCCACACTTGAACAAAAAACTCATATGGCCATGTTGAGCAAGTTTTAAGTATAAGCAAAGCTGCTAGAGGAGAGTTCATACTTTCTCGGGTTTATAGTACCGTAAATACAACTACTAATGTATCCCTGCAAAGTTTGGTGAAGATCTGAGTAAGTCGTTTTTGACCTTATCTGGAACCTCCTATCTGAAAATTTGAAAATTCTTAAAAAATCCGTCCAAAATCTTGATGTCTCCAATCTCTTGTTTTGTACGTTTTTTCCACGTGTTTTGACATGCAAAGTATCCACGCAACGTTTGTTGAAGATCTGAGTATGTAGTTTTTGACCTTATATGGAACCTCCTATCTGAAAATTTGAAAATTCTTAAAAAATTTGACCAAAATCTTGATGTCCCCAATCCTATGTTCTGTTCGTTTTTTCCACGTGTCTTGACATCCAATGTATCCCTGCAAAGTTTGGTGAAGATCTGAGTATGTAGTTTTTGACTTTATCTGGAACATCCTAACTGAAAATTTGAAAATTTTTAAAAAATTTGTCCAAAATCTTGATGTCTCCAATCTCTTGTTTTGTACGTTTTTTCCACGTGTCTTGACATCCAATTTATCCCTGCAATGTTTGGTGAAGATCTGAGTATGTAGTTTTTGACCTTATATGGAACCTCCTATCTGAAAATTTGAAAATTCTTAAAAAATTTGACCAAAATCTTGATGTCTCCAATCTCTTGTTTTGTATGTTCTTTCCACGTGTCTTGACATCCAATGTATCCCTGCAAAGTTTGGTGAAGATCTGAGTATGTCGTTTTTGACCTTATCTGGAACATCCTTTCTGAAAATTTGAAAATTCTTAAAAAATTCGTCCAAAATCTTGATGTCTCCAATCTCTTGTTTTGTACGTTTTTTCCACGTGTCTTGACATCCAATGTATCCCTGCAAAGTTTGGTGAAGATCTGAGTATGTCGTTTTTGACCTTATCTGGAACCTCCCATCTGAAAATTTGAAAATTCTTAAAAAATCCGTCCAAAATCTTGATGTCTTAAATTTCTTGTTTTGTACGTTTTTTCCACGTGTCTTGACATCCAATGTATCCCTGCAAAGTTTGGTGAAGATCTGAGTAAGTCGTTTTTGACCTTATCTGGAACCTCCTATCTGAAAATTTGAAAATTCTTAAAAAATCCGTCCAAAATCTTGATGTCTCCAATCTCTTGTTTTGTACGTTTTTTCCACGTGTTTTGACATGCAAAGTATCCACGCAACGTTTGTTGAAGATCTGAGTATGTAGTTTTTGACCTTATATGGAACCTCCTATCTGAAAATTTGAAAATTCTTAAAAAATTTGACCAAAATCTTGATGTCCCCAATCCTATGTTCTGTTCGTTTTTTCCACGTGTCTTGACATCCAATGTATCCCTGCAAAGTTTGGTGAAGATCTGAGTATGTAGTTTTTGACCTTATATGGAACCTCCTATCTGAAAATTTGAAAATTCTTAAAAAATTCGTCCAAAATCTTGATGTCTCCAATCTCTTGTTTTGTACGTTTTTTCCACGTGTCTTGACATCCAATGTATCCCTGCAATGTTTGGTGAAGATCTAAGTATGTAGTTTTTGACCTTATATGGAACCTCTTATCTGAAAATTTGAAAATTCTTAAAAAATTTGACCAAAATCTTGATATCCCCAATCCTATGTTTTGTATGTTTTTTCCACGTGTCTTGACATCCAATGTATCCCTGCAAAGTTTGGTGAAGATCTGAGTATGTAGTTTTTGACCTTATCTGGAACCTCCCATCTGAAAATTTGAAAATTCTTAAAAAATCCGTCCAAAATCTTGATTACCCCAATCCCTTGTTTTGTACGTTTTTTCCACGTGTCTTGACATCCAATGTATCCCTGCAAAGTTTGGTGAAGATCTGAGTATGTAGTTTTTGACCTTATCTGGAACCTCCTATCTGAAAATTTGAAAATTTTTAAAAAATTCGTCCAAAATCTTGATGTCTCCAATCCCTTGTTTTGTACGTTTTTTCCACGTGTCTTGACATCCAATGTATCCCTGCAATGTTTGGTGAAGATCTGAGTATGTAGTTTTTGACCTTATATGGAACCTCCTATCTGAAAATTTGAAAATTCTTAAAAAATTTGACCAAAATCTTGATGTCTCCAATCTCTTGTTTGTACGTTTTTTCCACGTGTCTTGACATCCAATGTATCCCTGCAATGTTTGGTGAAGATCTGAGTATGTAGTTTTTGACCTTATCTGGAACCTCCCATCTGAAAATTTGAAAATTCCTAAAAAATCCGTCCAAAATCTTGATGACCCCAATCCTATGTTTTGTATGTTTTTCCACGTGTCTTGACATCCAATGTATCCCTGCAAAGTTTGGTGAAGATCTGAGTATGTCGTTTTTGACCTTATCTGGAACATCCTTTCTGAAAATTTGAAAATTCTTAAAAAATTCGTCCAAAATCTTGATGTCTCCAATCTCTTGTTTTGTACGTTTTTCCCACGTGTCTTGACATCCAATGTATCCCTGCAAAGTTTGGTGAAGATCTGAGTATGTAGTTTTTGACCTTATCTGGAACCTCCTATCTGAATATTTGAAAATTTTGAAAAAATTCGTCCAAAATCTTGATGTCTCCAATCTCTTGTTTTGTACGTTTTTTCCACGTGTCTTGACATCCAATGTATCCCTGCAATGTTTGGTGAAGGTCTGAGTATGTAGTTTTTGACCTTATATGGAACCTCCTTTCTGAAAATTTGAAAATTCTTAAAAAATTCGACCAAAATCTTGATGTCTCCAATCCCTTGTTTTGTACGTTTTTTCCACGTGTCTTGACATCCAATGTATCCCTGCAAAGTTTTGTGAAGATCTGAGTATGTCGTTTTTGACCTTATCTGGAACCTCCCATCTGAAAATTTGAAAATTCTTAAAAAATCCGTCCAAAATCTTGATGACCCCATTCTCTTGTTTTGTACGTTTTTTCCACGTGTCTTGAAATCCAATGTATCCCTGCAAAGTTTGGTGAAGATCTGAGTATGTAGTTTTTGACCTTATATGGAACCTATCTGAAAATTTGAAAATTCTTAAAAAATTCGACCAAAATCTTGATGTCCCCAATCCTATGTCTTGTATGTTTTTTCCACGTGTCTTGACATCCAATGTATCCCTGCAAAGTTTGGTGAAGATCTGAGTATGTAGTTTTTGACCTTATATGGAACATCCTATCTGAAAATTTGAAAATTATTAAAAAATTCGACCAAAATCTTGATGTCCCCAATCCTATGTTTTGTATGTTTTTCCACGTGTCTTGACATCCAATGTATCCCTGCAAAGTTTGGTGGAGATCTGAGTATGTAGTTTTTGACCTTATATGGAACCTCCTATCTGAAAATTTGAAAATTCTTAAAAAATTCGTCCAAAATCTTGATGTCTCCAATCTCTTGTTTTGTACGTTTTTTCCACGTGTCTTGACATCCAATGTATCCCTGCAAATTTTGGTGAAGATCTGAGTATGTAGTTTTTGACCTTATCTGGAACCTCCCATCTGAAAATTTGAAAATTCCTAAAAAATCCGTCCAAAATTTTGATGACCCCAATCTCTTGTTTTGTACGTTTTTTCCACGTGTCTTGACATCCAATGTATCCCTGCAAAGTTTGGTGAAGATCTGAGTATGTAGTTTTTGACTTTATCTGGAACATCCTAACTGAAAATTTGAAAATTTTTAAAAAATTTGTCCAAAATCTTGATGTCTCCAATCTCTTGTTTTGTACGTTTTTTCCACGTGTCTTGACATCCAATTTATCCCTGCAATGTTTGGTGAAGATCTGAGTATGTAGTTTTTGACCTTATATGGAACCTCCTATCTGAAAATTTGAAAATTCTTAAAAAATTTGACCAAAATCTTGATGTCTCCAATCTCTTGTTTTGTATGTTCTTTCCACGTGTCTTGACATCCAATGTATCCCTGCAAAGTTTGGTGAAGATCTGAGTATGTCGTTTTTGACCTTATCTGGAACATCCTTTCTGAAAATTTGAAAATTCTTAAAAAATTCGTCCAAAATCTTGATGTCTCCAATCTCTTGTTTTGTACGTTTTTTCCACGTGTCTTGACATCCAATGTATCCCTGCAAAGTTTGGTGAAGATCTGAGTATGTCGTTTTTGACCTTATCTGGAACCTCCCATCTGAAAATTTGAAAATTCTTAAAAAATCCGTCCAAAATCTTGATGTCTCCAATCTCTTGTTTTGTACGTTTTTTCCACGTGTCTTGACATCCAATGTATCCATGCAAAGTTTGGTGAAGATCTGAGTAAGTCGTTTTTGACCTTATCTGGAACCTCCTATCTGAAAATTTGAAAATTCTTAAAAAATCCGTCCAAAATCTTGATGTCTCCAATCTCTTGTTTTGTACGTTTTTTCCACGTGTTTTGACATGCAAAGTATCCACGCAACGTTTGTTGAAGATCTGAGTATGTAGTTTTTGACCTTATATGGAACCTCCTATCTGAAAATTTGAAAATTCTTAAAAAATTTGACCAAAATCTTGATGTCCCCAATCCTATGTTCTGTTCGTTTTTTCCACGTGTCTTGACATCCAATGTATCCCTGCAAAGTTTGGTGAAGATCTGAGTATGTAGTTTTTGACTTTATCTGGAACATCCTAACTGAAAATTTGAAAATTTTTAAAAAATTTGTCCAAAATCTTGATGTCTCCAATTTCTTGTTTTGTACGTTTTTTCCACGTGTCTTGACATCCAATTTATCCCTGCAATGTTTGGTGAAGATCTGAGTATGTAGTTTTTGACCTTATATGGAACCTTCTATCTGAAAATTTGAAAATTCTTAAAAAATTTGACCAAAATCTTGATGTCTCCAATCTCTTGTTTTGTATGTTCTTTCCACGTGTCTTGACATCCAATGTATCCCTGCAAAGTTTGGTGAAGATCTGAGTATGTCGTTTTTGACCTTATCTGGAACATCCTTTCTGAAAATTTGAAAATTCTTAAAAAATTCGTCCAAAATCTTGATGTCTCCAATCTCTTGTTTTGTACGTTTTTTCCACGTGTCTTGACATCCAATGTATCCCTGCAAAGTTTGGTGAAGATCTGAGTATGTCGTTTTTGACCTTATCTGGAACCTCCCATCTGAAAATTTGAAAATTCTTAAAAAATCCGTCCAAAATCTTGATGTCTTAAATTTCTTGTTTTGTACGTTTTTTCCACGTGTCTTGACATCCAATGTATCCCTGCAAAGTTTGGTGAAGATCTGAGTAAGTCGTTTTTGACCTTATCTGGAACCTCCTATCTGAAAATTTGAAAATTCTTAAAAAATCCGTCCAAAATCTTGATGTCTCCAATCTCTTGTTTTGTACGTTTTTTCCACGTGTTTTGACATGCAAAGTATCCACGCAACGTTTGTTGAAGATCTGAGTATGTAGTTTTTGACCTTATATGGAACCTCCTATCTGAAAATTTGAAAATTCTTAAAAAATTTGACCAAAATCTTGATGTCCCCAATCCTATGTTCTGTTCGTTTTTTCCACGTGTCTTGACATCCAATGTATCCCTGCAAAGTTTGGTGAAGATCTGAGTATGTAGTTTTTGACCTTATATGGAACCTCCTATCTGAAAATTTGAAAATTCTTAAAAAATTCGTCCAAAATCTTGATGTCTCCAATCTCTTGTTTTGTACGTTTTTTCCACGTGTCTTGACATCCAATGTATCCCTGCAATGTTTGGTGAAGATCTAAGTATGTAGTTTTTGACCTTATATGGAACCTCTTATCTGAAAATTTGAAAATTCTTAAAAAATTTGACCAAAATCTTGATATCCCCAATCCTATGTTTTGTATGTTTTTTCCACGTGTCTTGACATCCAATGTATCCCTGCAAAGTTTGGTGAAGATCTGAGTATGTAGTTTTTGACCTTATCTGGAACCTCCCATCTGAAAATTTGAAAATTCTTAAAAAATCCTTCCAAATTCTTGATTACCCCAATCCCTTGTTTTGTACGTTTTTTCCACGTGTCTTGACATCCAATGTATCCCTGCAAAGTTTGGTGAAGATCTGAGTATGTAGTTTTTGACCTTATCTGGAACCTCCTATCTGAAAATTTGAAAATTTTTAAAAAATTCGTCCAAAATCTTGATGTCTCCAATCCCTTGTTTTGTACGTTTTTTCCACGTGTCTTGACATCCAATGTATCCCTGCAATGTTTGGTGAAGATCTGAGTATGTAGTTTTTGACCTTATATGGAACCTCCTATCTGAAAATTTGAAAATTCTTAAAAAATTTGACCAAAATCTTGATGTCTCCAATCTCTTGTTTGTACGTTTTTTCCACGTGTCTTGACATCCAATGTATCCCTGCAATGTTTGGTGAAGATCTGAGTATGTAGTTTTTGACCTTATCTGGAACCTCCCATCTGAAAATTTGAAAATTCCTAAAAAATCCGTCCAAAATCTTGATGACCCCAATCCTATGTTTTGTATGTTTTTCCACGTGTCTTGACATCCAATGTATCCCTGCAAAGTTTGGTGAAGATCTGAGTATGTCGTTTTTGACCTTATCTGGAACATCCTTTCTGAAAATTTGAAAATTCTTAAAAAATTCGTCCAAAATCTTGATGTCTCCAATCTCTTGTTTTGTACGTTTTTCCCACGTGTCTTGACATCCAATGTATCCCTGCAAAGTTTGGTGAAGATCTGAGTATGTAGTTTTTGACCTTATCTGGAACCTCCTATCTGAATATTTGAAAATTTTGAAAAAATTCGTCCAAAATCTTGATGTCTCCAATCTCTTGTTTTGTACGTTTTTTCCACGTGTCTTGACATCCAATGTATCCCTGCAATGTTTGGTGAAGGTCTGAGTATGTAGTTTTTGACCTTATATGGAACCTCCTTTCTGAAAATTTGAAAATTCTTAAAAAATTCGACCAAAATCTTGATGTCTCCAATCCCTTGTTTTGTACGTTTTTTCCACGTGTCTTGACATCCAATGTATCCCTGCAAAGTTTTGTGAAGATCTGAGTATGTCGTTTTTGACCTTATCTGGAACCTCCCATCTGAAAATTTGAAAATTCTTAAAAAATCCGTCCAAAATCTTGATGACCCCATTCTCTTGTTTTGTACGTTTTTTCCACGTGTCTTGAAATCCAATGTATCCCTGCAAAGTTTGGTGAAGATCTGAGTATGTAGTTTTTGACCTTATATGGAACCTATCTGAAAATTTGAAAATTCTTAAAAAATTCGACCAAAATCTTGATGTCCCCAATCCTATGTCTTGTATGTTTTTTCCACGTGTCTTGACATCCAATGTATCCCTGCAAAGTTTGGTGAAGATCTGAGTATGTAGTTTTTGACCTTATATGGAACATCCTATCTGAAAATTTGAAAATTATTAAAAAATTCGACCAAAATCTTGATGTCCCCAATCCTATGTTTTGTATGTTTTTCCACGTGTCTTGACATCCAATGTATCCCTGCAAAGTTTGGTGGAGATCTGAGTATGTAGTTTTTGACCTTATATGGAACCTCCTATCTGAAAATTTGAAAATTCTTAAAAAATTCGTCCAAAATCTTGATGTCTCCAATCTCTTGTTTTGTACGTTTTTTCCACGTGTCTTGACATCCAATGTATCCCTGCAAATTTTGGTGAAGATCTGAGTATGTAGTTTTTGACCTTATCTGGAACCTCCCATCTGAAAATTTGAAAATTCCTAAAAAATCCGTCCAAAATTTTGATGACCCCAATCTCTTGTTTTGTACGTTTTTTCCACGTGTCTTGACATCCAATGTATCCCTGCAAAGTTTGGTGAAGATCTGAGTATGTAGTTTTTGACCTTATATGGAACCTCCTTTGTGAAAATTTGAAAATTCTTAAAAAATTCGTCCAAAATCTTGATGTTTCCAATCTCTTGTTTTGTACGTTTTTTCCACGTGTCTTGACATCCAATGTATCCCTGCAAAGTTTGGTGAAGATCTGAGTATGTAGTTTTTGACCTTACAAGAACCTCCTTTCTGAAAATTTGAAAATTCTTAAAAAATTCGTCCAAAATCTTGATGTCCCCAATCCTATGTTTTGTATGTTTTTTCCACGTGTCTTGACATCCAATGTATCCATGCAAAGTTTGGTGAATATCTGAGTATGTCGTTTTTGACCTTATCTGGAACCTCCCATCTGAAAATTTGAAAATTCTTAAAAAGTTCGTCGAAAATCTTGATGTCTCCAATCTCTTGTTTTGTACGTTTTTTCCACGTGTCTTGACATGCAGAGTATCCCTGCAACGTTTGGTGAAGATCTGAGTATGTAGTTTTTGACCTTATCTGGAACCTCCTATCTGAAAATTTGAAAATTCTTCAAAAATTCGTCCAAAATCTTGATGTCTCCAATCTCTTGTTTTGTACGTTTTTTCCACGTGTCTTGACATCCAATGTATCCCTGCAATGTTTCGTGAAGATCTGAGTATGTAGTTTTTGACCTTATATGGAACCTCCTATCTGAAAATTTGAAAATTCTTAAAAAATTCGTCCAAAATCTTGATGTCTCCAATCTCTTGTTTTGTACGTTTTTTCCACGTTTCTTGACATCCAATGTATCCCTGCAATGTTTGGTGAAGATCTAAGTATGTAGTTTTTGACCTTATATGGAACCTCTTATCTGAAAATTTGAAAATTCTTAAAAAATTTGACCAAAATCTTGATATCCCCAATCCTATGTTTTGTATGTTTTTTCCACGTGTCTTGACATCCAATGTATCCCTGCAAAGTTTGGTGAAGATCTGAGTATGTAGTTTTTGACCTTATCTGGAACCTCCCATCTGAAAATTTGAAAATTCTTAAAAAATCCGTCCAAAATCTTGATTACCCCAATCCCTTGTTTTGTACGTTTTTTCCACGTGTCTTGACATCCAATGTATCCCTGCAAAGTTTGGTGAAGATCTGAGTATGTAGTTTTTGACCTTATCTGGAACCTCCTATCTGAAAATTTGAAAATTTTTAAAAAATTCGTCCAAAATCTTGATGTCTCCAATCCCTTGTTTTGTACGTTTTTTCCACGTGTCTTGACATCCAATGTATCCCTGCAATGTTTGGTGAAGATCTGAGTATGTAGTTTTTGACCTTATATGGAACCTCCTATCTGAAAATTTGAAAATTCTTAAAAAATTTGACCAAAATCTTGATGTCTCCAATCTCTTGTTTGTACGTTTTTTCCACGTGTCTTGACATCCAATGTATCCCTGCAATGTTTGGTGAAGATCTGAGTAAGTAGTTTTTGACCTTATCTGGAACCTCCCATCTGAAAATTAGAAAATTCCTAAAAAATCCGTCCAAAATCTTGATGACCCCAATCCTATGTTTTGTATGTTTTTCCACGTGTCTTGACATCCAATGTATCCCTGCAAAGTTTGGTGAAGATCTGAGTATGTCGTTTTTGACCTTATCTGGAACATCCTTTCTGAAAATTTGAAAATTCTTAAAAAATTCGTCCAAAATCTTGATGTCTCCAATCTCTTGTTTTGTACGTTTTTTCCACGTGTCTTGACATCCAATGTATCCCTGCAAATTTTGGTGAAGATCTGAGTATGTAGTTTTTGACCTTATCTGGAACCTCCCATCTGAAAATTTGAAAATTCCTAAAAAATCCGTCCAAAATTTTGATGACCCCAATCTCTTGTTTTGTACGTTTTTTCCACGTGTCTTGACATCCAATGTATCCCTGCAAAGTTTGGTGAAGATCTGAGTATGTAGTTTTTGACTTTATCTGGAACATCCTAACTGAAAATTTGAAAATTTTTAAAAAATTTGTCCAAAATCTTGATGTCTCCAATCTCTTGTTTTGTACGTTTTTTCCACGTGTCTTGACATCCAATTTATCCCTGCAATGTTTGGTGAAGATCTGAGTATGTAGTTTTTGACCTTATATGGAACCTCCTATCTGAAAATTTGAAAATTCTTAAAAAATTTGACCAAAATCTTGATGTCTCCAATCTCTTGTTTTGTATGTTCTTTCCACGTGTCTTGACATCCAATGTATCCCTGCAAAGTATGGTGAAGATCTGAGTATGTCGTTTTTGACCTTATCTGGAACATCCTTTCTGAAAATTTGAAAATTCTTAAAAAATTCGTCCAAAATCTTGATGTCTCCAATCTCTTGTTTTGTACGTTTTTTCCACGTGTCTTGACATCCAATGTATCCCTGCAAAGTTTGGTGAAGATCTGAGTATGTCGTTTTTGACCTTATCTGGAACCTCCCATCTGAAAATTTGAAAATTCTTAAAAAATCCGTCCAAAATCTTGATGTCTCCAATCTCTTGTTTTGTACGTTTTTTCCACGTGTCTTGACATCCAATGTATCCCTGCAAAGTTTGGTGAAGATCTGAGTAAGTCGTTTTTGACCTTATCTGGAACCTCCTATCTGAAAATTTGAAAATTCCTTAAAAAATCCGTCCAAAATCTTGATGTCTCCAATCTCTTGTTTTGTACGTTTTTTCCACGTGTTTTGACATGCAAAGTATCCACGCAACGTTTGTTGAAGATCTGAGTATGTAGTTTTTGACCTTATATGGAACCTCCTATCTGAAAATTTGAAAATTCCTAAAAAATCCGTCCAAAATTTTGATGACCCCAATCTCTTGTTTTGTACGTTTTTTCCACGTGTCTTGACATCCAATGTATCCCTGCAAAGTTTGGTGAAGATCTGAGTATGTAGTTTTTGACTTTATCTGGAACATCCTAACTGAAAATTTGAAAATTTTTAAAAAATTTGTCCAAAATCTTGATGTCTCCAATCTCTTGTTTTGTACGTTTTTTCCACGTGTCTTGACATCCAATTTATCCCTGCAATGTTTGGTGAAGATCTGAGTATGTAGTTTTTGACCTTATATGGAACCTCCTATCTGAAAATTTGAAAATTCTTAAAAAATTCGTCCAAAATCTTGATGTCTCCAATCTCTTGTTTTGTATGTTCTTTCCACGTGTCTTGACATCCAATGTATCCCTGCAAAGTTTGGTGAAGATCTGAGTATGTCGTTTTTGACCTTATCTGGAACATCCTTTCTGAAAATTTGAAAATTCTTAAAAAATTCGTCCAAAATCTTGATGTCTCCAATCTCTTGTTTTGTACGTTTTTTCCACGTGTCTTGACATCCAATGTATCCCTGCAATGTTTGGTGAAGATCTAAGTATGTAGTTTTTGACCTTATATGGAACCTCTTATCTGAAAATTTGAAAATTCTTAAAAAATTTGACCAAAATCTTGATATCCCCAATCCTATGTTTTGTATGTTTTTTCCACGTGTCTTGACATCCAATGTATCCCTGCAAAGTTTGGTGAAGATCTGAGTATGTAGTTTTTGACCTTATCTGGAACCTCCCATCTGAAAATTTGAAAATTCTTAAAAAATCCGTCCAAAATCTTGATTACCCCAATCCCTTGTTTTGTACGTTTTTTCCACGTGTCTTGACATCCAATGTATCCCTGCAAAGTTTGGTGAAGATCTCAGTATGTAGTTTTTGACCTTATCTGGAACCTCCTATCTGAAAATTTGAAAATTTTTAAAAAATTCGTCCAAAATCTTGATGTCTCCAATCCCTTGTTTTGTACGTTTTTTCCACGTGTCTTGACATCCAATGTATCCCTGCAATGTTTGGTGAAGATCTGAGTATGTAGTTTTTGACCTTATATGGAACCTCCTATCTGAAAATTTGAAAATTCTTAAAAAATTTGACCAAAATCTTGATGTCTCCAATCTCTTGTTTGTACGATTTTTCCACGTGTCTTGACATCCAATGTATCCCTGCAATGTTTGGTGAAGATCTGAGTATGTAGTTTTTGACCTTATCTGGAACCTCCCATCTGAAAATTTGAAAATTCCTAAAAAATCCGTCCAAAATCTTGATGACCCCAATCCTATGTTTTGTATGTTTTTCCACGTGTCTTGACATCCAATGTATCCCTGCAAAGTTTGGTGAAGATCTGAGTATGTCGTTTTTGACCTTATCTGGAACATCCTTTCTGAAAATTTGAAAATTCTTAAAAAATTCGTCCAAAATCTTGATGTCTCCAATCTCTTGTTTTGTACGTTTTTCCCACGTGTCTTGACATCCAATGTATCCCTGCAAAGTTTGGTGAAGATCTGAGTATGTAGTTTTTGACCTTATCTGGAACCTCCTATCTGAATATTTGAAAATTTTGAAAAAATTCGTCCAAAATCTTGATGTCTCCAATCTCTTGTTTTGTTCGTTTTTTCCACGTGTCTTGACATCCAATGTATCCCTGCAATGTTTGGTGAAGGTCTGAGTATGTAGTTTTTGACCTTATATGGAACCTCCTTTCTGAAAATTTGAAAATTCTTAAAAAATTCGACCAAAATCTTGATGTCTCCAATCCCTTGTTTTGTACGTTTTTTCCACGTGTCTTGACATCCAATGTATCCCTGCAAAGTTTTGTGAAGATCTGAGTATGTCGTTTTTGACCTTATCTGGAACCTCCCATCTGAAAATTTGAAAATTCTTAAAAAATCCGTCCAAAATCTTGATGACCCCATTCTCTTGTTTTGTACGTTTTTTCCACGTGTCTTGAAATCCAATGTATCCCTGGAAAGTTTGGTGAAGATCTGAGTATGTAGTTTTTGACCTTATATGGAACCTATCTGAAAATTTGAAAATTCTTAAAAAATTCGACCAAAATCTTGATGTCCCCAATCCTATGTCTTGTATGTTTTTTCCACGTGTCTTGACATCCAATGTATCCCTGCAAAGTTTGGTGAAGATCTGAGTATGTAGTTTTTGACCTTATATGGAACATCCTATCTGAAAATTTGAAAATTATTAAAAAATTCGACCAAAATCTTGATGTCCCCAATCCTATGTTTTGTATGTTTTTCCACGTGTCTTGACATCCAATGTATCCCGGCAAAGTTTGGTGGAGATCTGAGTATGTAGTTTTTGACCTTATATGGAACCTCCTATCTGAAAATTTGAAAATTCTTAAAAAATTCGTCCAAAATCTTGATGTCTCCAATCTCTTGTTTTGTACGTTTTTTCCACGTGTCTTGACATCCAATGTATCCCTGCAAATTTTGGTGAAGATCTGAGTATGTAGTTTTTGACCTTATCTGGAACCTCCCATCTGAAAATTTGAAAATTCCTAAAAAATCCGTCCAAAATTTTGATGACCCCAATCTCTTGTTTTGTACGTTTTTTCCACGTGTCTTGACATCCAATGTATCCCTGCAAAGTTTGGTGAAGATCTGAGTATGTAGTTTTTGACTTTATCTGGAACATCCTAACTGAAAATTTGAAAATTTTTAAAAAATTTGTCCAAAATCTTGATGTCTCCAATCTCTTGTTTTGTACGTTTTTTCCACGTGTCTTGACATCCAATTTATCCCTGCAATGTTTGGTGAAGATCTGAGTATGTAGTTTTTGACCTTATATGGAACCTCCTATCTGAAAATTTGAAAATTCTTAAAAAATTTGACCAAAATCTTGATGTCTCCAATCTCTTGTTTTGTATGTTCTTTCCACGTGTCTTGACATCCAATGTATCCCTGCAAAGTTTGGTGAAGATCTGAGTATGTCGTTTTTGACCTTATCTGGAACATCCTTTCTGAAAATTTGAAAATTCTTAAAAAATTCGTCCAAAATCTTGATGTCTCCAATCTCTTGTTTTGTACGTTTTTTCCACGTGTCTTGACATCCAATGTATCCCTGCAAAGTTTGGTGAAGATCTGAGTATGTCGTTTTTGACCTTATCTGGAACCTCCCATCTGAAAATTTGAAAATTCTTAAAAAATCCGTCCAAAATCTTGATGTCTCCAATCTCTTGTTTTGTACGTTTTTTCCACGTGTCTTGACATCCAATGTATCCCTGCAAAGTTTGGTGAAGATCTGAGTAAGTCGTTTTTGACCTTATCTGGAACCTCCTATCTGAAAATTTGAAAATTCTTAAAAAATCCGTCCAAAATCTTGATGTCTCCAATCTCTTGTTTTGTACGTTTTTTCCACGTGTTTTGACATGCAAAGTATCCACGCAACGTTTGTTGAAGATCTGAGTATGTAGTTTTTGACCTTATATGGAACCTCCTATCTGAAAATTTGAAAATTCTTAAAAAATTTGACCAAAATCTTGATGTCCCCAATCCTATGTTCTGTTCGTTTTTTCCACGTGTCTTGACATCCAATGTATCCCTGCAAAGTTTGGTGAAGATCTGAGTATGTAGTTTTTGACTTTATCTGGAACATCCTAACTGAAAATTTGAAAATTTTTAAAAAATTTGTCCAAAATCTTGATGTCTCCAATCTCTTGTTTTGTACGTTTTTTCCACGTGTCTTGACATCCAATTTATCCCTGCAATGTTTGGTGAAGATCTGAGTATGTAGTTTTTGACCTTATATGGAACCTCCTATCTGAAAATTTGAAAATTCTTAAAAAATTTGACCAAAATCTTGATGTCTCCAATCTCTTGTTTTGTATGTTCTTTCCACGTGTCTTGACATCCAATGTATCCCTGCAAAGTTTGGTGAAGATCTGAGTATGTCGTTTTTGACCTTATCTGGAACATCCTTTCTGAAAATTTGAAAATTCTTAAAAAATTCGTCCAAAATCTTGATGTCTCCAATCTCTTGTTTTGTACGTTTTTTCCACGTGTCTTGACATCCAATGTATCCCTGCAAAGTTTGGTGAAGATCTGAGTATGTCGTTTTTGACCTTATCTGGAACCTCCCATCTGAAAATTTGAAAATTCTTAAAAAATCCGTCCAAAATCTTGATGTCTTAAATTTCTTGTTTTGTACGTTTTTTCCACGTGTCTTGACATCCAATGTATCCCTGCAAAGTTTGGTGAAGATCTGAGTAAGTCGTTTTTGACCTTATCTGGAACCTCCTATCTGAAAATTTGAAAATTCTTAAAAAATCCGTCCAAAATCTTGATGTCTCCAATCTCTTGTTTTGTACGTTTTTTCCACGTGTTTTGACATGCAAAGTATCCACGCAACGTTTGTTGAAGATCTGAGTATGTAGTTTTTGACCTTATATGGAACCTCCTATCTGAAAATTTGAAAATTCTTAAAAAATTTGACCAAAATCTTGATGTCCCCAATCCTATGTTCTGTTCGTTTTTTCCACGTGTCTTGACATCCAATGTATCCCTGCAAAGTTTGGTGAAGATCTGAGTATGTAGTTTTTGACCTTATATGGAACCTCCTATCTGAAAATTTGAAAATTCTTAAAAAATTCGTCCAAAATCTTGATGTCTCCAATCTCTTGTTTTGTACGTTTTTTCCACGTGTCTTGACATCCAATGTATCCCTGCAATGTTTGGTGAAGATCTAAGTATGTCGTTTTTGACCTTATATGGAACCTCTTATCTGAAAATTTGAAAATTCTTAAAAAATTTGACCAAAATCTTGATATCCCCAATCCTATGTTTTGTATGTTTTTTCCACGTGTCTTGACATCCAATGTATCCCTGCAAAGTTTGGTGAAGATCTGAGTATGTAGTTTTTGACCTTATCTGGAACCTCCCATCTGAAAATTTGAAAATTCTTAAAAAATCCGTCCAAAATCTTGATTACCCCAATCCCTTGTTTTGTACGTTTTTTCCACGTGTCTTGACATCCAATGTATCCCTGCAAAGTTTGGTGAAGATCTGAGTATGTAGTTTTTGACCTTATCTGGAACCTCCTATCTGAAAATTTGAAAATTTTTAAAAAATTCGTCCAAAATCTTGATGTCTCCAATCCCTTGTTTTGTACGTTTTTTCCACGTGTCTTGACATCCAATGTATCCCTGCAATGTTTGGTGAAGATCTGAGTATGTAGTTTTTGACCTTATATGGAACCTCCTATCTGAAAATTTGAAAATTCTTAAAAAATTTGACCAAAATCTTGATGTCTCCAATCTCTTGTTTGTACGTTTTTTCCACGTGTCTTGACATCCAATGTATCCCTGCAATGTTTGGTGAAGATCTGAGTATGTAGTTTTTGACCTTATCTGGAACCTCCCATCTGAAAATTTGAAAATTCCTAAAAAATCCGTCCAAAATCTTGATGACCCCAATCCTATGTTTTGTATGTTTTTCCACGTGTCTTGACATCCAATGTATCCCTGCAAAGTTTGGTGAAGATCTGAGTATGTCGTTTTTGACCTTATCTGGAACATCCTTTCTGAAAATTTGAAAATTCTTAAAAAATTCGTCCAAAATCTTGATGTCTCCAATCTCTTGTTTTGTACGTTTTTCCCACGTGTCTTGACATCCAATGTATCCCTGCAAAGTTTGGTGAAGATCTGAGTATGTAGTTTTTGACCTTATCTGGAACCTCCTATCTGAATATTTGAAAATTTTGAAAAAATTCGTCCAAAATCTTGATGTCTCCAATCTCTTGTTTTGTACGTTTTTTCCACGTGTCTTGACATCCAATGTATCCCTGCAATGTTTGGTGAAGGTCTGAGTATGTAGTTTTTGACCTTATATGGAACCTCCTTTCTGAAAATTTGAAAATTCTTAAAAAATTCGACCAAAATCTTGATGTCTCCAATCCCTTGTTTTGTACGTTTTTTCCACGTGTCTTGACATCCAATGTATCCCTGCAAAGTTTTGTGAAGATCTGAGTATGTCGTTTTTGACCTTATCTGGAACCTCCCATCTGAAAATTTGAAAATTCTTAAAAAATCCGTCCAAAATCTTGATGACCCCATTCTCTTGTTTTGTACGTTTTTTCCACGTGTCTTGAAATCCAATGTATCCCTGCAAAGTTTGGTGAAGATCTGAGTATGTAGTTTTTGACCTTATATGGAACCTATCTGAAAATTTGAAAATTCTTAAAAAATTCGACCAAAATCTTGATGTTCCCAATCCTATGTCTTGTATGTTTTTTCCACGTGTCTTGACATCCAATGTATCCCTGCAAAGTTTGGTGCAGATCTGAGTATGTAGTTTTTGACCTTATATGGAACATCCTATCTGAAAATTTGAAAATTATTAAAAAATTCGACCAAAATCTTGATGTCCCCAATCCTATGTTTTGTATGTTTTTCCACGTGTCTTGACATCCAATGTATCCCTGCAAAGTTTGGTGGAGATCTGAGTATGTAGTTTTTGACCTTATATGGAACCTCCTATCTGAAAATTTGAAAATTCTTAAAAAATTCGTCCAAAATCTTGATGTCTCCAATCTCTTGTTTTGTACGTTTTTTCCACGTGTCTTGACATCCAATGTATCCCTGCAAATTTTGGTGAAGATCTGAGTATGTAGTTTTTGACCTTATCTGGAACCTCCCATCTGAAAATTTGAAAATTCCTAAAAAATCCGTCCAAAATTTTGATGACCCCAATCTCTTGTTTTGTACGTTTTTTCCACGTGTCTTGACATCCAATGTATCCCTGCAAAGTTTGGTGAAGATCTGAGTATGTAGTTTTTGACCTTATATGGAACCTCCTTTGTGAAAATTTGAAAATTCTTAAAAAATTCGTCCAAAATCTTGATGTTTCCAATCTCTTGTTTTGTACGTTTTTTCCACGTGTCTTGACATCCAATGTATCCCTGCAAAGTTTGGTGAAGATCTGAGTATGTAGTTTTTGACCTTACAAGAACCTCCTTTCTGAAAATTTGAAAATTCTTAAAAAATTCGTCCAAAATCTTGATGTCCCCAATCCTATGTTTTGTATGTTTTTTCCACGTGTCTTGACATCCAATGTATCCATGCAAAGTTTGGTGAATATCTGAGTATGTCGTTTTTGACCTTATCTGGAACCTCCCATCTGAAAATTTGAAAATTCTTAAAAAGTTCGTCGAAAATCTTGATGTCTCCAATCTCTTGTTTTGTACGTTTTTTCCACGTGTCTTGACATGCAGAGTATCCCTGCAACGTTTGGTGAAGATCTGAGTATGTAGTTTTTGACCTTATCTGGAACCTCCTATCTGAAAATTTGAAAATTCTTCAAAAATTCGTCCAAAATCTTGATGTCTCCAATCTCTTGTTTTGTACGTTTTTTCCACGTGTCTTGACATCCAATGTATCCCTGCAATGTTTCGTGAAGATCTGAGTATGTAGTTTTTGACCTTATATGGAACCTCCTATCTGAAAATTTGAAAATTCTTAAAAAATTCGTCCAAAATCTTGATGTCTCCAATCTCTTGTTTTGTACGTTTTTTCCACGTTTCTTGACATCCAATGTATCCCTGCAATGTTTGGTGAAGATCTAAGTATGTAGTTTTTGACCTTATATGGAACCTCTTATCTGAAAATTTGAAAATTCTTAAAAAATTTGACCAAAATCTTGATATCCCCAATCCTATGTTTTGTATGTTTTTTCCACGTGTCTTGACATCCAATGTATCCCTGCAAAGTTTGGTGAAGATCTGAGTATGTAGTTTTTGACCTTATCTGGAACCTCCCATCTGAAAATTTGAAAATTCTTAAAAAATCCGTCCAAAATCTTGATTACCCCAATCCCTTGTTTTGTACGTTTTTTCCACGTGTCTTGACATCCAATGTATCCCTGCAAAGTTTGGTGAAGATCTGAGTATGTAGTTTTTGACCTTATCTGGAACCTCCTATCTGAAAATTTGAAAATTTTTAAAAAATTCGTCCAAAATCTTGATGTCTCCAATCCCTTGTTTTGTACGTTTTTTCCACGTGTCTTGACATCCAATGTATCCCTGCAATGTTTGGTGAAGATCTGAGTATGTAGTTTTTGACCTTATATGGAACCTCCTATCTGAAAATTTGAAAATTCTTAAAAAATTTGACCAAAATCTTGATGTCTCCAATCTCTTGTTTGTACGTTTTTTCCACGTGTCTTGACATCCAATGTATCCCTGCAATGTTTGGTGAAGATCTGAGTAAGTAGTTTTTGACCTTATCTGGAACCTCCCATCTGAAAATTAGAAAATTCCTAAAAAATCCGTCCAAAATCTTGATGACCCCAATCCTATGTTTTGTATGTTTTTCCACGTGTCTTGACATCCAATGTATCCCTGCAAAGTTTGGTGAAGATCTGAGTATGTCGTTTTTGACCTTATCTGGAACATCCTTTCTGAAAATTTGAAAATTCTTAAAAAATTCGTCCAAAATCTTGATGTCTCCAATCTCTTGTTTTGTACGTTTTTTCCACGTGTCTTGACATCCAATGTATCCCTGCAAATTTTGGTGAAGATCTGAGTATGTAGTTTTTGACCTTATCTGGAACCTCCCATCTGAAAATTTGAAAATTCCTAAAAAATCCGTCCAAAATTTTGATGACCCCAATCTCTTGTTTTGTACGTTTTTTCCACGTGTCTTGACATCCAATGTATCCCTGCAAAGTTTGGTGAAGATCTGAGTATGTAGTTTTTGACTTTATCTGGAACATCCTAACTGAAAATTTGAAAATTTTTAAAAAATTTGTCCAAAATCTTGATGTCTCCAATCTCTTGTTTTGTACGTTTTTTCCACGTGTCTTGACATCCAATTTATCCCTGCAATGTTTGGTGAAGATCTGAGTATGTAGTTTTTGACCTTATATGGAACCTCCTATCTGAAAATTTGAAAATTCTTAAAAAATTTGACCAAAATCTTGATGTCTCCAATCTCTTGTTTTGTATGTTCTTTCCACGTGTCTTGACATCCAATGTATCCCTGCAAAGTATGGTGAAGATCTGAGTATGTCGTTTTTGACCTTATCTGGAACATCCTTTCTGAAAATTTGAAAATTCTTAAAAAATTCGTCCAAAATCTTGATGTCTCCAATCTCTTGTTTTGTACGTTTTTTCCACGTGTCTTGACATCCAATGTATCCCTGCAAAGTTTGGTGAAGATCTGAGTATGTCGTTTTTGAACTTATCTGGAACCTCCCATCTGAAAATTTGAAAATTCTTAAAAAATCCGTCCAAAATCTTGATGTCTCCAATCTCTTGTTTTGTACGTTTTTTCCACGTGTCTTGACATCCAATGTATCCCTGCAAAGTTTGGTGAAGATCTGAGTAAGTCGTTTTTGACCTTATCTGGAACCTCCTATCTGAAAATTTGAAAATTCCTTAAAAAATCCGTCCAAAATCTTGATGTCTCCAATCTCTTGTTTTGTACGTTTTTTCCACGTGTTTTGACATGCAAAGTATCCACGCAACGTTTGTTGAAGATCTGAGTATGTAGTTTTTGACCTTATATGGAACCTCCTATCTGAAAATTTGAAAATTCCTAAAAAATCCGTCCAAAATTTTGATGACCCCAATCTCTTGTTTTGTACGTTTTTTCCACGTGTCTTGACATCCAATGTATCCCTGCAAAGTTTGGTGAAGATCTGAGTATGTAGTTTTTGACTTTATCTGGAACATCCTAACTGAAAATTTGAAAATTTTTAAAAAATTTGTCCAAAATCTTGATGTCTCCAATCTCTTGTTTTGTACGTTTTTTCCACGTGTCTTGACATCCAATTTATCCCTGCAATGTTTGGTGAAGATCTGAGTATGTAGTTTTTGACCTTATCTGGAACCTCCTATCTGAAAATTTGAAAATTCTTAAAAAATTTGACCAAAATCTTGATGTCTCCAATCTCTTGTTTTGTATGTTCTTTCCACGTGTCTTGACATCCAATGTATCCCTGCAAAGTTTGGTGAAGATCTGAGTATGTCGTTTTTGACCTTATCTGGAACATCCTTTCTGAAAATTTGAAAATTCTTAAAAAATTCGTCCAAAATCTTGATGTCTCCAATCTCTTGTTTTGTACGTTTTTTCCACGTGTCTTGACATCCAATGTATCCCTGCAAAGTTTGGTGAAGATCTGAGTATGTCGTTTTTGACCTTATCTGGAACCTCCCATCTGAAAATTTGAAAATTCTTAAAAAATCCGTCCAAAATCTTGATGTCTCCAATCTCTTGTTTTGTACGTTTTTTCCACGTGTCTTGACATCCAATGTATCCCTGCAATGTTTGGTGAAGATCTAAGTATGTAGTTTTTGACCTTATATGGAACCTCTTATCTGAAAATTTGAAAATTCTTAAAAAATTTGACCAAAATCTTGATATCCCCAATCCTATGTTTTGTATGTTTTTTCCACGTGTCTTGACATCCAATGTATCCCTGCAAAGTTTGGTGAAGATCTGAGTATGTAGTTTTTGACCTTATCTGGAACCTCCCATCTGAAAATTTGAAAATTCTTAAAAAATCCGTCCAAAATCTTGATTACCCCAATCCCTTGTTTTGTACGTTTTTTCCACGTGTCTTGACATCCAATGTATCCCTGCAAAGTTTGGTGAAGATCTCAGTATGTAGTTTTTGACCTTATCTGGAACCTCCTATCTGAAAATTTGAAAATTTTTAAAAAATTCGTCCAAAATCTTGATGTCTCCAATCCCTTGTTTTGTACGTTTTTTCCACGTGTCTTGACATCCAATGTATCCCTGCAATGTTTGGTGAAGATCTGAGTATGTAGTTTTTGACCTTATATGGAACCTCCTATCTGAAAATTTGAAAATTCTTAAAAAATTTGACCAAAATCTTGATGTCTCCAATCTCTTGTTTGTACGTTTTTTCCACGTGTCTTGACATCCAATGTATCCCTGCAATGTTTGGTGAAGATCTGAGTATGTAGTTTTTGACCTTATCTGGAACCTCCCATCTGAAAATTTGAAAATTCCTAAAAAATCCGTCCAAAATCTTGATGACCCCAATCCTATGTTTTGTATGTTTTTCCACGTGTCTTGACATCCAATGTATCCCTGCAAAGTTTGGTGAAGATCTGAGTATGTCGTTTTTGACCTTATCTGGAACATCCTTTCTGAAAATTTGAAAATTCTTAAAAAATTCGTCCAAAATCTTGATGTCTCCAATCTCTTGTTTTGTACGTTTTTCCCACGTGTCTTGACATCCAATGTATCCCTGCAAAGTTTGGTGAAGATCTGAGTATGTAGTTTTTGACCTTATCTGGAACCTCCTATCTGAATATTTGAAAATTTTGAAAAAATTCGTCCAAAATCTTGATGTCTCCTATCTCTTGTTTTGTACGTTTTTTCCACGTGTCTTGACATCCAATGTATCCCTGCAATGTTTGGTGAAGGTCTGAGTATGTAGTTTTTGACCTTATATGGAACCTCCTTTCTGAAAATTTGAAAATTCTTAAAAAATTCGACCAAAATCTTGATGTCTCCAATCCCTTGTTTTGTACGTTTTTTCCACGTGTCTTGACATCCAATGTATCCCTGCAAAGTTTTGTGAAGATCTGAGTATGTCGTTTTTGACCTTATCTGGAACCTCCCATCTGAAAATTTGAAAATTCTTAAAAAATCCGTCCAAAACCTTGATGACCCCATTCTCTTGTTTTGTACGTTTTTTCCACGTGTCTTGAAATCCAATGTATCCCTGCAAAGTTTGGTGAAGATCTGAGTATGTAGTTTTTGACCTTATATGGAACCTATCTGAAAATTTGAAAATTCTTAAAAAATTCGACCAAAATCTTGATGTCCCCAATCCTATGTCTTGTATGTTTTTTCCACGTGTCTTGACATCCAATGTATCCCTGCAAAGTTTGGTGAAGATCTGAGTATGTAGTTTTTGACCTTATATGGAACATCCTATCTGAAAATTTGAAAATTATTAAAAAATTCGACCAAAATCTTGATGTCCCCAATCCTATGTTTTGTATGTTTTTCCACGTGTCTTGACATCCAATGTATCCCTGCAAAGTTTGGTGGAGATCTGAGTATGTAGTTTTTGACCTTATATGGAACCTCCTATCTGAAAATTTGAAAATTCTTAAAAAATTCGTCCAAAATCTTGATGTCTCCAATCTCTTGTTTTGTACGTTTTTTCCACGTGTCTTGACATCCAATGTATCCCTGCAAATTTTGGTGAAGATCTGAGTATGTAGTTTTTGACCTTATCTGGAACCTCCCATCTGAAAATTTGAAAATTCCTAAAAAATCCGTCCAAAATTTTGATGACCCCAATCTCTTGTTTTGTACGTTTTTTCCACGTGTCTTGACATCCAATGTATCCCTGCAAAGTTTGGTGAAGATCTGAGTATGTAGTTTTTGACCTTATATGGAACCTCCTTTGTGAAAATTTGAAAATTCTTAAAAAATTCGTCCAAAATCTTGATGTTTCCAATCTCTTGTTTTGTACGTTTTTTCCACGTGTCTTGACATCCAATGTATCCCTGCAAAGTTTGGTGAAGATCTGAGTATGTAGTTTTTGACCTTACAAGAACCTCCTTTCTGAAAATTTGAAAATTCTTAAAAAATTCGTCCAAAATCTTGATGTCCCCAATCCTATGTTTTGTATGTTTTTTCCACGTGTCTTGACATCCAATGTATCCATGCAAAGTTTGGTGAATATCTGAGTATGTCGTTTTTGACCTTATCTGGAACCTCCCATCTGAAAATTTGAAAATTCTTAAAAAGTTCGTCGAAAATCTTGATGTCTCCAATCTCTTGTTTTGTACGTTTTTTCCACGTGTCTTGACATGCAGAGTATCCCTGCAACGTTTGGTGAAGATCTGAGTATGTAGTTTTTGACCTTATCTGGAACCTCCTATCTGAAAATTTGAAAATTCTTCAAAAATTCGTCCAAAATCATGATGTCTCCAATCTCTTGTTTTGTACGTTTTTTCCACGTGTCTTGACATCCAATGTATCCCTGCAATGTTTGGTGAAGATCTGAGTATGTAGTTTTTGACCTTATATGGAACCTCCTATCTGAAAATTTGAAAATTCTTAAAAAATTTGACCAAAATCTTGATATCCCCAATCTCTTGTTTTGTACGTTTTTTCCACGTGTCTTGACATCCAATGTATCCCTGCAAAGTTTGGTGAAGATCTGAGTATGTAGTTTTTGACCTTATCTGGAACCTCCCATCTGAAAATTTGAAAATTCCTAAAAAATCCGTCCAAAATCTTGATGACCCCAATCTCTTGTTTTGTACGTTTTTTCCACGTGTCTTGACATCCAATGTATCCCTGCAAAGTTTGGTGAAGATCTGAGTATGTAGTTTTTGACCTTATATGGAACATCCTTTCTGAAAATTTGAAAATTCTTAAAAAATTTGTCCAAAATCTTGATGTCTCCAATCTCTTGTTTTGTACGTTTTTTCCACGTGTCTTGACATCCAATGTATCGCTGCAAAGTTTGGTGAAGATCTGAGTATGTAGTTTTTGACCTTATATGGAACCTCATATCTGAAAATTTGAAAATTCTTAAAAAAATCGTCGAAAATCTTGATGTCTCCAATCTCTTGTTTTGTACGTTTTTTCCACGTGTCTTGACATGCAAAGTATCCCTGCAACGTTTGGTGAAGATCTGAGTATGTAGTTTTTGACTTTATCTGGAACCTCCTATTTGAAAATTTGAAAATTCTTCAAAAATTCGTCCAAAATCTTGATGTCTCCAATCTCTTGTTTTGTACGTTTTTTCCACGTGTCTTGACATCCAATGTATCCCTGCAAAGTTTGGTGAAGATCTGAGTATGTAGTTTTTGACTTTATCTGGAACATCCTATCTGAAAATTTGAAAATTTTTAAAAAATTTGTCCAAAATCTTGATGTCTCCAATCTCTTGTTTTGTACGTTTTTTCCACGTGTCTTGACATCCAATTTATCCCTGCAATGTTTGGTGAAGATCTGAGTATGTAGTTTTTGACCTTATATGGAACCTCCTATCTGAAAATTTGAAAATTCTTAAAAAATTTGACCAAAATCTTGATGTCTCCAATCTCTTGTTTTGTATGTTCTTTCCACGTGTCTTGACATCCAATGTATCCCTGCAAAGTTTGGTGAAGATCTGAGTATGTCGTTTTTGACCTTATCTGGAACATCCTTTCTGAAAATTTGAAAATTCTTAAAAAATTCGTCCAAAATCTTGATGTCTCCAATCTCTTGTTTTGTACGTTTTTTCCACGTGTCTTGACATCCAATGTATCCCTGCAAAGTTTGGTGAAGATCTGAGTATGTCGTTTTTGACCTTATCTGGAACCTCCCATCTGAAAATTTGAAAATTCTTAAAAAATCCGTCCAAAATCTTGATGTCTCCAATCTCTTGTTTTGTACGTTTTTTCCACGTGTCTTGACATCCAATGTATCCCTGCAAAGTTTGGTGAAGATCTGAGTAAGTCGTTTTTCACCTTATCTGGAACCTCCTATCTGAAAATTTGAAAATTCTTAAAAAATCCGTCCAAAATCTTGATGTCTCCAATCTCTTGTTTTGTACGTTTTTTCCACGTGTTTTGACATGCAAAGTATCCACGCAACGTTTGTTGAAAATCTGAGTATGTAGTTTTTGACCTTATATGGAACCTCCTATCTGAAAATTTGAAAATTCTTAAAAAATTTGACCAAAATCTTGATGTCCCCAATCCTATGTTCTGTTCGTTTTTTCCACGTGTCTTGACATCCAATGTATCCCTGCAAAGTTTGGTGAAGATCTGAGTATGTAGTTTTTGACCTTATATGGAACCTCCTATCTGAAAATTTGAAAATTCTTAAAAAATTCGTCCAAAATCTTGATGTCTCCAATCTCTTGTTTTGTACGTTTTTTCCACGTGTCTTGACATCCAATGTATCCCTGCAATGTTTGGTGAAGATCTAAGTATGTAGTTTTTGACCTTATATGGAACCTCTTATCTGAAAATTTGAAAATTCTTAAAAAATTTGACCAAAATCTTGATATCCCCAATCCTATGTTTTGTATGTTTTTTCCACGTGTCTTGACATCCAATGTATCCCTGCAAAGTTTGGTGAAGATCTGAGTATGTAGTTTTTGTCCTTATCTGGAACCTCCCATCTGAAAATTTGAAAATTCTTAAAAAATCCGTCCAAAATCTT